>NW_027120712.1:0-563893 GCF_030686945.1 Centruroides vittatus | reverse complement strand
AAAGTAATTGTCGACCAATTTTCTATAATTTTTAAGTTTTGTAATAATAGCAATATAGCAATATAATTAGCTGAAAGTTTACTTTTCCTGCTGTTATAATATTTTAATCGTGTGACATTTGAACTTTGTTGCCTTTAGAATCGTCGTGTTTTGACACCTCCGCACAGAAAAAAGTCAAAAAGTTAATTTCCAACATATGTGTGTGGGTCCACGTCTATTTCGTTAAATATCTCAGTATAGGTAAACATTAGAAACCGAAATTTGCACGGTAACTTGTATAATAACGGACACGGAGACGGTTCAATTTTGATGGTTGAAGGTGAAAGGGTAAAAAATAGAAGGATTTCGTGGACAGTCGGTCTTAATGAAGATTTTACACGTTATTAGCACTTACAATTTTGTATACAACGCATCCGTATTTTCAAGATTAAGCTTTGTATTCTTTGAGTGTATGACGTAGACAGATAACGTATAAATGTAAAATAAACGCTTGTATTACAATGAGATATCGTGAACTAAATTCGAATTTTTTTGTTATGTGAAACGAAACGTAAATATAATTTTTCTGTATATAAACTCATTGGAATTATTATTAACATCCGATATATTTAATAGAAGTGGTAGTTTGCGCCTGTATTCAAATCTACTCGAGAAAGGAGAAAATTTGTGGAATGTGTGCAGATTTTTCAATTAATAAAGCTTATCAATTGTTGTATTGTGTGTGCAGTGTTGGCTCTATTATAACTTGCAGCTAAGGCAAAACTGATTTTTCTTCTCATGAAATATATATACAGTCGACTCCGCATAAGTCGACACCATCGGTTAAGTAGTCACTTTTCTGTGGTCCCGGCCCTACTAGGCATCAGTGGCGTGCCGTCATTGGAAGCGGTGGAAGCGCTGCTTTCACCTTCCAATGACCTTCCCTTGTAGTTTCTAAAATGTAAATTTTCATATTTTAACGTACAATACTTTGAATTAATTAAAATTAATATTTTATTATAACCGCATTATGTATCTTATTACAAATTTCTATACTACATGTGAAAAAAAAACGACAAGATTGCTATTGTATATTCGAATATCAGTGGCGAAATGGAAGCGCTTACGAGACAGCTTTCACAACGAGAATAACTGAATGGTTTAAAGCAGCCAGAGGGCATTGGCGCATATGCTTTACAGAGTACCAACCTCAGACGGTTTAGCTGGTGGAAACTACACACGTGTGACGCTTCCAACGATTCTATCCCTTAGCCACTGGGTAGGGAGCTAGCTTACTAAGAGTATTCAATGTTATTTTTATGTACGTTTTTTTGCAAAGTTATATTTAATTACAGTATAATTAAAAGAAAATTATAATTATATTGACAGATTTTCAGACATAAAATCTTTAGAATTTTTATCACTTTTAGATGTTTTTCATAATATTAAAATTATTAACAATTTTTCTAAGCGTGTTTTAATTCTTTAAATTAAGTAAATTTTATGGGAAATTTTTTGATTTATCTAAATTACGTAGTGAATCGCAATATTTATATTCGTGTCCGGACTATATTGACAAGTAACTCTTAAACATAAAACATATTATAATTAATGTCGATCCGAACAAAGACGTACTAAAAGAATTATATGATTTAATATCATTAATTTTTACGGATCCATCTACCAGTGCGTCTGTTGAGCGCAGTTTTTGGACCACGGAGCAAATTTATACATGGCCAGGAACACTCGGTGGGAGGAAAAATTGTCGTCGCTAGCGTTGCTTTCGATAGAAAAAGTGCTTTTAATTACGTTGATGGAGTCGACGACCAGCGACTTTTATGATAAAGTAATTAACGACTTTGCGGAAAAAATCGCCGAATAGAGTTAGTTTATAAAAAATTAAAAAACAAGTTTTTCTATCATTGTTTGTATCGTATCAATTTGTATTACGTATGTATTATTTGTATTTTAGAACTAAAATACATAAATTGTTTATTTTTGTCATTTCCAGTATTTGTTTAAAACTTCTATGGAAATGTCATGTACCGGACAGGTGTGACCCGTCACGAAAGACGCGAAAAAACGGTTAATTTAGAGAAAAATTTATTAGTTTAAAAAAACATAGGTAAAAGTCGTTCATAGTCGAACACCCATTGTTTATATCAAACTGCCAGGCAGAAACCATAAATTGTGGAAGGAAGTCGTCCTATGATCGGTGAAAGATCGAATTCGTCTTTGATTTTGACTTTTCTCGCGCTCCAGGCAAGAGTCTCGTTACGCTCAGTAACGAGGGACCAACCACTCGGGAAGGTGATTGAGGGAGAACGACCAATCAAAATGGATAAAAGAAAGAACGGAGATTGATATAATCTCCGACAATCGAGGACACCTGGCACTCGGTTAACGTTCCGAATAACCAAAACGGCGTGTGTCAACGCGCAAAAAAAAAAATAAAAAATAAAAAAAAGTCTATTGTGCCAACCTGTCACCCGTGCCACTTCGTACTTAGACCGTGTCCCGGACGCAAACAGAGGAAGTCTCCCCGTATCCTACAGACTTGTAAACGCCATTGTCCCGGGGCCACCTTCGATCGACCATCGAAGAACCACATCGAGCATAGGATGTCCGAACGGCTGATTGTCCTAAAGCAAACTATTTTGTACATAGTATATGTTTATTTTATGTTTCTTTTTTGTCGGTTTTTGTCAGATACGTCTCTTCCGCCACCACGCACGTACGAATGGATCCTAGGCCATCACTGACGCGCAATAGAGAGGTTTCAAGGTCGCATGTCACGTGATAAAACACACGTTTGCTCCGCCCATTCGTCATTTTTGTGGTAGTTTTCGCTCGCTTAGCTTGCACGTGGTCTGTTATTCGACGTCTTTTTTTAGTTTAAACGTACAAAAATACTGCAGTTCTATTATCATGGATTAAGTTAAAAAAGATTCTTTTTTTGCGGGCTATTCTAGCAGTCTAACAGGACGAAATGCAGCTCTGTACGAAGAGAAAATTTCGTTATTTCAAGGCGATCCATACGAAGCCAGTTTATCAGACTTCGTCGTAGATCAAGAGTTGTAGCCGAAAGTACAATTTGGTGACATTATAAACTATTTGGTTTTGACAACAAATTTCTACACCCTGTCACAAATGAAAGCTTATAAATGTTTAGAGGCCCATAACTATTTAACAAGTGGCTGGGTTTCTCCTGATATAAAAGTAAAAGTAATGAATAACACGAAGTAATATTTCTCGGAAAGATATGTTTTCTTTTGTTTGTTTAAACTCGTGTTTTTACGTATTTCTTAACTAAGAATTTTTGTCTGAAAGTAAAAGTCTAATTAAAAACAGCTGTGGAAATTTTTTAATTCAAATTGTTCAGTACCTTCATTTTCTAGTTGAAACAAGCATATAATAAGCCTCTTGCTTTTAGTTTTAACGTGTAATGTTTATAAGTTTGCACTAGCTAAAGCCTGAAATTACATTAGTTATTCGTTTATAAATGCACTATATCTAACTAAATTAATATAAGCAAATCAGTAAACTCTTTTAGGTTTTAAAATATAACTTAGTGTTTATTAATGTAAATATTGAAATGAAATGTTTCTGACAAACTCTCGTATTGATATTCACTTTATACGTAACGAAATTTTTCCGGTTAATTCTCGAGAGCCATGCAGTTTGCCTTCGTCGTGAAAGCTCCTCAGTTTGGGATCCTTGATGACAAATGATGCCGGGAATTTTAAAAAATGATGTTCCTTTGTTCTTGAGTGAACTAGCATTACACCCAATTACACAACAAATCACCATAGTGATATTCGCGACGAAAAAAAAACAACACGAACTCCAGTTAAAGCGTACGTGAACACACACAAAACGTAAACAAGTCACAAAGATGGCGCCGGACAATTGCGCATGCTCATGACGTCACTCGTGATGTCGACGTGAAACCTCTATTAACTGATTGCCCCTGGAAGTCGGCTGCTTACAGAAACACAGCTTCCCTATCATCAAATGTCACGGCACGCCACTGATAGGCATTAATGTTAAAAAAAGTCCGGTTTACTCGAACCGTTTAACTCGTCACACCAGGATAAGTCGACATACTTTTGCTGTCCCACACTCTGATAAGTCGTCACCTCCTCCTGAAAAAATAAATTCACTCCGCACGTGTGGTGCGAATTCATTTTTTTCAGGAGGGGGAGTTGATTTATTTATCAATATATAATTAATATATTAATATATATATACATATTAATAAAAATGCCTTAACATTTTATGTATTTTTATGTATAAAATAATAACAGATAAACAAAAAGAAAATATACAATCTACATGAACGTCACACCAGAATCCAATTTTGCATTTCCTCACGCTAGAGCGAGGACTATATACTACAATATAGGGATTTTCTACAACATTGTAGAATAGGGATAGCCGGATCCCTATTCTACAATGTTAGCCAGGAATGAGAAGTTAGTGACGTCAGCACGAGACTTGACCTCTTTGTTTACGTATAGCAGCGTGTGCACGTGTTTAGTTTTCGCTTTAATATTCGTCCAATTTTGTTATTAACGAAGTGATTTATTCTAATATTTCTGTAATTGTTTATTTGACTAAGTTGTTTATAAGGTAAGATGATTTAAATATAAGTCATTAAATATTTAAAGCTATATTTTTCAGTGGCGTGCCGTGACATTTGATGATAGGGAAGCTGTGTTTCTGTAAGCAGCCGACTTCCAGGGACAATCAGTTAATTGCGCGTCGGTGATGGTCTAGGGTCCATTCGTACGTGCGTGGTGGAGGAAAAGACAAGGACGACAAGTAACTGACAAAAACCGTTTATTTTAACATAAAATAAACACACTATGTACAAAATTGTTTGCTTTAGGACAATCAGCCGTTCGGACGTCCTAGGCGTTGATGTGGTTCTTTGATCGTCGATCGAAGGTGGCTAGGCCCACTCTAGGGGCGGGCATCCCGGTCATTTGTCCGGAGCGCCAAAGTTTAGGGGCAGCACTTTAGCCGTAAGTATGAAAAAATATTGATGTGTTAAATACTCAATTAATAGAAATTTTCACATATCGATTTTTTCGTTCTCTAAAAATTTACAGTGCGTATCGTATTTATATTGTTTATGTTTGAAAGTTAAAAATATTTACACTATTATTGAAAAATTAACGCAGAATTGTAAAGGAGACGCTTGAACTTGTTTGAACACGCATAGACTCGCTTATACTTACCTCTAAATATAAAAGAGCGGTTTCATTAGACAATAGCATTATTCTTGCTATTAGGTCTGTAGTGATAACAAGTGGAAGTACATAAAATTTACTTAAGAGCGATTTCTTAATGTTAAAAGGTAAGTACATTTATAATTAAGCTGTTGTTTAGTTTGATAGATAGATACTAGTTTATCGTAAATCGATTAGCGAATCGAAACAATGAAACCGTTTTTAAATAATATAAATATTTAATTTATCCAAAAAGGCTGTTCATTTAATCAATAAAATATTGGGTTGATGCTACCTTAGGTAGCCAAGATGATGGCTCGTCTCTAATTTCAGCAAGGAAACAGTGGGACGCACGTTCTAACCTAACTTAACCTATTCTAATAATTTGGTTGCTAATAATTATGGTAATTTATTAGAATAGGTTAGAACGTGCGTCCCACTGTTTCCTTGCTGAAATTAGAGACGAGCCGCCATCTTGGCTACCTAAGATAACATTATCCAAATTTTAAATTTGGATAATGTTAATTATGGATAATGTTGGAAATTTGAAAGTATTAAATTTGAATGCATTCTATAGGTATAATTATTTATACTTTTGTTTTATGAAAATAATTATTTGAATCAATAATATAAGATATTTATTAAGTTCATTGCTTCGATAAAACGCGTTTTATAAAAATATATTTGAATAATTGAACTGAATAAAATCTCAAAATCGAGAATTATAAAATTGTTTTTAATGACTATTTATGGTTTGCTGAAATATTTGTTATTATAAAATACATATATAAAAACACTAGACTTTCTCTACGTTCACAGGATACGAAAAATATTATGTGTAAGCCATAAATATTGTTTACGTCCATTGACAGAATATAATTATGAAGTTATGTTAATTACGGTTTTAGCTTATTTAGAACAAGGATAAATCTTTATTTTTTAAAAATATTATTTGATAGTTTACATTGTTTAATTTGAGTTATGGGCGTGCCTCTTTCAGAATGTCTAACGGTCAAAGAAAACTGTCTGGTTACCAGTACAAAAAAAGGCGAAAACAAGCTGGCGCGTTAAAAAAATATATCTAGAGTTGTACCAAAACAAATGACGACTCTGACAATCCGACATGAAGTCCGGTTATAAAAGAAAAAACAAAATCGTCAGAGGATGAGGATGTGACAAACAAATAGACAAAGTTTCTAAATCAATTGGAACTGACGACACTCTGACTCTATCATCGCCAGATGAAAGCATTGAAAAAATTGACACCAACAGAAAGCGTTCTACAGACTTTGAGTACAGATCCAGCATTGTGGCCAAGATTTTAGGAGACGCCGAAAGAAGATTTTTAGTAAGACAAGGTCCACCTAAACCATTGCATAATTATAAATTTCTTTCAAAATGACACTGGTCGACACTTTAGCGTAAATTATTATACACGAATTTTAAGCAATAGAGAGAAAGTTTACGAGACTGGCTAGTGTACTCTCTTTCACAAAACTGCGTTTACTGCTTCTGTTGCAAAATTTTCGGCTGTATAGTTAGTTGTCTTTCAGAGGAAGGTTTTAAATGTTGGAAGCACCTCGGCGAAACCTTAAAAGATCATGAAATTTCCAAAAATCATATTTAGGCTCAAATATCATGGCTACAGATGAACCTGAGGTTAAAGTGTTGTAAAACTATAGATGCGGCCTCTCAAAGAATTATTAATGCCGAAACAAATCATTGGAACGAAATGCTTCTAAGCTTCGTAGCAATTACTAAAATGCTTGGTAAAAGTGGTCCGGCTTTTCGAGGTACAAGCGACAAGTTGTTTTAAGAGAAAGTTTTGACTGTCGATATATTTTTTATACGAGAACAAATATGCCAATAATAATTTATTCTAGCGTGTAAACTCTTTCATCATCTCTGTTTGCTTTTACATTGACAGCTAGCGGCTAGCCGTTTTAACCCAGTGGTCCTTAACCTTTCTGAAGCCACGGAACACCATTCATATACTTTTTATTACACGAAACATTAGCATCAATACATTCAAAAATTGATAAGTAATTCCGGGATTACTATTCTCGGCAAACAATGAAGCAATAAAGAAATGAACTTTAATATATTAAATAAAATAGAAACATGAAATTATCTAGCAATATAGCAATGGAAATAAATTTGAATAGAAACTTAAAATCTTTTGTTTCGTGGAACGCTCGAGGTAGGTTTGCGGAACACTGGTTAATTAAGAACCACTGGGTTAAGTGATTTAGCGATAGTGACTCCATACACCGCACTGTTTGTTAATATTCTTCACTTGTATATCCATTTTTTCATCCCCTCACTAATGGCCAAATGTATACAACTACCGAACATTGTATTCTCAGCGTGGCTAATGGGCTGACTGCGTGATGTTTTCCGATATTTTTTATTCTCGTGTCTAACAACTAAATAGAGACTGGTTTTTTCATATAAGACCTTCCTGCAGGCATCTTTTCCTTTATAGACAGCACATATATATCGATGCATTAAACTGTCAATCCAGTATTTATTTCTCTCATTAGATGATTTATTTGTAAACTCTTAATTTACTAGAAAATATTCAACTAGTTATGAAACACAATTTTAGCTGAACACGGAAGACACTATCGGGTGATGTGGAAATCAACAAGCAAATTCTGTACCAAGTAATTAAACAAATAATAATCGATCAACGTGTCTCTAGTACTGGAAAACGATTTTCCTTATTCGGCAAGAGTCAGTTGCATCAAGTGACAAGTCTATGTCTTAGAACATTGAAGTCCTGCTCAGGCTTTCATAAGAGCGAGCAACAGAACAAAGTAACTACCGACAACATTTTCATTTTCTGGGATTTGATAAAAACATGAAGGAGAACGGTAATAGTCTAGTAACTAGACTATTACCGTTCTCCTTCATGTTTTTATCAAATCGTTTTATGTCTCGTTTATCAATTTATTAGTTTCAACAAGACTCTAGTTGAAACTAATGAATTGATAAACGAGAGATCTCATCTCAAGCTAAAAAGGGTGAGGAACCCATAAGACATTTGGGATATGAAAAACCATGACTACACCTTGAAAATTTGCCGGGGGAAAAAAGGAAAACGTAATTCTTTTGAGTAACCTTCACTCGCGAGAGGGCATCAGAACAGACAATAAAAAGACATCAGACTGGGCAATCTTTTCCAAGACAAATTACGAAGTAGACGTGCTTGATCAAGTCTTGAGATAGTGCAGTGTAAAAACACGAAGTTCGTCATTAGGCTATGCAGGTTTGACTACGCTCTCGTAAACACGGGGATCCTCAACTTCAACTAAATGGTAATGGAAAATGTCAAAATGCGTGTTTTGCAAGGATTGTGCATAAATAAGCTTGGAAGAAAAACATTTTACTTTCTTCCATTTTTATGTGTTTATATTGATTTTTTCATAATTTTTTAATTTAATTACGTGGATGCATAGGAAAAACGAAGGATGTTTCAGAAGAATGTATATGCTTCTTAGACAATAAAACTTGAAAATATTACCCAGAACAAATGCCACATTTATTAACTAAGATCATTTTTCCGTTCAGTACATTCTGCAATGACTCGGATTTTTCGGGAACGCATCTGTTAATAATAATATCCATTAATACAATAAAATTAAATTGTTAAATAGAATACGAAGCTATATAGCACGAGTGTCTGGAGTAAATAAAATGCTTGTTGCATGCAGCGCCAAAAGTGCCAAAGCGATGTGTGTTGGTAAAAATATTCGTACGTCTTCCGCGTGTCCCGAAATATCACCATACAATGTTTGGTTGCATTTGGTTGCAATAACAGTTGAAGCTAATAAAAGTTATTAAACAGCTCTAGCTATCGTTAAATTTAATTACGATTAACCCTTAAAGTCAATACTGTACGAAGGTTTTTATAACGAAACAATACCGTAAATCCGACAATAATTTTCCTTACATTATTTACAGTATTTCTCACATTTAAAATTGATTTAAGATAAATGGATCTGATTACAGTGTTCTGCAATGACAGACAACAGATCGATTTCTCAAAATCCATTTTGTGTGAATGTAGTGATAGATTGAAATTCATGCTACTTCCTTCAAAGAAACCATCAGTCTCTCTTTACTTACCGTACTCCTCGGATATTTTACAACAAATAAAAGAGTGAGTTTCCGTAATTATCTTTTAAATATTTGCGTTGGCATATTCTAATTTGCATTAATATTGTTATCGGAAGAAGGACGAGAAACTATAAAATCAATGCAGAATGCAACGGACATATTCTGCATAAGCAAACGATTATGCCTACGTAATTTAAATAAAGCATGTCGAGATTTCATGACCGATCCGTCAAGAGTTAAAAACGTGTGTTATGTACTGTACATTACCGAACGACAAAATTTTCTCTAACTCGGAACCGACGCCATTTTGTCATTACAGATCAAACGAACTCATCATCTCCACCGATACTACTCGTATCCCTCTATTACTAACGTCGTTTGGTAATCAGGGGCGTTGCTATTATTAATTTGCATAATAAGATATGATACTTCACAGCTCCCTCTAATGCTAACGTCATTTGTTACCATGTTTCGAAATTACCGGAAGCGCCGCCATTTTGTATACCTAGGGTAACATTAACCGAAAAGGGTATGTTCATTCACTTCGAACTGTAACAAAAATATAAGGGAGATATACATAAATGAAAATGAAAAGTAAAAAGTAAAAATTTTTATTGTATAAAAGAAATTATACAAAGATATATGGAGAAAAAATTACATAATCAACTTAGTTATTGTACACTTTTTTTTTCTTCTCATTTAATGTAATTTTCTTCAAACAAACATTATTTGATATTCTATAAGGGAATATAGAATTCCGAAGAGGAACTACGAAGAAAGGAAATTAAATTCTTATTCATTGTAAAAAATTTTTGAAAGTTATTTTAATTTTTCATCCCTATGAGCACTTAACAGGGCCTTTTCATCAGGCCCATTACGGGTTCGGTCAAACCTAATCCACGGTAGGACAGACTACTAGTGAGGAATAAAGCCCGATATATCTGAACGGCCCACCCCCCAAAAAATTCAGGGAGTTTTTCGACCTGTTCGGATTCGATGTGGTGTTCCCTAGCGTGATAGGCTGATATCTATCTCTATCAGACCAGGCTTATATCTATGCAAAGAAGACAATTGCCTATGTCGCAGATCCGATAGGATTCCTTAAATCCGTTTGCAAATTCACATATAAACAAAAGTATACGAATTTAAAGTGTACTGTACAATGAACGAATCGAACATAGTGACATTAAATTAAACTATAATTCTTCATAATAAATGTAACAAAACAATTATTTTTTGAAAGTCCGCATTCCAAGCTTTGTCTAGGACTCGAAATGTTCTTAACCTGGAACTTCCTGTAGAGTAATTAAAGCACTCGGAGTACGTAAATATTAATAAAATAAATTATCTTAAAAGTATTATGTCGGAAAACTTACCATAGAATGATTTTTTTATTAACTCGTGTCGACTTTCGGTAGTGTCGAATCTTCAGACGAGAATAAAACTGATCTTTCAGCTGTTAAAGATTCAATGAAAAACAACTTTATGAATATTAATTTTGAAATTTTTATCGGGCAACGAAGTTTATAGAAGATATCTAAAATAATTGTTCTGTAAATACAAATTTTCCAGATCAGATCACACGAAAATCCTTTCAGTATAAATTTATATTATATTGATAGAGTTTTATTGAAATTTATAAATGTGAGCTGCTGATAAATCCGTTAGACTATTATTTTGGTTTTCTTGAAGGATTTTGTGCGAGATAGGGCGTGGCAAGTCTTGTGAGAAAAGTATGCGACGGCTGTTGGAAAGGAATTTCATGTAAGTAGTGGAATTTCAAACTCCAATTTATGGGTTTGAGAAATTCCACAACAGTTCCTCAAGAGGGTTCCACAAGAAAAGTGAATGTGTGAAAAGATCAAACAGCACCCATTCGAGTCAGGACTGACATCACCTGTGACTTCTGGCTCAAACAAATCTTTCGATAAACACGCAAGAGGTCATCTAAAGATAAAAACGTTTTAGTAAATGTGTGGTTAGCTTGAGAAATCTTATGTGAATCTTACGAAAACTTGCAATTTGCATTGTGACTTATGATTTCGGCTTCATTACTCAATGTTCATTTCTGACTATTGACTTTACTACATTATAAAGCAGATAATTTGAAGTTTATTGCATAATAGTCAGCAATATAATTGACAACAATTTAGATCACTGCAGATCGCAGTTAATCCATTTCTTGAATATACACAAACACACACTATATATATAGATATTATAGGATTAATACAATATAATTTGTTTCTGAAAACACGTAAAAAGTACCAAATCAAGTTTATATACCTTCCCACGATGCTGTTTAGCTGTAGACAACCTTCACAGCATCATGCATATACAAAGCTACGATGTATTGAAATTAATCATTCAGTCATACAAATTAAAAAGTCAAGAAACAAGTTGTGTAACTTCCTCGGTTGTTATGAAATTTTATTTAAAATATAACTGTTAAATTATTAATCCTAATTAATAAAAGTTTGTATGGCGCTATCTATTATTAGATTTTATTTTAAAAATTTGATATTATTAATTGTAATGAAATCGCAAAAGGCTTAATTTTGATGATAGAGATAAGTTTTAAAAAAATTATAAATGCTAACAATGAGTAAATGTTCCTTAAGTCCAACCTCTTTCGAAGGATGAGACATAACTCCCCTCTATTTCTCCATCCGCTGGATCTGTAAACAAAAATTTAATAACATCGATGCCCCTCAAATGCAAGCTACCAAGCCATATTTCGTTTCTTAATCATTAGCCTATCCTTGGGCAATCTGACAAGTGGGAAAGACTCCCGAGAGGAGTTTTTATGGGAAGCCAGTTCCTATATACGTATTAGACCCGTAAAGAAAGTCCAGAAAACTTTATGCGGTCAGCCCGTTCTTTAGGCGCAAACCGTACCGTAACCAACTACCAGCGTGAGTGGATTTATCAACTCGGCCACTGCTGGACTCCTTTCTGATATTGAAAAATGATTTTAATATATTTTAATAACAAAAAACGTAATTATCGGGTAAAAAGTTTTATAAGAGAACGGAAATTCGTATTGCTACAAGGACACGAACAACACTCATAGAAGACACGAATAAAACTGATAGAAGACATAATTAAGAATAACATTGAATAATATAATAGTTTCTAATTATATTCCGATTATGTGACGTGTAGAGATAATTTGTAATGATATCCAAGATCACAAGAAATACTCAAAAGCAATACAAAAAATAGTTTAAAACATACGAAAATAAACAAACAATAATTCAAGTAATAATAATTACCTGTATTTTGTGAATCGTCGACGTCATTACCTTGCATTCGAATTTTGTTGAAATTACTCTTTATAAAACAGAAAGTTAAGGAGAGAAGACAACAAAATACTTGAAATATTCCATAAAAGAATGGAAACAGCATAATTGATGTTTGTTTCTAAGTGTAAAGTCTCTTTTAGTTAAAAAAAATCAGAATCTTACAATCTACGATATAAATCAAAGACATACATACGGAAATATCGAAGGATAAAGCAATAATGCCGAATGCAACAACAAAATTCTGAATCCCGCTCTCAATAGCTATTGCCGTGCAAGCTGCTTTGGAGTTTTTACTGGCGAAAGCTATGACGTATCCAGTTATAATTCCAGTTATGGGAGATAATAAAGAGGTTATAATTACTTTCCACGATACTATAGTAAACATGTGTTGAGAGGAGATTATCTCCATTGACACGAAAATTATAATCAGTATCATACTTGTTGCACTTCCCCACTATTAATTAACAGAAACAAAAATGTAGTTTAATAATATAATATAAATGATTAAAATTAACACCTTAACCATTTAGGAAGTCATGTTTTATACCTTAGTTATATAAGAAGACACTTTAGGAGCTTTCCATTTTATTATCATACCCAAAATCAAGGGAGGAACAATTATTAATAGTGATAATGCAATATTGTCATAAGGTATTTTTAAGTTCTTGGCTTCTGTATTACTTGCATATATCCAAAGGTTCAAAGGCATCAAGCCTAGGGATGCTACGATAGATATTGTAGTCATAGTCACACTACGAAATGGTAAATGCAAATTTTATGGAAAATATTCTTTGTAGCTAAATATAGTAAAACTATTCCTACATACCTCAGAGAAACATCACCATCCAAATAATATGTAAATACATTAGAAATTGCACCTCCGGGGCAACATGATATAATAAGCAAACCAGCCGCCAGACTCGATTCGAATTGAAATATAACGTTATAAATAAATCCAATCAATGGCATTATAACAAATTGGCAAAAGAGACCAATAGCTGGACCAACGGGTTTTCGGATTCCTTTATAAATCTACTAACATAAAAAATGTAATATTTACCGTTAATTAAACAAGAGATAAAGAGAAATAAATGTTAATACCTGATCCCGAGAGATGTCTGTACCCATAGCGATCATTATAATTATTAGGGAACCTATCGTAATCACATTCTTAGTCATTTGAAGATCTTTGTTAATGTAATAACTGGATGTAGCATTAGATGTTGAATTGCTTTCCAGGAAATCCAATGTATTGTTTTCCATGTCGTATTCACAATACCAAACTTAACAAATAGAATTATACATTTGCTTGAGTTATAACTTTTAATACTTAGATGTTTACGCTTATCTATTATTAAACAAGTTTTTGCAAAGATGATGATGATAATGAGGATGCGGGGAATATTGAAAAGAGCAAAACGGAATTTCTGTTTTATTATTGTAAAAAATAACTGTTATTTTTCTAGTAACGTTATAAAATGTAAGCACAATTTATGAAGTTATTAACATTTGTTTTTGCTCTGTGAAAGAAAACAATAAATTTAATATATAGTCCTATATTTTCTGAAATAAATACAATTGTAAGCATTTAAGTCAATTATATAATTATTAAAATAAATGTTTTATTTTCAGTTGTTTTTTTGGAAAAAGTATCTACAATTGCTTGTTAATGAGACATTAAATTTATTGATATAGGCCATACATGCCAGCTTGGTGAGTCTTAAGGTAAACTCACAGTTGGAACAACCGACGAGCATTGGGGAGGGAGGACGGAGGAAAAATTCGCTTTCTCATAAGTCATGAAGCTAATTAAATCCTTTTTGAGGGGCACAATTAATTTTTGCTCATTTCTTCTACCACGGCAGATGCGGCTTTAATTTGAGTGCAAACGAAGAATTACATAGGACTAATTTACAGCATCATCATCCAATAATAGGCGATTCAGCTCAGCTAATTCTTCGCAGATGTTACTTACATCGAAATAAGTTACGTCTGATATTTTCAATATCTTTTGCTGTAAATTCTAATCTAACCGCTATTGCAACATGCAAGAGAAATTTAAAGCGAAACGTTTTATACTTCAGAAGTCAAATAGCCATAATAGAAGAAATAAGCACAAATGACAGTGGAGATTTGGACAGCTGGATATCTGCTTTAGTCCCCTTTCTGTGTCGAGACGGACCAGACCTTAACTTTTAATGCACAGGAATTATCTTCTCGCCGTCTAAATGTGCTTTTACCTAATTTCGGTTACAGAATGGGATGTTTGGGAAGTCAATAAGTATCTGTATCACGATCGTCTTTAGACGAGGTAAACGGAGCAATTTGTTTTCCTTTAGGATCGAGTAAAAACTTCCACGAATTATAATCATAGATGACTGTGATGCCTTCTTGCATTCTATCATCTATTTGTGAAAACCCGCTAAAAAATTAGATAATGTAATAAAAATTTCTTGATGTAATTATTTGTCTCCAAGCCTTGTCCTCCCGTGGAAAATTCTGCCAACGTCCATTATCTGTACTATGCTTTAGATTGACATTATAATATCTATATATCCTATAGGAATAAATATTTAAAACACAAAGATGTTATGGTATTCTAATTTTACGTACCTTTTCCTTCTTACAATATGTTAAAATGTTTCGTGAAAACAATATTTATATATATGTTACACCATATACTTAGCCCAGAATTCAACCGTGCAGAAAAATTGTATTACTATTATTAAGTGATTATTTTTGTTTTATCATCAAATATAATTGACGTTATTTCGCAATATATTTAATTTTTTATATAAGAGGACAAGAGTAAAGCCCCTTTCTCCTTTACCCTTTTTACCCTCTTAATCGAAAATAAATAATTGGAAAAGGTTTTCCCTTTACTTGTGAAAATACATACGAACAGAAAGTAAAAGCAGAGAACACTAGCATTATTTATAATCGCTTAGTTATTGATCAATTTTAAATTAGCCTTAATTTAGCTTTGATGAAATTATTATGAGTCATCAGTATCACGTTGCATGCCATTAAAATTGACAGAATGCCGAGTTCGGTATGAAGACGTCAAACGAAGATTACACAATGAGCCACTTATAAAAGAATATCAAAGACAGAAACTTTTTCATATTCTTTTTTAAAAGCGCATTTTTTTATACAAAAAGTTTCACCTCTCGTTGATCTACTAGCCCGTAACAAAAAAGTTAATTTGATATTGTTATTATGCAGTTATTAATTTGTTGCGATACACAACAACAGCGGATAACGAAGCGAAATTCGTTTATTTTTCACCTTTAACATCGTCGATTCAATTTCATATAAAAAATATAATACTCGAATTTCGTCAACCTATTCCTTCAACACGTAAGGCAACACAGGAACATCATATTATTTACTCATAAATAGTTGATTGGATATAAAACCACTAAATATTGTAGCTGGTTTCGGGCCCTGACCAATTGCAGGCACGTGACGTTTACCGAATTTACTGTCCGCGTCTAACATCTAAACACAACAGTCACCTTACAATAGGAAATCTCTCCCTGCAGATACACTCCTTCGCAGATTGCACTCGTCTTACGTTACGCTACCTCACACAACAACACTTTATTCACTTAAAAATCGCCAAATATAAAACAGTAGTAAAAGTAGACCAAGTATAAAAGTCCCGAACATAAAGTCAGAGAAAGTCAACCGCGGATCAAATTTGTTCCTGTTTCAATTCTATATAAAGAGCTGTAATTCGACTGTAATTCGCAATACTAAATTGTTTCACCCAGAATCTCCCGCTGAAGAGGGAACGTTAGAAGAATTCTTTTACAATCTATCAAGGGAAGGCATTGCTACAGCCCTCAACTACAAGAAATGCATTCACAATTTCGAAATCTCTACTTTCTCTTAAAAAGTATTTCGTCATGCTTATCAAGGGAAATTGTAATATATATATATTCAGTACAGCAAGAAGAAAAAATACACCTTAAACATAAAGTTACTGTATATATATGTTTAAAGCTTGTACGTTTAAATTATATTTTAAGCTCAAAAAATGAATTATAATTTATTATTTTTATAGTAATTTTTATTTACCATTGAAAACTATAATACTATTATAGAATGACTTTAGATAATTTTTGTGAAAAAGCCGATTTAATAATTCATTCACAAACTTTCATTCAAAAGATTTAATTTATTAAATACATCTTTTTAACATTAAAACATCACATATTTATTATTCAGTTAAAGATTCGGGAAGCAACTGAACAAAATAAATCAAACAAATGTCGATAAAATTCACAAATTTCGCTCAATGTAATTATTTTGGTTTGTAAGGTCCAATAATCTTGCGAAGTTCATCCAATTCGGGAATTCGTTCCCATTTTTGATTGATCGTAATCAGCTGGAAAATATATGTATATGTGCTTAGTTAAAATTTATATTTAAATTTCACTCAGAATTTATTCTTCAGATCGTTTCAAAAAGTCATTTTGTTCATAATATCTGTTGAATAATAATACAATTAAGACATTTTTAATTTAAGTGCGTCTACACTTTTTTCATTCGTATTATTTTTTCAAGAGGAAAATTATTGATCTTACACAATTCTAATTATCGCTTTAATCTACTTTACACTTTGAAAGTGGTATTTAAAAATAAAAAAAATTGTAATAGAAAATTCATATTAAATATAAAGTAGCTATTATACAGGAAACGTCGAAGGAAAAATGCAGAACGGTCAACTTTTAGATTAATTTCAATATTTAAATAGTGAAGAATCCGGAAAAGGGCCTATTGTTCTATTTTTTAAAAAATAGATTATTTCTATAACAGAGCTTTTCTAAATAAACTGCACTTCATATAGTTAATAAATCAAACTTTTTAAAACGAATAAAAATCCATATTAAAATCCTACCTTCTGTGGTTTCTCGGGATCCACCAATTCCCATCTCGGACAGCCTCCTTTTACAAATCTGTAATTTTATATTAGAATAAATTTGTTATTTAATTTATAATCTTATACATTTCTAATTAAAAATATCAAAAGTAAATATGAAATGAGACATAAAAAAAAACATTTTTAGTGTAATAAACGTTTTGTGTATTAAAAGAAAAACGTTCAATTCATTTAAAGTAAAAACATGTTCAAAGGAATTTTACATTTTATGAATCGTCACGTACAGTACCTTGCATCCAAGTTGTAAAATAAATGATATATAACAGAAGAGACCATTCCTGCCGCAGCGCCTGCCGTAATAAAAACTAATGGAACGAGCTGTAAAAAATCAAAAAGTCATTCACGTTTCCTTTTATTTAAGCAATTTATGATAAATATTTCAATAATAAATCATACAGAAATAAATGAAAATATACAGCACTAAAGAGTTACTACGATACGATTTATAAGATAATTGTTTTTTACCAGTTTGTATTATAAAAATAAAAAATATTAACGTCGTTTATTTATTTTAAAAAATCCCAAATACAATTCATCGATAAAAGAAAACATCATCGATGACTTCTAAAGTTACTAAAATTATTTCTATGACTGCATTGTGAAAACCACGGATTAATATACTCAATAAATAAATATTTATGTGTTCGTCATAATTTAACGATATTTTACATATAACTTTCATACATTCTAACTCAAGTAAAAAAGTATTCATTCCAATTCACTCGTTTTCTTTTTACTTCGATCATTTAAAAGAGGTTTAGGAATAAGTCTAGAATATCGAGTTTAATAACTATTTTAAGTTGTAGCTAGTAACATTTTTCGGGATTTCAATTATCTTATAAATAAACTGAAATACATACCTCCGGATGTGTTCTCATTGTGCGCAGAGAAAATAACTTTCTGAAACTGTCCATTAAGGGATCCCGCCCGGGACAGGTACCACGAAACTTTTCAAAGCCCATTTCAACTTTATTCTATAATTTAAAAGAGTATTGAATATTAATTTATCGTCAACAAAACATTTCTTATTTAAATTGCTTATGTCTAATATATTTCAATTATCTACATAAATTTTAAAATTAAACTTTTTCTTACGTATAAAGCCTACCGCGCACTAAATTCAACGTTTATTTACGAATCCGAACTATGTAAACTGTCGCTATTCAGAGGGAAAGTACAGGAAAGTCTATTGTCAAAAACACTTTAATTTCGAGTTAGCTAGGTACTGTTCACAACAGTTATGATACGCGATCCGCGTTACAAATCGTACTGCAGCAAAAAACGTGAAACTCGGATTCAGAAACTAATTCAGAAACTCGCCATGCCTTAGCCTATCTTAAAATTATGAAAGCAGACATAAGAGATATATAGAAGAAACTAAGTGAATTGATACCTCTTGTCTCAAAATGGTGAGTCTTCGTTGGCGATCTTCTCGTCGAACGTAGTCCTACACACGAATAGTTTTCAATAAGTGGCTCGTATTTACCGGTCCACCGGTATATATCCTTCTGTCCAGCTTCCCCCGCTGGGTTTATTGTCCCTCTAGGCAACATATCGCCAATACAAAAGCCATTAGGGAAGACACGAAAGAGTACCACAGAACATTCTAGAAATGTATATGAACAACGAACAATGGTTGCGTTAACTGAAAAAGCCTCTTTGTTAAAAGACAGTTAAGCTATTTCGCTTTAAGTTCAGTTAGCAGCCGTAGCGCTAAATGGTTAGCAGGGAGGTTCACAAGCGCCGAAGACAAGTTTGGATGGCTGCCACCGTAAATTATACGCATATTACGTACTATGTGTCCAATGTAGCTTGTCACATACGAAATTCCATTTTAAACTGGTTATCGGAAATATTAGAAACGCAGTTTTTCGCATAATCGGGCATTAATATATTCCGATTTATTAGTAAAGGCGCATGTTCTATTGTTGTTGTTTACAGTTTTACGCAATTTCGTATTTTCGTAATCGACTGACTGCCTACGATATTTTACAGTCTGGGCGACAATTATGCATCGTTTTTGACTAAATATTTTACTCGTTTAAACAACGTATACACAACAATAACCAGTAACTGAAATGTACAAGTGTTTCCCACTAAAAGCGGAAATTGCTTACAGCGCCTCCGGCGGCTTAACTAAAGTAGCTTTACGCTCCATTATCTTTAAAATCGAAAACAAAAGATTTCATTAATCATTCAATATGCCACTTTGAAATCTGATTGAATGCTGAAATGTCGTTGTTATAATTTTTTAAATAAATGAATATTTATAAAAACACTATAGAATAGTTTTGAAACATTTTAAATTATATTATAATTGAAAATATTTTAAAATAACTATTATTATTATTAACGCTAAAATTCCCGAAAATATCTGCCAATATTAGAACATTGCTTTTAACATATAATACAGAATATTCCTCGTGTTTCTGAATTTATCCCATTTTGACATTCTTGGTTGTGATCCTTATTTCAGCGGCGCACTCAATATTTTATCCTGGTGAGTCGAGTTCAATGGACAAAATATTCTTTAATGCGAATTCAATAAAATTATCAACTTACTTGACAGCCAATTAATACCTAATATAGAAATTGAACACACGACACAATATAAATAAATAAATAAATAATTTAATAAGGAAATGACTTCTGGAAAATTCACTAGTGTTTCTTTTTCTTTTACTTCGTAAAGATGTCGGGGTCCCTTTGCCCGTCCTTGTTCTCCACGGGATTAGTCATGCTGAAGTTATATTTCTACGAAGCAATTAGTTTTAGCGATTCCAATTCTTTTCGAATCTTTTTTCAGCTTAAGTATTGTAATTGTAACATCCTGGCTTAATCGCTAATATCGTCAGCTGTACTTAATTAAACCGACAATAAATGTCGCTTTAAGACGCTTCTGAAAGGAATGTGGCAGAGGTTGCAGCGATATCGCAATACACTTTTAATATGAGAAAACTAATTATTAATTTTATATTAATGGCTCCACCATACACAAACGTCACTTTATAAGACAAAGCTGTTTCCACGGAGATTCCTTTCTTCGTATTGAAAGTTAGTTTCCGGTGGCAATTTGCGCAGAGTCGGATTTACATTTTACATTTTACGTTTACCAAAGAATTACAAGACCTTCGCCAATAGGTATAGCCTTGGAAAAGGAAATATGAAGGGTTATAACAGAAGTGAGAAGAATGAAGAAAAGAAAAAGAATGACAGGAAAGTGTGAAACGTGAGGCTTCAGAGCACCCAGCCGATTGCCAATTATTTAAAACATTATATTTAATAAATGTTTTATCTTTATACAGGTTATGTAACATTGTGACAAGAATTCTTCTGTGTATTTACTAACGTATAGAAGTAATTGATAACAAGGAAATTGTAAAGTATATATTATTGTCGGGAAAAAATGATTATAAATTTAATTTTTTTGTAAATTTATTTTAGCACCATGTTTTTGTATATCCGCCGAGGAGGGACCAGAAGGTCCGAAATACAAAGAAAGTGTGTAAAGTGTGTACCGGTATAATACAAGTTGATCGATAAAGATTGTTTGTTTTCTCCGAATAAAGTTTTCCTCTATTGCTAAAGCCAAAACAACATTGCAATACGTCCTATTAATAGGCTAAGCCCTAGGAGACAAAATATATAATAAACAGAAAATAAGGACATAGAGGCATATTAATTAATGCGTATTAATTTTCTCCCGTGCAGTTGGCAACAATTCTCTGTAGTCTTAATAGAAGAGAAGGTTAAAATGGTGTCCGGTAGACTCAATCGTCGATTTGGAGACGCCGAAAGTCCTATCAATTATATTCAAATAGACGGATTGGTAAATTTTTCTTAAAATGTTAGATTGTAATTATTATATATTTAATTATTTATTTATAAGAAAATATGGTTATTTACAGTTTATATATTTACAGTTTAATATATTTTTCAATTACGTGTATCTATTTCAGGCAAGCATATTGTCTCGATTATTGTTATAATTGAGGAATATAATTGATGTGTACATTCTCGTTACATAAATTATTATCTGTACATTTACCTTTACCTTAAATTTAGATTAATATGTTTTAAAATATAATTTTAATGATCAGTTTGCAAGTGTATATATTCCAGTGGCGTGCCGTCATTGGAAGCGGTGGAAGCGCCGCATCCACCTTCCAATGACCTTCCCTTGTATTTTCTAAAATATAAATTTTCATATTTTAACGTACTTTGAATTAATTAAAATTAATATTTTATTATAACTGCATTATGTATCATTAAAAAATTCTATACTACATGTGAAAAAAAACAATAAGATTGCTATTGTATATTCGAATGTCAGTGGCGGAGTAGAAGGGCATACGAGACAGCTTTCACGGCGAGAATAACGGAATGGTGTAAAGCAGCCAGAAGGCATTGGCGCATGCGCTTTACAGA
The DNA here is from genome assembly GCF_030686945.1 of Centruroides vittatus. Lineage (NCBI taxonomy): Eukaryota > Metazoa > Arthropoda > Arachnida > Scorpiones > Buthidae > Centruroides > Centruroides vittatus. Next base: position 541,877 of record NW_027120712.1, on the reverse strand, counting down.
GCACCAACTCAGCCGGTTTAGCTGGTGGAAGCTACACACGTGTAACGCTTCCAACCATTTTATCCCTTAGCCACTGGCAGGGAGCTATCTGATTAAATGAATTGTTTAAGATTTAAAAAGTAAAGAGTATTTAATGTTATTTTGGGGATACTATAGATAACCACCTATGGAATTTCGGGTCTTTGAGTACATATCTGAACTCAGGAGACCGAGACGAGTTCAACGATACCCTACTTTTGGACCGGAGACGAAAAATAATAAAGTTATCATACTTTTTCCAGCGATCGCGCGATGATAGGGAGTCGCGTCGCTCTCCCCGCTAAGTCGGCCTCGCTATCGCGATCGGGAGTCGCGTCGCTTGCCGTTAAAATTGCCTTTAGTAGACGTTTTCCCCCTTTTTTTACTTTGTTCAAGAACTACCGTGAATCAATAACTAGTGACGTTTAGCACATGGCAGCCTGCTGGCGGATCCTCTCCGGGAGGTCAGTCGGGAGCACGAACAGTGGGAACGGTTATGTTCGCTGCCATAAGTAGCATTATCCGAAATGGCAATCGCGCGATAATCGGAAGTCGCGTCGCTCTCTCCGCTCTCGTATCGCGTGTTTAACCCTACTGGAGATGACCGTAGTCCGACGTCACGGTTTGCAGACTTTACCGCAAGATGGCAGTACTAGCAACTATGGTGCCGTCTTTATGAGAGCATTAAAAAAGCATGGTAACTTAAAAAGTAAGATAACTTTTTTACTTTTCGTCTCCGGTCCAAAAGTAGGGTACCGTTGAACTCGTCTCGGTCCCCTGAGTTCAAATATATAATCAAAGTCCTGAAATTCCATAGATGGTAATCTATAGTACACCCGTTATTTTTATGTACGTTTTTTTGCAAAGTTATATTTAATTACAGTATAAAAGAAAATTAAAAGAAAATTATAATTATATTGACAGATTTTCAGACAAAATCTTTAGAATTTTTATCACTTTTAGATGTTTTTCATAATATTAAAATTATTATACACTACATGGTACAAATATTCTTCAATTGTATGACTATACTTTTAAAGAAAATTATAATATCGACAAGTAACTCTTAAACATAAAACATATTATAATTAATGTCGATCCAAACGAAGACGTACTAAAAGAATTATACGATTTAATATCATTAATTTTTACGGCACCATCTACTAGTGGGTCTGCTGAGCGCAGCTTTTTGACCACGGAGCGAATTCGTACATTGGCCAGGAACACTCCGTCGGGGGAGAAATTGTCGTCGCTAGCGTTGCTTTCGATAGAAAAAGTGCTTTTAAACACGTTGATGGAGTCGATGACCAGCGACTTTTATGATAAAGTAATTAACGACTTGGCGGAAAAAAATTGCCGAATAGAATTAGTTTATTAAAAATTAAAAAATCAAGTTTTTCTATCATTGTTTGTATCATATCAATTTGTATTATGTATGTATTATTTGTATTTTAAAACTAAAATACATAAATTGTTTATTTTTGTCATTTCCAGTATTTGTTTAAAACTTTTATGGAAATGTTATGTACCGGACAGGTGTGACCCGTCACGAAAGACGCGAAAAAACGGTTAATTTAGAGAAAATTTATTAGTTTAAAAAAACATAGGTAAAAGTCGTTTATAGTCGGACACCCATTGTTTATATCAAACTGCCAGGCAGAAACCGTAAATCGCGGAAAAAAGTCGACCTATGATCAGTAAAAGATCGAAATCGTCTTCGCTTTTGACTTTTCTCACTCTCCAAGTAAGAGTCTCGTTACGTTTAGTAACCAGGAACCAACCACTCGGGAAGCGTGATTGAGAGAGAACGAACAATCAAAATGGATGAAAGAAAGAACGGAGATTGATATAATCTCTGACAATCGAGGACACCTGGCACTCGGTTAACGTTCCGAATAACCAAAACGCCGTGTGTTAACGCGCAAAAAAAAAACAGTTTCTCGTCTACTGTGCCAACCTGAAACCCGTGCCACTTCGGACTTGGACTGTGTCCCCGACTCCAACGGACGAAGTCTCCCCGTGCCTTACAGACTTATCAACGCCACTGTTCCGGGCCATCTTCGATCGACCATCGAAGAACCACATCGACGCTCAGAACGTCCGAACGGCTGAATGTCCTAAAGCAAACTATTTTGTACATAGTATATGTTTATTTTATGTTAAAATAAACGGTTTTTGTCAGATGCTTGTCGTCTTTGTCTCTACAGCCACCACCTATGTACGAATGGACCCTAGATCATTACTGACGCGCAATTAACTGATTGCCCCTGAAAGTCGGCTTCTTACAGAAACATAGCTTCCCTATCATCAAATGTCACGGCACGCCATGATATATTCCTTTTCCCTTTATAAGTGGCCATCTCTTGGTACAATTGCAGATGTGTAAGACACCGTTGGGATCTTAACCGAGCTGTAGAGCATGCCCATTGGAGCAAAAAAGTCTACGGAACCGTACCACTCTGTGACCCTTTGCGAGATGTAGCCCCCTGAAATTAACTTATTTCCGGGTGTGATTGCGTTACGTTTCACGCTTCACTGACTATTGCGTTTAACTATTCTGTCCAGGTGACTATACCAGCTTTCGGTAGTCCCCTTGACTGTTCGTGGATTACTTGGACGTTATCAGCCGATTGCAGAGACAACGTTTAGACGCCGACAGCGGTTTAGAGATCGGGTAGACTGAGTTCAGAAAAATTTCATTGCAAGACAGCGTTTCTGTTACAGTGAAACCTTTCTTAACGAGCGTTTCGCATAACGAGCAAAATAAATTGTGAAAAAATTATTTGCTTAACAAGCGAATTTTCGCATAACGAGTGGCTAGGACAGCATACGAGGACGCACAACGAGTAGCTAGTGGCATGCGCAATATCCAAGACAGGAGAAGTCCTGGATATTGCGCATGCTCCATCTAGCACTCGTTCAGCTAGCATCTTAGTGTTGCTTGTGATCACACATTTTTTCCAAACTTTTTCCAACATATTACATATAAACATCAACAACCATAGCCCGTTATATAATAAACACGCCAAACGATATGCCAAATTCTTGGGCTACGTAAAGGCTATAAATAAATATTAGAAATTAATTAATTTGACTAGAAGTAGGCAGTTTTGCTGCCATCTCTTATTAAATTTAATGACCAATTCCAAATTAAATTTTAGAAACGTCTGAATTAAGAATTAACTATTTATAATTATTAAATTTAATACGAGATGGAAGCATAACTGCCTACTTCTAGTCAAATTAATTAATTTCTAATATTTATTTATAGCCTTTACATAGCCCAAGAATTTGACATATCAAATGGTGTGTTTATTAGTGTTGCAACGAATAGTATATTCGGCCAGGAGCGTGGCCGAATGGCCGAATATTCGGTCAAACTATTCGGCTTGATTAACAGAGAGAACTTTTATCTTCATTTTCTCAAAATACTAATTTTGCTTCTTATTCCTTTCTTCCACAGATCTCTTAAATTCAAATATCACATCATACGGCAATTAATATCTGTCAGATTAATTAACAAAACAATAAAAAAGAAAAAAGAAAATTACTAAAGTTCACATTAGAGAACTAAATTTAAAATAGAGCCAACTAAGGTTTTATAACAGAAGATTGGTTAGAATGCAACACATCACTATATAATTAACCACAGAAATTAAATTGAAGCCAGCCATTTCTCTTTCCTCCAGGGTATTGTTCATTTCTGGAACGAATAAAACTTTGTACCTGGCGGCGCAGTAATATAGGTAAATATAGGTAACACTACACCCGATCACACAACAGTTATTTTTTGAAGTTTTGTGTGGCAGAAAGCTGTAGTTCATTATCACAGGAAGAAAACAATCACCGCGTTTCAGTACGTATCCAACCCAAAGACGCACGTGTTTTCCCGAAGCAGTTTTCTTTGCCTGCGTACAGGTGGCGCTCAACTCAGTTCCACTAGCCCTATAACACGGTGCTTTTATAGCACGGGTTCACTCTAACACGGTTCGGGAATTAGGTAAAACCCTCGTACAACATGAAATGTATTAAAAACTGTTACCAGTTGATGATTCTCATGCTCAGATCATCATATAGGATGAATAATCTCTGGTAAAATATTTACTTAAATAAGTATTTTACCCATAAAAAAAATCTACTATATAAAGCTGAAAAACTGGATTCTATCACTGTATGCCAAAAATGGCCACTAGGGGCGCCCCTAGCAATTATTTAAATTAATTTAAATTAACAATATAAATTATTTTATATTTTTACAGTATAATATTCAGTATATTATTATTTTTAATTGTAATTTTGTATGCCCCGATGCAGGCAATTTTGTATGCCCCTTTTGTGAATCATAAATCCGATTTAAAGAAGGATTTATTTTTTAATTTTTGGAACCTAACTTTCCCTTTTTGCATTAGTTCTTAGTTTCGTATAACACGGATTCGCATAACACGGCAATTTTTTGGAACGTAATTCCCGTGCTCTACAGGGGTTACCTGTACTAGAAATTTTTTTGTTAAGCATGACGAAATACTTTTTATGAGAAAGTAGAGATTAGAAAATTGTGAAGAGTAGAGATTTGAAGAAATTGAAAAATATTTGCCAATATTTTTTCAAATAAAGCAGTCTATACTGTATGTTGTAACACGAAGAGCAACAAAACAAAATTTCACCTGGAGTGGATAAAAATAGTAGGAGTTTTAAAGATTTCACTTACGTACACATGTCCTTTATATTTAAGTAATAAAAAATCTTATACAAAATTTCTTTATGCACTGCATTCTGAGTAATCACTCTATTGCAGGGATGGCGTATTTCTTTGAACTCGCGTGCCATATTCGCCTTTTTCGTGAACTATAGAGGGCGCTGCATTTTCACAAAATGGCTACTTTATCTGGGTCACTTGTAACTAGTAATGTAAAATTAATCATGTATTACTGTTTGATATAATGATATATGCTGCTTGTATCCAGTGCTGTAACTAGGGCGGTGCCATCGGTGCCCAGGCACAGGGCACAGTCCCTCCAGGGGCGTATAAATGACTTGGACCAAGTTTTATATCATAGTTTTGGGGCGTAGTTACAGACGCTCGCACCGGGCGCAAAAAAGACTAGTTACGACGCTGCTTGTATCAGTATATCGAGAAATTTTATAGTAGGAGAACAATTATTGCTAGCGGGACACGTCATTATGCGGTATCGAAACAAATAAGCGAGATCGTTCTATACATATTTGTGACCTTTGTGTTAAAAAACATCATCTTTGACATTGTCCTATCAGGGCCGGATTTACAAGTAAAAAGCTACGTAAATTGTTGCTTAGGTCTTCGACTTTCAAGGGGCCTCAAACATTTGTACAAGAAAAAAAAATTAAAGTCGAATTTTGTAAACATTTTTTTACAAACCCACAAAATATACTTCATTTTTAATTTTGTTTAGTATTTCATTAATTTTTTTTCTAAGAATTAACACAAGGTCTTTAAAAAAAATTGATAAAACTAATTTTAAAAAAGATTTTTAATGGAATGGATATAAAAATTTAATTAAATTCAGTTATAAAACAGAATACTATTGAAACCTCGCATCTTTTATCTTCCAATAACCGTATTGAATCAGAGAGATAGTCTGATTTAATTCTTTTCTTTTTATGATTGACTTCTAAAATTGTAAAGGGTTGGTAATGGGACTTGCAGAGTTCAGCTTTTTGTTTTTTTTTTTTTTTTTATAACTCTTTCCGCCCTGTGGGCACTAAGAGGGCCTCTTTTAGTAGGCCCATTATGGGTTCGGCCAGGCCCACAATGGGGCGACCGGGTGGTGAGGGACGGGGCCCGACATATCCGAACGGACCACCCCCGAAAAATTCCTGGGGATTATTCGACCCGTTCGGATTCGATCCCGGGTCCCCCAGAGCGGTAGGCTGCCACCTTTGCCGCTCGGCCATCCGGCCGTCTGAGTTCAGCTTAGGGCTTCGAAATGCTTAAATCCGACCCTGTATCCCACACAAAATTACTGGCATTTTAAACTTTAAGAAAATATCTTTTAAAATTGACAGCATAACTTGTTCGTGTAAAGTTGGACAATCGGGAACCCGCCAATTCTTAACAGTCTAATCCACACTTTCACAATTCGGTGCAGCTCATAAATATAACCGACCGATTTCCGAATAATCATCTGTTTTTCGTGTGGGAATAGACGAAAACTTATATTAGGCTCCTCTTCGTAAGTCTTTTAAATTGCAATTTGGGACGTTGCTTTTTCTATTGCTATTCATCTTTACTGTTGTAATACATAAGAATTAATCAAACGACCCAGATAGAATAGTTTTGTTTTTAAACATCAGAAGGCGAGCATCCGGTGAAAAATGCGAGTAGTAAACATACTTAGCTTTGCAGATGTTTCTGTGTATCAAAGTTTTACACTTCGTAAGGAACCGCTACCGCGATAAGAATGTCGTCGCCTGACTATGGTCTGCCTTAAGTGGAGGGCACAATGACCCCCGCTCTTTCCTGCGATCTGTCAGGATGACGCGAGAAGTCTTTTGGGCATATGGGGGGTAGCGGTTGCAGGACACAGAGACTCACATGGAAACCGGAGTAACAAAATTATTTGTGTTTATTAAGATATAAGACACGCTTACATATGTGGTACTACGGACGTTTCGTGGAAGGTGATCACTCACAAATAGAAGAATGTTCATCGACGACAAAACTACGTTAGTTAGATGAGCGATAACACTCTAAAGGGTTCGCTAGATCGTCACTTCTGATTGGATAATAGAACGTTACGTGGTGGCTATGGAAAGTTTTTTTTTTAAATTTGTTATAGAAATGACAGGATGCAGCTATCTTTTTTAAACTAAGTGCGATCACCGATCCGAAATGGATAAAACGTTTATTCTAAAGTTAATATTCCCGCAAAATAAGTAGCCTATACCTTCCTTCGGAATATAAAACGAATGTACCCAATCTCACTTGCGGATGACGTATTGCTGTTTTATTTTGTTTCACGTTGCATCCATTGTTTGCATTGTTTTCCAGAGTGTACGTGTATCCAAGAGTAGCCTATACTTAGGAAATCTTGTTGCAAATAGTTTTGCCTTATTTGATGTACATTTTTCACATTTCGTAAACAGTAGTAGTAAATTAATTTGATAAAGCATTTGTAATTTTTGAAATTTGCCGTGCGAATTAAACAGAAAGTTTACATAAGTGACATCGATCGAACAATGTCACTTACGACAAAGGGAAAATGAAATACAGAAATTGAATTTATCTATTGAATTCCAATTGTAAGGTTGTCAATAATGTTAAGAATTTCACAAACTTAACTTTCTGTTTACATTCCTTCTGTAATTCCACTTCCCTCTTCCTGTTTGCAAATGGCAAATTTCAAAAATTGAAAACATTTCTCATATTCTACGGGATTTAATAATCGAAAATCAATATCAACATTACGAAATACGTGTATCATTCTATAAATTGAACAAACGTAGCTTATTTATATTGAATGAATAGTTTAGTCGATCGAAAAGTAATCTCCTTCTGAAGAAGTAGCTGCAATTTTAGTTTCTCCAATAAGAATTTAAACCAGCCATGTGCATAAATTTGGTGAAGAATATGCATTAATTAGATCACCACAGAATTCATTTGTTATCGTAGTTGTATCAACAATTATCAAGATGTACGCAGGAATAAAAGAAGGAATTTGTATGAGCTGCTTTCTAAAACCATGCAGGATGATGGCTTTCGTCTTCGGTGTGGAGCCATATTTCATTTGCAAATGCCAAAATATTTCATTTAATATGGAAAAATTTAAAAATTTCTACATTCGTTTTATCTTATTTTGGCAATATTCCGTCTTCTTTGTCTTGCATACCATTCCTATTGTAAACGAGTTTGTGTTTTGTGAGGGATTATATTTATTCATCAATGGAAATGCAATAAAAGTATCTTTGACAATATTTTATTTAATTTATTTATCCACTTTGATTTTCTTCAAAAATAATAAAGCAGATCTTAATACAGAATTGCGAGACAAATACTTTGAAAAGAAAATGATAAACGGAAATTCTGTAACGAGGAATTTCTCTCTCCTCTTTTCTTTCGTAATAATTCTATTTATATTGTGTATACAAATCTTGAATTTATTTTATCATCCCTCATTGATAAAGAAGCAGAAATTCAAAGGGAAAGCTGCATTGTGTAGTGTTCAGATTGGTCTAAATATGAATCTGGGTATAGGCGGAACTGCCTACTACTTCTTGTTAGGTGGTGTATTGTTATTAATTGCTCAGAAAGAATTTCACCGACTCGTTTGCGACTTCACTATATTAAAAAGAAATACGAAGAACCTGACTTCTAAACTGAATGAATTGGTAGCGCATCGACACGAATTGTGGAATTTTGTCGATCAATTCAACACCAAACTCAATTTCCCACTCGGTGTCATTTACTTCGGTATTATATGGAATACGAGCTTTTTTATTATTTCTATCTGTTTTTGGAATTTAACAATTTCATGCGATATTGGTTTATGCTGCTGGTGATGTTTCACTTTCATTTGTATAATAGCCGCCATTTTGTTATGTTCGTTTGCATTTGCGGTATGCAAATATGTATTAAAATGAAGATGATGCAAGGAAATTCGCTAGGGAAATAACATTTTCTGCATTTCTTTCAGATGAAGAATGGCTTTCAAGATATAAGACAATTTGCTGTTTGCAAATTAAAATTGGAACAGAAGCTAAAGGTAAGCTTTCGGAATTTATTATTATTATTATTTTTTAAATGTTTATTGGATTAGATTTACCTTCTTCTTCTTCTCTCTGGCCCTCATAGTTCTTGAAGGACCTTGGCCTCATCCAGGATTTTCATCCATTCCTCTCTATCTTGAGCCTTCCTTCTCCAGCAGATCACACCCATCCTTCTCAAATCAGCCTCCACATCCTCATCCCATCTTTTTCGTGGTCTCCCTCTCCACCTTCTCCCTTCTGGTCTTTCTATATACACTTGAGACACAATTCTCTCCGGGTCCATTCTTTCCAAACGCCCAATCCATGGAAATCTCCCTCTCTTGATTTCTGTCACAATATCAGAATTTTTATATAAATCTTCAAGTTCTTTATTACTTCTTATTCTTCACTCTTCTCTCTCTTGTACTAGTCTTGATTCTTCTCAAAATCTTCCTCTCAAATCGTCTCAACTGTTCTTCATGTTTGCTTGTCAGTGTCAAAGTCTTGGAGCCATACTGATTACTGGTCTTATAATAGTTTTATATATTCTAATCTTACTGCATCTTGATATTTCTTTAGATGTTAGAATTCGTCTTAAACTATAATAGCTTTTATTTCCTGCTGTCACTCTTGCCTTAATTTCTTCATCAATTTCGTTCTTTTCTGTTAGCTGAGTTGAAATTTATTCACCTGTTGAAGTTTATGCTCCTTTATATGTAGAATTTGTCCACTTGGCCCCTGACAATCTTTTCTAATTAACTTCATATATTTTGTTTTTCCATCATTAACTGTTAGGCCTTTATCTATTGCTACTTCATCCATTATTTTAAATGCCTCTTCGATTACCTCTTCAGATCTCCCCAATATAACTATATCATCCGCAAATGCTAAGCACTGTAAATGTTTCTTAAAAATCGTTCCTCCTGCATCTACATCCATTTCCTCATTTACTTTTCTCATTACCATCTCTAATACTAAGTTAAATAAAATTGTAGAAAGTGCATCTCCCTGTTTGAGTCCTTTCTTTATTGCAAATGCTCGACATATATCCCTGGATCTTAACTTAACTTTAGAGAAGACGGAAAGCAAACTTCGTTATATTTATAAGTTTTTGAGGTATTCCCAATTTCTAGAGACTCTCCCTTAGATTTACCTTAGGTAGCCAAAATGGCGGTTCGTCTCTGATTCCAGCAAACAGAAGAAAGGAAACAGTGGGGACGCACTGTTTCCTTTCTTCTGTTTGCTAACCTAACCTAACATAACCTATTCTAATAATTTGGTTAGTAAAAATTATGGTAATTTATTAGAATAGGTTAGGTTAGGTTAGAACATGCCTTCCCACTGTTTCCTTTTTTCTGTTTGCTGGAATCAGAGACAAACCGCCATTTTGGCTACCTAAGGTAAATCTAACCGTTTACTGTACTTAATAAATAATTAATTTCAATTTATTTAGATTTTGAACTTTATGAAAAGATTTGGAAGAGTTTCATTGTATCTTTCGATAGGTGGTTTCTACATTATCGATAAAAGAATTCCTTTTAAGGTAACTGAATAAATTTTACTTCAATTTCTTGACTCCATGATTTCAGCAAAATTGAAATAAATGACGAAAGAGATTCCTTCAGATCGAATTTATGAAATTCGTTTTGAAGGAATTTAATGTGCCTATATGTTGTATAAAACTTAAGTTCTTTTGAGATAGTTAAATTTGATTTTTGCCATACTCTGAAAAAATTTTACAGAATAATCTGTATGTAGGAACGAGTGATGAATTTGTTTTTCAGATGGCGAGTACTTTATATTCTGTTTTTTCTGGGATGTTAAAATTGAAAGGAGTGTCTCGTTGGAAGAACTGTGATAAGAGTTTCACTAACTTTACCGAAAATAATTAATATATTTAAAACTGTATTATAAAAAATTGCCTTTGATGTGTTTTCTTTCACTTTTTAAATTCCTTGTAAGATTTATCTTAATAAACAGAGCTGAGAACAGATATGCCTATTTTAATTTTTTATTCTTTTCACATTATTGACAGTAAGAAAGGCTTTCAAAATCATCTCCAAAAATTTGGAATTGAAAGAAAAAATTTAGAAAGACAGAATATTTTGTTTGGCATTCACGTGGTATTTAAACCAAGATAAACAATATAAGTCTTAAGATCAACCATCTCTGGTTGGGAGCAGAATTTGAAGTCAAAGTAAACGTCAACATCGATCTCTACCGCAGGTTGAATTGAACTCAAATTTCCCCAAAAGGACTGTAAGTCAAACAAGAATCCAATTGTCATCAAGGTGATCGAGCGCATCAAAAACATTGAGCCTGTTCACTGGTAAAGCAGCTTTAATGCAGGTGGCTAAGGATAATGTTAAACATTCTGGCCACATAGACATTGTCCTAAATACGTTATCAAAAATTCTTACATTACTTCAATAAATATGTCATGACAATGAACATACAAGAATTAAGTTCGAAATTAATTAATGAAAACAAGCAACATTGAGTGTTAATTCATACGTCTTTATGAAGAAAATAAGCTAAGTAGAAATGTTATCCATCGTTTGCTGTTGCATGCACAGTTATGTGAGTAAAAAATATTTTTAAGCATTATAATTTTTATAAATGTGTGTTTTAACTTTATACAGGTTTTGTTGTATTATGATAAGAATTCTTCTGTGTATTTATTTACATATTGGAGTAATTAACAAAAGAGAAATTTTAAGTCGGGCTAAAATCTATATATTATTGTCGGGTACTCTTAATATATTGTATTGTTGTAAATTTTTATAAATTTTGTTTTTAGCACTGTGGTTTTGTAAACCTGCTAGCAACTAGTATCTCACCTGTACACACTTTATTTGTGTTTCGTGACCCGAAGGTCCAAAACACAAATAAAGTGTGTACAGATGAAATACCAGGTGAACAATAAAGATTGATTGTTTTCTCTGAACAACTTTTCCTCAATTGCAGAAACCAAACACCATTATAAGTCATATTAATACGTTCTGTCCTAGTAGACATTTATATAATAAACATTGAGTAATTCTAATTAAATGAAAAAAAATATAACTTTATGAAAAACTTATTCTTTCTCACTTTCTTACTCCTTGATAGCAATAAGATAAAACTGTAATTAATTATTCTCAAAATTTAGTAAATTATGTATGAAAAAAGAAGGTGAATTTTCTGTTTTTCAGTGCTTTTATATTTCCATTTTATTAATCATCTGACAAGGTATAATTAATAATATAAGTAAATAATTAATAACTGACAATTTTGTGAGCAGAGTAAGCCCAAAACATTGTCAATTTAATGAAAAAAATCTCTTCAACTGATGGGAAAAATGCTACTGTTTAGTTTGAATTTATAAAAGATTACATTTTGGAAAAATTATTATATTTTGATATTAATTTACTTATTGTATACCTTTCTTTCTAAGCTTAATTTAAAAAGCAATAGTTTTTTTCAAAACTTAAACTAGTAATTTATTCTTAGAAAATGTATTTTGTCTTTCAACATTAGTCATTCAAAATTTTTTAAATTATTATAAAATTTGTTTTATTCTAAATTGGTAATAAATACTTTTAAATTACAGTAACTTTATTACTAATAAAAGTTAATCATCTATATTCTGTGTTCTATGAAACTGCCTCCTTTGTCTTCTCCTAATTGATAAATCAGAAGCTTCTGTATTTTCGTCTCTAAATAAATTTAAATAAATCAAAAAATAATTTGATTAAAAAATAAAATAAAATGCAGTGGAAATTCAACTATCCACAACAATTTTCAAAATACACGAGCAATTATTTATTGTCACATCATCACAATGCCGGGCTGCAATTTTTAATCATATTTTTAATTTTTTAATTTAAAATATATGCTCTCCACCTCAAAACAGTAGTGGCTTGCCCCTATACATGATACTTTTCCTTTAACAATAGAGTCATGCCAATCATTAGGGGCAGGAGGCCCCGATTAACTATACATTAGTTTCTGATACAAACCAGAAGTCGCATTATTTCAATTCAAACATTTTCCCCTGAAAGGAGTTAGTTAGATGACTGGCATGACTCTGTTGCTAACAGGAAAAGTATAATGTACAAGATACTACTAATTTGAGGCAGAGAGCATGTATTTTGAATTAAATAAATTAAAAAATTGCAGCTTGGCATTGTGATGACGTCACAATAAATAATTGCTCATTACATTATAGTATTTACTATTCTTTCAATGTTCTTTAAAACTTTAAATAAACAGTACTTGATGTACCCAAAACAAACACAAATGTGTTCTTTTCTGTATTTTGGATTTGTATTGTTCGAAACTTCATTTATCTGAAAGATTCCTAGTCTTTTGGATATATGTAAGACAAGGAGTCATCAAGTTTGGATAATCAAGTTTCCACTATAAAATTTTATTAGACTTTTCTGAATGTTTTTTAAAGGAACTTACTGAGAAGTATTTTGTTGAGAACTGTCTTCCGGAGCAGATATTATTTCTAAGTTTCCTGTTTTTGTAAGGACGGCAGTAAGCTGAATAAAAAGCGTAATTAATTAAATAAGTGGTTCTTAAATTTTAATTAATATTAAAAATATTCACAGTTTTTATATTCTAAATTGTAAAAATTTTTAAATTCTATTTTAAAACAGCATTACTTTGAATTTAAGATGCATCTTTAAAAACAGACTTTAAAGAAAAAAACCTTGGATTATACTTATTAGAAAATATAGTATAAGAGAACTTATTAAAGAGCAAAAACATTAATAACACATTTAAAATTGAGCATAATTAATAAAAAAAAAGAAAAATAAAGCAAAGATTTAAGATTCCATCATAGATATATCTCATTAATATGGCAGCTTTGGTTCACATCATCACCATAAAGTGAATATCGCCTTAAAGCATATTTACATCATCATTTATTAAGTGTACAATAATTTTAACATAAAACAACTGATGCAAAAATAACAAATAAATAAAAAAAATATGTCTTAAGCAAGACAAGTGCAGAGAAAATAAACACAAACAATAAAAAAGTGTCATATTAATATATTGCTTTAAAGCAAGATAAGTCTATATATGTACTGTACATTTTTTATGGTGACAATGAATACCTGAATAAAAAGGAACTCCAAATCTTTAACTTTGGAAACATGTGAGGAAAATACATCTTAAAATCAAAGTAATATGGTATATAAATAAAATGTCAAAATATATCAATTATTACACAGATCTTTAAACACAGATGATCTAATTTAAATTATGGATATTCAATTATTCAAAAGATTCTTGTCAAAACGTTTAATTAGAAATATTTACGAAATAATTCCTAAATACTTATGTACTTTTTCTTCAGTACATAAATTTAATTCTGATTTTTCTAGTCTTGAGATCTGATCTTTACACTGAATTATATGAAAGAGCCCAAAGATAATTTGCTTTACATAAAATAGTTCTCTCTTCTAACTTTAATAGTAATACAGTATTTTCAGGTACCAATGTTTCTTTTCTTATTTCTAAATCTAATGATATTCCTTTATTATAATGGGCCAGAACTATCAAAGAAAGCAATTTTTTCATTGTATGATAGTATATCAGTTTAATAATTTTAAAACGGTCAAAAGACTATGCATTAAAAAGTGTATTTTAAAGTGCATAGAAGTCAAATTCTATCAATTTAAACATTTGCTTAATTTAATATTTATAACATCTTGGCCATCTTGTATAGTGGTTATCAATGATCACTGCTATATAAAATGGTTTATTTATCCATATCAAAATAATAATAATAAATTATATTTATAACATGACATTTGCAAAAGTATTTATTAATCATATTATTAAATAAATTACAATATAATTTTAGAAATAAACCACATAATCATTTTTTAAAAAATCTAATTTTTAAGAGGTTATTAAGTTGACATTAATCAGACTTTGAAATTAAGAGATTACCATATATTTCCATGGATAAGACGACCTTCAGATAAGACAAGGTATAAATTTTCGTCAAAGTTTTATAGTTTTAGCATATATCTATCTATAAGACAACCCCCAAACTATCAATGGCCTATGAATTTAGTTTAGGTCAGTGATCAACATCTGGATAATAATACTGTATAGCATATACGGAATTATGTCCTATTCCGTAATTTTTCGAGTGAACAAATTTTATTTTCTGCCTTGTTATTGTAGCAAACGTTCGCATTAATTCAGGCATTCGGGTAATGACCTTGACTATTCACAAAAATGTGGTATGGGCTATTCTATTTTGTGGACATGCCCTACTCTCTACTAGTAAATAATTATGGTTTTAATTTATATAAATTTCAATCTAATTTTTTTGTATCTGTCCTATAAAACGACCCCGGATTTTTGGGGCCTTTTTTTATGATTAAAATATCATCTTATCTGTGGAAATATATGGTAAATTATTTAAATAAATTTCGACAGTTCAAGAATAAATTTAAATAAGCTTTCATTAAGATAGAGTTTAGAAAAAGTTTTTATCTTAAAATACTTAAATGGGTTTAAACTAATGGAATTAATAATGATATATAATTTTTTAAATTTCTACAAAGAATAAATTATTTTTTGTATTTTTATTGAATATGCATTTGCAAAATAATAATAATAATTAAAATTTTTTAAATAAATAATTTGAAAATTACATTTCTTTTGGCATTGTATGAATGGTCTTGTTCATCATGTTTAGTAATGTAGTCTCCAAATTCACTTTCCACTGTAAACAATAAATAAACAATGAATTAACTTTAATAGTTATTTGTATAAATTAAGTCGTAAATTACATGAATTAACTAACAATAAAGTTCAAATTCTTTCTAAATTCGTTCTAAAGTTCAAATAAAGTTCAAAATCATTAAATACAATAATTTACTAGCACTCACTTTCGTAATATAATATAATGAATTTCTAAATTATAGATATTACTAATAGATAATAAATGTTTATTCCAAATGTTAGCAAAATACTTTATTACTTATCAAAGTATATGTTTTTAATAAATTTATTAATTATAATTAGTATAAAGCATTCATATACAAAATGTTTTATTTTATTAAGTATTCTTCAAGATTTAAAATCTAATAAACCAAAAAAATAAATAAAATAATCTATTATTTTAATTAAATTTCAAAACTCATTGAGAAGTGTAACAGTGCAACTTTTTCTTGTGGGTTCTCAGTCTTTAAATTATGGAAGTTATATAAATTCCAACTACAAGAAAACATTAAAGCACTGATTTATGTAATAAACCAAGTGCAAAAACATCCTCCTTCAAGATTTCTTTTCTCTATATAAAGTGTTTTGCATTTGTCTAAACAAAAGTTTATCTATATGTCTAGACAAATGTAAATACAAACATCCATTGTTTGTATTGTTTTCTAGAGTGTAAGTGTATCCCAAGTATGCTTAGAAAATACATTAAAACAAATCAAATACACATAAGGCAATGCATGTGTTATGGAATCTGAGAGGCAGTGTTGTTCTCTAATGTTGCATTAGTTTCTGTAAATGTAATAAGTCTAGAATATGCTTTGTTATGTGTAGTGTATGCAACAATCATGGCTGTAAGATGCTGTCAGATACTTTGCTGTAATCTGTTTGTTACATGTAGGTTTCTTTGTGATAATTAAATTAATATTTATTAAATAATTTAGAATATTCTGGAATATATTCTAAATATTTAATAAATTATGTAATATTTAATCATTAATAGTAAAGAAGCCTGAAAATCTGCCAATTTTTTGGCTTATTACAAAATATCAAGTGTTTAGATATTTATATATGTATTATTGTAAAGGAAAGTTCTCCATAATATTGCAATTACTTTGAAAGGAACTGAATGTAATTTTATACACAAATTTAAAAATTTTCAGAAGAAACTTATTTCTTGAAGTGTGTAGAAAGGACAATATGAAGACACTTTTAACATATTGTCTCATTTGAAAATTTAATGTTCTATATTACATATAACATTGTATTCAGTATTAGAACACATATGTGAAAATCAAACTATTACAAAGTTTTGTTACAATAAAGAAAATTTAATTAAAATTTCAAGAAAATTTCAAATTATATAAACATATATATATAGTTACGTTTTGCCCAAGAAACACCGGGCTCATCTGCTAAATGAGCTGGCGTTGCTTTGGCAAAAACTAACGATAGCTGAGATGAAGATTATTAGATTATAGCCAATCTTATCCATTTTTACCAGATGCAAGAATTAGGTACCCCCTCTTCTGAGATTAATTAGAGAATTTTTAGATGGGTCTAAAAATATGTTCAATTTCCCACAAAAAAAGCAAAAGACTGCATCTAAAATAGTTCAATAGAAGTTCTTCAGGGTAATCCTTAACCCTCTCCCTCTCACCCACGTGGGGAGGAATTTCAAAAAATCCCTTCTTAGTGTACATTCTCATGATGTACCCTAACTGTGTACCAAATTTCAACTCCTAACCATTTGGGCTCTATACTTATTACTATTATGTTGGGTTAAGTGAGATATACTCGGTTAACACCGGTGGCTGTGTACTATGCCGGACCAAAGTCAAGGCATAGTAACCAAAACAGAAATTAAAGAAGTGTATCAGCGTGTGTGTGTGTATTCAGGAATTTTCTCACAATATGACATGTATTCAATATAGTGGCCTTCTGTAGTGTGATGTATGTGTTTGTGAGGTTGCAGACGAGGTCCGTAAATCACAAAATTCTTCCATTTAAATTACAACAATAGATTATATAGAAAAGAGAGAGAGAGAAAAAGAAAAAACTCTTGATCTAGACATCGCAATGCAAAATGTAAACAACGAGTGTCAGAACACGTGTCGGAACACGTGCCAAAACACGTGTTCAAAACGATCCATCTATGTCAAATGGAAGAGTTGAACTCTGACACGAAAGTCCATAAATAAATGGAATTATGACAGAAATCGCAATTAACGGGCTAAATTATGAGTTCGAGACATGTAAATCTGTCAACAGCCTCCAAACACAATGGTCAAAAAGACGCCAGATGGGCACTCTGAATCGGACCTTTCCCATGACCCGGGTCGTCCCGAGTTTCGCCTAGAAACAAGGGAAAGACCAATCGGAAAACGGAAAAGGGGATGAGGGGCCAATCGGAAATCGGAATAGCGAGCGAAGAACTATAAAAACCCGGGATCCCGAAGATCGAGAGAGTCTCCTCCGCATCCCGCAAAGAGCTGTGACCTGTGTTGTGTTGTGTCGCCGCCGATGACGTACGATGCCTCCGCACCTCTGCGACCATCGGTCCAGCGATTTCATCTCGTCCGCCCCGGGGCTTCGACGGAAGGGAAATCCTCGCCACTCTGTAGAGAAGTGGACTGTCTATTGTGGATGTAAGCCTATATGTTCTCCAATAAACAGGTTTCCTTATGTAAAACACTTGTCATCATTTGCCTCCTCCGCCACACCCACATGCAAACGTCCCTTAGGTTCATCCTGACACAGGGATTCACTTATCCCCACCTGTCGGCAACCTTACATGTTTATATTCAATTGCAAATGTGCCCAGGCTTATATGTAGTGTGTGTGGTATGACACCTGTAGAGGAGAGAACAACAGGTACAATAAGCACCCTATCCATCCTCCACAGATGCCTTATTTCCTGGGCGAGTTCTGTGTACTTGCTAATTTTTTCAGTGCATGCGTTTTGTATATTGTGAGTGTTTGGAATGGATATGTCTATAATGTATGTGATTTTATTGTGTTTGTCAATAAGTGTGATGTCTGGTCTGTTGTGGTAAATTGTTTTATCTGTAATTATGGCTCTGTCGCAGTACATTTTGTGCGTGTTGTTTTCCAATACTGTCTGTGGAATTTATTTGTAGTATGGTTCGTGGATGTCTACTAATTTGTGTTTCTTTGCAAGCTCTTGGTGTATTATATTTGCTACTTGATTATGTCTGTGTAAATAATCTGTCTGTGCCAAGAGCTTGCAACCAGAGGTGATGTGTTGTATAGTTTCTGGTATGACGTGACATTTTCTGCATGTGTCATTTGTGAGTGTTGCATCTTTGAACATGTGTTTTCTGTAGTTTTTAGTATTTATGACCTGATCCTGTATGGCGATCATGAATCCTTCCGTCTCCCCAAAGAGGCATCCCCGAGCTAACCAGCTGTTTGACGCAGTTTTGTCAACAAAATCCTGGGTCAGATCATAAGGATGCCTGCCATGGAGTGCCTTTTGAGCCCACAATTGCTTAATGGTGTCTATGCTTTTTATATGATGTGTTGGGTCCATATGATGTGAGTGTAAGTTTAATGGTGTGTTATTTGAGTCTGCTAGAGTTACTGCTTTATGTAATTGTGATGTTTCTTGTTTTTTGTAGAAAAACTCTCGCAGTGACTGTATTTGTTTGTAGTGAAGGTTAACTATGTCAATCAGGCCACGTCCACCATCTTTACATGGAAGGGTTAATCTTTCTGTGGCAGATTTAGGATGATGTTGTTTATGCTTAGTAAGTGTTGTTCTTGTTTTCCTTTGGAGTTGCTCAAGATCTGTATGAGTCCAATGTGTAACTCCAAAAGAATATGTGAGTACTGGGATGACATATGTGTTTATTGCTTTAACTGTGTGTTTTGCATTTAACTGTGTTCTGAGAATAGCATTTAACCTACTTTGGTATTCTTTAATTAATCTTTGCTTTATTTGTGCATGTTCTGTTAGTTTGGCCTGTTGGAATCCTAAATACTTGTAGAACTCGCCCTCTTCCATGGATTCAATAACATCTCCATTTCCAAGTGCAAAATCTTCTTTCTTCAGGATTCCTTTTTCTATGTGAAGTGTTTTGCATTTATCTAGGCCAAATTCCATTTGTATGTCCTTGGTGTATGAATGTGTGATTTGTAGGAGTTGATGAAGTTGTTTTGTGTGGATGCATAAAGTTTTATGTCATCCATGTACATGAGATGTGACAGTGTAAACTGTGTTGTTTTTTCATGCCTGATATTGTATCCATATTGTGTGTTGTTTAACATGTTGGATAATGGGTTCAGGCTAAGCAGAACCAGAGAGGACTCAAGGAATCTCCTTGAAAAATTCCTCGCCTAATAAAAATTTGCTTTGTTTGTATGGAAGTGTTACTAACCCTGAGATGTAGTGTTGTTCTCCAGTGCTGCATAGTGTTTTGGAAGAATGTAATGAGTGATGGATGTATTTTGTACATGTGTAGAATATGTAGCAGCCAACTGTGTGGAACACTGTCGAATGCTTTTCTGTAGTCGATATATGCCATGTGTATGTTTCTGTGTTGTTTGTGGGCTTGCCATAGAATGACTGAATCTATGTGTAACTGTTCTTTGCATCTCTTGTGATTTCTATGGCAAGCTTTTTGTTGTTCCGTTAGAATGTCGTGTTCTTCAATATGTTTGTATATTTTGTTTGCTTTATTATTATTATTATTATCAACCTATCTTGATTATATATATAGATAATTTGGCTTAAAATTTACCATCATAAACACTTGTGTAAAAATATTCAAATAATTCAAAATATGAAGATAAAACTGAATTTTTAAACACTTTCAAACAGAATGAGTTAAATTTACAGAATTCAGTTTATATTGCAGATTTGACATAACATAGGCCAACAATTTCCAAAATTGGGTCTGTAGATTAGTTAGAGTATTTACAAAGTGCTCAGAATCTAACAATGAGTTTATTTTCCTAACAATATACTAATAGTGTTAAAATGGATTTCTTTATAGAACATTACTTACTTTTGATAAAATTATATGTATACAATTTACTTTCCTTACAGAGTGAATTCATTCTTTATTAGAAACTTATGTTTATATTTATGTACATATTAATCATTTACTTATAAACTCTGCTAAAGAAAAGTAATTTACAGAATGAAGCAAGCCTTTGTCACAGCACATTAGGTAAATGCTAACCTTTTATGACTCTGTTCATTATTTAATACACACTTTCAAATACTTTCCAACACTTTTATTGGTATCTGTAATCAATTGTTAACATTTAAAAAAAGAGACTAAATACAATTTTCAACAGATTTATCAGATTTTTTCCTGTAAGTATCATTAAAAATTCTATACTTATTATTTGAACATTGGTGTCTTATAAAACTCACAATCTGTGTAAAGACATATGCATAAAAACCTACTGATCAAATATATCATTATAGATACATAAACATATACATATATGTGACCATAGGGCCGGTATCTCTTTGATACCACGTCAGGATGACACCACTGTATCCTTAGATTGATACAGAAAATCAATTGCGCGAGCGGTTACGTATGGGTTAGACCCGGAATGAAGCGAGTGGAGAGGATGACGGAAAGAACGCACCCAGAGATTTATATATAAAAATATACCCGTTTATTCTTTCCATAGGACTAATTAAATACAAGCGATTACTTTACAGAGAGACACGTGATAAGGTACATGGCTCACGATCCGCGAACATAAATTCTACGCGGATTAGAGAGAGAGAGAGAGAGAGAGCTTACAAATATTCGCGTGTAGGATAAATACCTTAAGATATGTAGTCGAATGTCGATGTAATAATCGATGATATCCTTATAGACCGTTGTAGGCATTCGGGCTAACAATAAATGATCTTGTAGTAGATCGTTGGTAATGACTCTGTCCACTAACAGGTAATAGTTGTTCAGATAGGAAGTGTAACGACGACAGTTCGGCTTGAATATCGATGATGAGGGAGGATCGGCGGCGACAGGTAACTATCCTTTTGAGCGCACAAACACACGGTCAGTAACAACTTCTTCGTCTTACTCATCGTGCTCCCTTTTTATATGGGGAGGGAGTTTGCAGGCCCTTCTTTGATTTCGTCAGAAGAGATGATCTTCTTGGACCAATAAAATTATTGGTGACGTAGTCGTGTCACCGAAATTTGACTCATCTTAACAAGGAACTCAACTCGTGGGAATCGAGTTTAAACTGTTCTTATCAACAGAATTTATCAGTTGATTTCCCGTTTAACTAACCCTTTTTGGTCTATTTCGTTCCGTTTTTGTATAAAATGTAGAGTTTGTATAAAATATAGTTAAAAGATTATAAAGGTACATATAAATGATAAAGTTCACAATATCCCGATCGTCACATCACCCTGGGTTTTCTAAAATCAAGCTTGGTTTTATCGAGCAAGCTGGATTTTCACCTAAGGAATTGGTTTTACAGATTCGTTCCGGCTCTCTCTCTTTTGCATTATATTGCGATCGCGTCATAACGTCACATATGTTACCTTTTCCGTTCGCGGAGGTTATTAATAAAGTACGGAAATTGGCAATTTCCTCACGATATTTGCTCTCTCTCTTTCTAGTAGAATAGTAAAAAAAAAAATAATAATAAGGAAGTCATGGAATAGGTTATCTGGAGTAAATATGATTTATTGATATATAAATGCTACATGCATAGCAAAATTATAAGGATAAATCGTAGCAAGAGCTGTATATGCATAATGCCTGGAGTCTCGTTGGTCGGAGTATTCTGGATAAAGGGGAAAAGTCGTTAGATGAAGAAGGTAACAGGACATATTATAATTTATATTAATAAAATTTTGATTTCGTAGCTATTTCGTTTCTTAAAAAGGATTAAGTTTACGATTTAGAGAATTTTGCGATTTAGGTTCCCCTTTTCGTTACCTTTGGGGGTTGTATATTGTTCCTGCTTTCCCTTGGTGAGCTAGCTTTCCTTTTAGGGATTCGACTTCGTCGTGGAGTTGGAAGGATCCAAGGTCGATCTTCCACAGGTCCTTGACTTCTTAAAGCATAAGAATGAGATGAAGTCGGTTGTTCCTCTTCGATAGTGGATTCTACTTCAGTTTCCTGTCTCTCCTTCAGATTCCGATTCCGATTCAGATGTGGGTTCAGATTGTTGTCGTGACATCTCGGAGAAGATAAATTCGTCCCAGGGGTCTAAATAGGAACATTCCTCTGAAAGAGATTGATTGATCGATGTGGTAGGGACAGGTTGATGTAGAGTGTTCAGCTCAAACTCTTGCCGCGCAATTGCGTGCTTGAGGCGATTAGCATGTACTTGCAGTCTTTTCTTGGTAGTTAGGTTTTCAATGATAAAGGTAACAGGGCTTAGTTCAGCCACGATTCGGAATGGCCCTGACCACCTCGGTGCCAACTTTCGTTTAAGTCCTTGAGGTACAATTACTTCGTTCAAAAATACTCGATCGTCAATATGATACGTAGGTATTTTGTGAGTTTGACGATGTCGTGTCTGTCTTTTTCGGGCAGCTTGTTCTGCATGTTTTTGTGCTACCTGATGAGCTTCCGTCATTCGGTATCTAAGTTCTGATGCATAATTGTCTTCAACATCGTATTTAGTTTTCGTGGGACTAGTTATTAGATCAAAAGGAAAGGTTGGATCTCTCCCGTATAATAGAAAGAAAGGGCTGTCGTCTGTAGAAGCATGTATAGTTGTATTATAAGCAAACAACGCATAAGGAATCCATTCGTCCCAATCTCGTTGGTCCTTAGCTACATAATGTGCAATGATATCGATAAGGGTCTTGTTAAATCTCTCCACTATTCCGTTACATGCAGGATGATATGCGGTAGTAAGAAGTCGTTTTATTTGTAATAATTCGCATACTTCCTTAAACATCTTAGATATTAGATTCGGTGCGCGGTCAGTAAGTAATTGAACAGGTGTGGAATGTCGTAGGACGATATGTGTGACAAATGCTTTCGCAATAGTTTTGCTCTGAATATTCGGTAAAGGTATGGCCTCGGCATAACGACTGAAATGATCGATGAAAACAAGTATATATTTGTTGCCATTTGACGTGACAGGTAAAGGTCCTACTACATCCATAGCGGTACGTTCGAACAATCGTGTTAGAGGAGGAAATAGCTGCAATTCCGCTTCTTGTCGTTTGTCCTTTCTTTTCATTAAAGCACAACGTTGACAGCTCTGACAATAGGTTTTTATATCCTGTTTCATTGTTGGCCAGTAGAACAGCGATTGAAGTTTTTGTTGCATTTTCTGTGATCCCAAATGGCCTCCAATAGGTGTGTCATGATGAATTCGTAAGATGTAGGGAATTAAGATGGACGGAATGACTAGTTGTTCTATGATTTCCCCTTGAGGGGTAGATTGTTGATGATACAACACTCCTTCTTCATCTAGGAAATAATGTTGTGTCTGATCTGGAGACGTATCGCTTTCTAGATAATGAATAATGGTATTCCATTTCTCTTCCTTTCTCTGAAATTCGCCAATTTGAGACTTTGAATAGATTGGGTCGAAGTTGTTGGCAGTCGAAATTTGTCGAATAGGAATTCTACTTAATGCATCTGCATTTTTATGACAACTTCCGGCTCGATGTTTGATATCAAAGTCAAATTCCTGTAAGAAAATGACCCATCGTGCAACTCGAGAATTTGAAGTAGAGTCTTTATTACTGATAAGCCATCTTAATGGTCGATGATCCGTTATTATAGTGAATTTTCTCCCATACAGGTATGGTCGGAAGTATTTGGTGGCCCAAACTACCGCCAAACACTCCTTCTCCGTAGTACTATAGTTCTTCTCTGGTTTTCTTAATATTCTGCTAGCATATGCGATAGGTTTTTCTCCGTCTATTTCTTCTTGAGACAAGACCGCTCCAATTGCTTCGTTTGATGCGTCTGTGGATAGAATAAAGGGTTTGGAAAAGTCTGGAGATTTCAAAAGAGGAGCTGAGGTGATTATTTCTTTGAGTCTCTCGAAACTGCGTTCGTGTTCTTCTTCCCATTGGAATTTGTTATCCTTTTTCAACAAATCGGTTAGAGGTTTTGCTATCTTTGCATAAGAATCAATGTGTCTTCGGTAGTAACCCGTTAATCCAAGGAAAGATTTGACATCGTGTTCGTTTGTAGGACGAGGGAAGTTCAGAACACATTTTATTTTATTTGGATCGGGTCGTATTCCTTCAGCCGAGACATCATGTCCTAAGAATTTTATTTGTTGTTGAAGGAAATGACACTTCTTGGGTTTTAATTTTAGACCCGCTGTAGCCAGTCTCTGAAAGATTTGTTCTAAACGAATTAGATGCGTTTGGAAATCGGAGCTAAAAGTTAGTATGTCGTCCATGTAAACTAGACAGGTTTTCCCCTTTAAGCCATGTAAGATAAAGTCTGCGGCCCTTTGCCAAGACGCTGGGGCTCCGCAAAGGCCCATTGCCATGCGATTCCATTGGTAATGACCATCAGGGGTTGAGAACGCTGACTTCTCCTTGTCGCGCAATCCTAATTGCCAGAATCCTGATAAGGTATCCATTGTCGAGAAGTATTTCGCCCGACCTATAAGACTAAGCGCTTCTTGCACCAAAGGTAAAGGATAAGGATCTGCCCTTGTCACTTTATTCAGCCTCCTATAATCTACCACAAGACGCCATGTTTGATCCTTTTTCTTCACTAACAAAGCGGGGGCTGACCAGGGAGATTTCGAATGTTCTATTATACCCTGTTCCAATAGTCCGTCAATGATTTTATTCATCTGTTCTCTTTGAGCATAAGGTATCCTGTAAGGTGGTTGATACACAGGAGAGGCATCTCCGGTGTTTATCTCATGTTCTACTACTGGACAATATCCCAAATCATAGTCATTCGCGGCAAACACATGCCTATATTGGTACAATAGATCTAATAAGGGACGCTTCTTGTCCTTTCCAATGCGGGTCCAATCGAATAGTTGACCGAATTCCTCTTTCGTTAGAGTTGCAGTTGCACTCGAATTCTGAGCGTCAGTAGATTTGATTGTGTTCGGGTTATCTTCTTCCTCTACTGCCTTGTGGAAGGTTCCTACACACTCGCCTTTGGATAATTTCCTTGGTTGAGTAGATAGATTCATGATTCGGATGGGGACTTGGCCTCCTTTTCTCGTCTTTACTAAGGAATCGACACCTAGGACACCCTCTGGATTAGATATTCCCGATTCTATAACTCCTATTTCTCCTCTCCGTTTTACTCCGGATATTCTCGCGGTAGTAATAATCTCTGTTCTTGGAGGAAGATTGCAGTCTGTTATCAAGATTACCTCTCTTGCCTGTTCTTTAGGAATAGGTTGTTGTGAAATATTAGATTTGTCGTTTTTCGAAATTATAGAGTTAGTAGGAGGTCGTATAAACGTACCCTTACGAGTTCGTTTCCCATTTCCTCGGATTGATCGTGTTGTCTCCACTTCTGGCTTCCGAAAATCTATTTCCTCTCCTCCTGGAAGTATTATTTTCTCTCTTGCTAAATTTATGAGAAGTTCTTGGCCCTTAATTATATCTCGTCCTAATAGACCGTCAAAAGGATGAGGTATTTGATCGTCTACTACATAACAGGAGTAGTCGAATTGTAAAGGTCCTATTTGAAACCGGAACCTTATAGTTCCATACGTTCTGATGCCATGTCCCGTGACACTTTGAAAGAGTATTCTTCTTCCCCTTTTATTAAAATTGATTGTAGTTGTTTTCTTAGCGAAGGTTCGAGATATAAGTGTTACCGTGGAACCAGTATCTATCGCCAGTCGAGCTGGATAATCGTTGATTGAACAACACAGACTAGGTTCTAGATTATCGCCTATCCTTCTAGCTCCTATTCGATTTCGCACTCCCAATTCATTTCCTTTTTCTTGTACATCTAAAGTCATGGTCTCAGATCGGATATTTTTTTGAGGTCGACGTGTGTGTGTATTATCGTTCCTCCATCGCCTATTATTCTGTCGCCAATTCATTTTGTTTATTCTCCCCTGTGGTGGGTTTTGAGATGGCGCTTGAATTAGATTAGGTTGGAAGTTGCCTCTTCGTCTGCCTGGTAGATTGTTTGATCGATACGGTCGGCTTCTGCCGCGCGCTCCCCTGACAGATGAATCAAATCGAGAATACCCATGTCCTCCTCTCGAGGAATAATAGTGTCTTCCCCTGCTTACTGGATGTGTGAATCCACGCCGCTGATGATCCTCCTTAAATTTTAGTTCGTTTAATTGGCTTTGTATGTTAGCTAACGTCGCTTCGAGGTTACTTGTGCGTTCGTCCTCGGGACTGCTTATTGCTCCGACTATCCCTTGTAATTTCCCGGTCAACTGCTCTATAGTTTCCTCGCTGATTGCCACTTTAACTGCCTTATCAAAGGAATCTGGTTCTCTGGACATCACCCGTCTTTTAATTCTATCGTTGAGACCGCTTAAAAATTGGGCGAGTAGCCGCTCGTCTCGCTCTTTATTTTGGCATCGCTTGATTATTTCTGTTTCGCGAGCATCGGCCCCTGTCTGTTCGATTATGGTCTCCGATACTAGGCCTTGCAACCGAACTGCGTACGTCTGTACGTCCTCGTCGCGTTTCTGAATGCATGCATGGAATTTCTGAAGTCTAAGCGAGTATGGTTCTTTCTCAAAGCGTAAGATCATTTGTCGTTTGAACTCCTCGTATGTATCAATTGCTCGCATTCGCGCATCCTTCCATGCGAAATCCCTCGCTATGCCCGTTAATTTTAACTTCGCGACGCCGAGACTTTGTGCCTTAGTCCATCCAGTTAGTTTTGCTATTTCGTCTAGCGAGTCAAAGAAGTCCCTGATGCGCAATCCTGATGTGTCGCCCGAAAATGAGGGGGTTAAGGGAATCATTCCGGATAATCCCGAAGGTGCACTTCCTCCCGGATTCTCTCCACCTTGAGCCTCCATTCTTTGTTAGATTATTTCCTTCAAAACAAAATCCCACTTCCGGGACACCACTGTGACCATAGGGCCGGTATCTCTTTGATACCACGTCAGGATGACACCACTGTATCCTTAGATTGATACAGAAAATCAATTGCGCGAGCGGTTACGTATGGGTTAGACCCGGAATGAAGCGAGTGGAGAGGATGACGGAAAGAACGCACCCAGAGATTTATATATAAAAATATACCCGTTTATTTTCTCCATAGGACTAATTAGATACAAGCGATTACTTTACAGAGAAACACGTGATAAGGTACATGGCTCACGATCCGCGAACATAAATTCTACGCGGATTAGAGAGAGAGAGAGAGCTTACAAATATTCGCGTGTAGGATAAATACCTCAAGATATGTAGTCGGATGTCGATGTAATAATCGATGATATCCTTATAGACCGTTGTAGGTGTTCGGGCTAAGAATAAATGATCTTATAGTAGATCGTCGGTAATGACTCTGTCCACTAACAGGTAATAGTTGTTCAGGTAGGAAGTGTAACGATGACAGTTCGGCTTGAATATAGATGATGAGGGAGGATCGGCGGCGACAGGTAACTATCCTTTTGAGCGCACAAACACACGGTCAGTAACAACTTCTTCGTCTTACTCATCGTGCTCCCTTTTTATATGGGGAGGGAGTTTGCAGGCCCTTCTTTGATTTCGTCAGAAGAGATGATCTTCTTGGACCAATAAAATTATTGGTGACGTAGTCGTGTCACCGAAATTTGACTCATCTTAACAAGGAACTCAACTCGTGGGAATCGAGTTTAAACTGTTCTTATCAACAGAATTTATCAGTTGATTTCCCGTTTAACTAACCCTTTTTGGTCTATTTCGTTCCGTTTTTGTATAAAATGTAGAGTTTGTATAAAATATAGTTAAAAGATTATAAAGGTACATATAAATGATAAAGTTCACAATATCCCGATCGTCACATATATATATATTTGGTCTGCAAACAAATTTTGATTTTTGAAGGTCTTTATAGATTTCAATAGTTTGGAAACCTACGAGAGAAAGTGGAACCCAAAAATATGATTTGTATTATAAGTGAGCTTGCATTATACTCTATCCAGTTTAAATATTTTCCTATAATAGATACAAAAAATGTAATAACCTTATATTGTACAATTTTTTTGGGTGATGCAAATAAAAATTTTATTTAAAAAATTCTATTGTATTTGAAAAGTGTGAAATGAGAATCAACCATTGATTATATTATAAATAAGTTTGCACTATGTCAAATCATGTTACTACAGCATATTAAAAAT
Organism: Centruroides vittatus; assembly: GCF_030686945.1. Taxonomy (NCBI): domain Eukaryota; kingdom Metazoa; phylum Arthropoda; class Arachnida; order Scorpiones; family Buthidae; genus Centruroides; species Centruroides vittatus. The sequence goes on along the minus strand of NW_027120712.1, from coordinate 513,140 downwards.
AACATTGAAATAATAATATAATATACTTCATCAATAACATCATACTTTAATCAAATAAAATTATTTATTAAACGTTTATGTAATATAATTATGTAAATATATCTGTACTTAAGGACCAATTAATTATAGTTTACTTTAGATTATAAAATTATTTTATGTTTTAAATAGAAATTATAAAAATATATCAAATTTAAATTCTACCTGAAGTAACATAGTTAGAAGGAAAATATCCATCAAGGTCAGATTTTTCTAATCTACCAAACCACCATCGAGAATCATCTCGATTTATTACATTGATGACTTCTCCTTTTTGTAGAGGTAACTCATTTGGAAAATTAGAGTTATAATCGTATAAGGCAACAACCTAAATTTTAAAAATATGTATATATAATCTTTACAAATATCACACTTGCATCTAAACTTACAAACTCTATATCTTATATAACAATTAAATAATTTTTAAAATTCAAAATCATTATTGACTAAATTAAAAGTGCTTTAATCAAAAGACCAGAGTTTTATAGAATTTAAGTTCATAAATTTGTTTTTAGAATGAAAAGATTATGAAATTTATATGAAATATATAAAATAAATTTTAATGAAATTCTGTAATTGAGACCAAACGTTTAATAGCTGTAAATATATGACTAGAAAATAAGATACAATATATTCTCAATTTTCAAGAATAAATAAATAAAAAAATAATTCCAAACAAATTCCTAAATAATTCATCACATACTCTAGTTCCGGGGTTCCCAACTTGTGTTCTACAGAACCCTAGGATTCTGCCAATAAAATTTGAGTTTCCACAAAATCTGTTGAATCCAGTGATATATGAATGTGCCAATGCAGTTTTGGGATGTGAGGTGTAATTGTTTAAGTCTCAAATCAAGTCCTCTTATGATGTCCTATACACATGCTAGAGTTCTTTATAGCTTTACGAACAGTGGCGACTAACCGAAATCATGATATAATGTTTGATAAGATAATGAAAACCATAAAAACAGTAAAACTTAACCTAGAGCTAGAAAATAATTTTTAAAAATAAGCTTTAAATTATCCAACATATAAATAATAATACAATTTACAATTTTTTCATTATTTGTATTTAATCATCCTGGCTTATTTTAAAAATAATAATACAATTGTTAAATATGCTTTAATTCATCAATGTCTACAACATAGGCCTATTAAATCTAATGACAGGAGAGGCTAGTCAAATTCCCTATTGTACCATACATACTATGATACTGGTGAAGAGACACTCGTGTCAAACAAGCATCACGTGTCACCAAGGAGTTTTAATTTAATTAATTAATGGCCCATCATCTGTAGTGTGTTGTAGTACAACAGTACAGTGTACAAGCAGACATATCAGTCAAAGATTATTAGAGTTTTGCATTGTAAATCTTTTGTGATATTTTAAGTACTTTTCATATAAAAAGATGGGAACCACATAAATATGTGGTTCCCATCTTTGATTTTAGTATTGTGTATACCCCAAATTAAAAAATCATGGAGCATTGGCTGAGAGAAGAGTTTTGAAGAAAAATGTAGCAAGTACTTCAAATGTTTCTAGTGACAAGGAGATTGAAAAGATGGATACAAACAAAGGTACAAATCCAGGCACTAGAACTATTTAAAATATTGAAAAAAAAGTTTAGCCCTTCACATTAATGACCAGTTTGAATTAAGTAATAATATTTTCTTTCCATTATTAATCTTTTTTTTTTTCACTTTCAATAAATTGTTTCTGGTGTTTCTATTTGCTGTTTTATCTATAATCATTAAAAATTGTCAGAGTTCCAACACTTTTTATTAACATGAAAAGGGTTCCACAATAAAAATAAGTTGAGAACCCCTGCTCTAGTTCATAAAACTTGGCATCATGTTAATAAATAAATAACTGCTTAGAGATTTTGAATTATAAATGCCTGAATTAGGAAACCAACATCTCTAATAAAAACAAAAAACATTTTCAGTTTAAGTTTGACCATTTACAGCTACAACCACTCAAGTATTGTATGCTGATGTTGTCAGATATACTTAAACAAAATAGTTTTTTTTATGAGAGTATTGACTTGTTGAATTATGTAGTTATTTAGTTTATTTATTTATACATTTGACTAAAAGACCAATAAAGTGTTTTGAAAAAAAAATTTCATTTAATCTTCATTGCTTCTCAATTTACTTAACTTCAACAAAGTAATTTTTAAAAAGTAATGTTTACAAGAAATATTTTGAATATCTGGAGAATATAATAGTATAAGCAATTTAAAAATAAAATTCAATAATAATAAACGTTGAAATTAACTCAATAAAATTTAGAATATTATAAATCTTTAAATTTTTTAATAAGAAATCACTCCATATATAACATTACAAGACCAAAATCCTAATGATCATTCAAAGACTGCCTTATTTTCAGATCCATACACAAAGCATATTTGAACAATAATTAGATACTTATTTTTAAATACAAATAGATTTCAAAACATTAGAATAAGATCACTACAGTATGTGCTAACTAAATTACATTATGTTCTTAAATATTGGTAATTTATTTCATCATTCACTGACATTTTATTAATACACGAAAAAATTAAACTAAAAATAAAACGATAGATAACTGTATGCCGTTAGTAGTTCAGACTAAAGAATACAAAAATAGAAATTAGTTTAAAGAAGCTATTGATAAACCTTAAATCAATGCTGCTTAACACTGACTTTTCAATATTGTTACATTGTGATTTTTATCTGTTGCAATGACATCAGCAACCATATCCAATATTCTAAACTGTTCTCTTTATGTTTCCTATTCACACTCAGATGAATGTTCATGTCAATGATGAGCTTATCTGCCATTCTGCCTGGTAACAAAATATCCTACTAACACAATAAACGTTGTGTTACCAGATTCAAAAAACATTTCTTTGAGAACAACAGAAAAGCTCATTTTCACTACAAACATTAACCTGAACATGAATAGAAACTGTCAAGGAACAACTAAGACCAATTGATATAGCTGTAGTGATGTCACTGAGATAAATGAAAACAACAATGTGACAATATTGTGATGTAAATGTTGTTTAATGCATTGATTTAAGGTTTACCAATAACTTCTTCAAACTAATTTCTATTTTTATGTTTTTCAGTCTAAAGTACTATACTACAGTTTTATAGTATACTAAGTGCTAGATCTCTGACTGTCTTCAGCAGTTCAATTCCAACATTTCATGTTGCTTTATGATGTGTGTGTTCTCATGTGTTGAATTTATAATAATTTTTAAATGATATTAATTAAATACATAATCAAATAAGTATAAATATGCTTAAATTAATTATCCAAAAAACTTCACAATGTCATATGAGATGTTAAAGATCAAACTTTGATGTCTCATAGGGCCAAAATATTTCAATATTTAGAGATTTGATTTTTCTGGTAATATCCTCAATGCCCACTTTTGAATGCACTATTGAATGCACTATATCATTTTCCTGTAAGAAGTCTGCTTCTATTAAAATATTTCATTTAAGTGGGTGAATGATTGAGTCAATCAGTGAGGCCATATAGTTTTATTATTTAGATTAATTAATATGATTGTTGGTAATATTGTTACATATAGGTAGGGTAAACATTGGTAATTTCTTGATAAAATTAATTATTCTTTAATTATCAGACATATATTTCGTAAATGGAAATGTTAACTGTACTTTGAAAATAACAGCATTGCCTTTTGTCTTTATAAACATATTTATATTTTAGTTTTCTAGGGATGTATTTTTTTATGTTGCATACAGATGGTTATTTTGTGATATCATGGCTAAGTTCATGAGAGGATATCTTAGCCTATATATTGTTAATTGAATTAAATTTTATTGTAGTACATACAATGTTTTCTCTTACACTTTTTATCTGCAAACAGATATACACCTATTGTTATTGTGCCTAGTTTTCTTAACATTTTAAGTAAAATTGTGACCATACATTCTTTAGATGACTTGTATATTAAGCACTTTCTTTCACTTACCATCCTGGTGACTTTAAAAAGTATCTTTTTCATATTGACAATATTGCAAGATGGCATCTCAACTAGTAATTTCATAATATATCAATTATTTTGTCATACCTCCTTTTTAACCTAAAGAATATGAAAGAAACTTAGGATGTGTTCAACTAACATTAGCTATAAGTAACATAGATTATTATTTTACTTCTCTAATTGGCAATAATTAATTATTAAATAGTCATTGTATTTGATGTTACAAATTTCTAAAAGTTTACTGGAACAAACAAAATTTTCAAATTCAATACATTCAAACTATCTTCGAGCAAAATTTCAAATCTCATTTTAGATTACTTTTTACATTCATCTTCATCAAATAACTATCATGAAATTATCAATAACATGGAATTACCAATGTTTACCCTAGTTTATTTTATGCCATTTAATTAAGACTTACTATACTAATCTTATTATAATGTTTTTTAAGTTTGTATTTAAATATATGTATCTGATAGTATATTTTTGTTCTACAAACCAGATTTGTAAATGGATCTGTGATGTAAACTATCTTGAAACACATTTATTGAATTATTAAAGTGACTTCTTGAGTGTTTATTAGCATTTTGGTCTTGTGATAATCTTTAAAACAGAAAAACATATTAAAATAAAATATAAAATATTTTAAACAACCTTGTCATCAGGAGAAATTGATGAATTCTTAACATTTTGCATAGTTGAATCTGCAATCTAAAGGAAATTTTATATTAAACCATTAGCATTCTTATTATTCTGCAGCATGATAATTTTAATATAATATATATTAGATTACTAATGTAAAATTTTTATACCAAATATCTTTAATATTTAAAATTTCTTACAAAAACTATTGCTACATAAAGGTTTTAATAATTTCATTTACGAGTTCACGTATCAATATTATTACCTAAAATAAGAAAACTATACTAATTATCTTCTATCATCAAAACAAATTAGCTACTGCATTCAAAATATTAGTTTCATAAGAAAAATAAAAAAAATTTCTGTTCATAAACCAAAAGCAAATTTAGTTTGAAGAAACAGACCTTAAAATATTTAAATTAAATATTTTCAAAGGTATTTGCATTTGCTCAATAATTTGCAAGAATCTGAATATAATCTATTTGAAGTACTTTGAATGAGTTAATTCATAAAAATTCAATTATGAATTAACTCATTCAAATATTTGAATAACAAGCAACTTTTAAATATTCTCAGGTGTTGAAATATATTTATTTTATTAAAGTTCAGTCAAGGATCTAACAAAATCCTTTCCTGTCTCTATTAATTATACATTTTTCTACACAAGCTAAACAACATTCTTCTCAAACAGCTTCAGAATTGTTAATCTAAATATTGTAAGAATGATTTTTTTAAAGTAAGTATGCTGTTTGGCTTTTTAATTAATATACAGAACTGTTTATTATATCAAGATTATTATTCTGAATTTCTATTATTGTTAAATAAAAATATGTATCCTTTCATAATATTAATATTTCTAGGAGAATGATCACTCAATTCAAGGAAGTTGGATGTCTGGAAGTTCAACTTGATTCAGGGCACAAACCTATCACTTCACAAGTGATTGAAAATATTATCACAGCTGTTGATAAACAGTCAATGAATAACGTTGCAGGCTCCAATAGAGCATATGAAGTATCACAATAGTTGTGTGTAGTTCCTATAGTAATTATAAGCAAAGTATTGAAAAAGTTGGTGCATTGTTATCCATTTAAATCAACCACAAACAGCAGTTGCTTGTTACCAAGAGAATTTTTCCACTGATTTTTCTTGCCAGAATGGAAGTGGATGTGTAATGCCATGGAAGATCCTGTAGAGTGACAAAGCAATTTTCATCTCAGTAAAACAGTCAACACCCACAACTGTCACATTTGGCCACGAAAACTCATATTTTACGACAGAGTTCACTACACTTATCTAAAGTTAGTCAGATATGAATTCACAGCCACACTTATCCTAGGATCATTTTTCTTTAAAGAAGGTAATCCTAATCGTGTGACCAAATGACTGAGCAGTCAAGGTGATAGCCTACTGCTCTGGGGGGACCCAGGATTGAATCCAGACAGGTTGAAAAACCCCCAGGAATTTTTCAGGGGGTGGTCTGACCGAATATGTTGGCCCCCATCCCTCACCACCTGGCAGCTCCGTTGTGAGCCTGGCTGAACCCATAATGGGCTTGCTAAAAGAGGCCCTCTTAGTGCCAACAGGGCAGGTGTTTAAAAAAAAATGTTCCAATGGTTCTGTGACACGCTCTGTAACAGCCCAGAGATACTGAAAGATATTCAACACTTTTGTTGTAACCCAATTACATCAGCAACAATGTCTTGAGTCAATCACTATCTTACAAGACGGAGTGCATCCACATATCACATTGCATACAATAGTTTCTGTGACAACATTTCAAAAAATATTTCAAAAGAGTGATTAGTCATGCATTTCCTACTTCCTAGCTATCTTGTTTTCTGAATCTCAATCCATGTAATTTTTGGTTGTGAAAACACTAAAAAGTACAGTTTATTGAGAACATATTGCAAATCTTGTAGCATTAAAAGACAGTATCATACTGTATGTGAGAAGCATTGCAAAGTATAAATTATAATCAACTGTTGAATACATTGTTCACTGCCTTCTGCTTTACATTAACCTTCAAAATGGAGATTTATTGAGCAATATTTCTGCATCACTAAGACAACTATAAAGCTTGAGTGTATTTCACAAATAAAATGTTTATTATTTAAATAATAATGACCATACAAATAACTTTGGATCAATTTAAATCTTTTATCCTTTTTTAAATTCCAGCCAGAGATAGATGGTAGATAACTTGAAGATAAAATACAATTCTTTATTACAATGACCAATGATATGACATTAAAAACATGTACTTAATATACCTGATACTTAATACATCTTACTACCTTTCTATTGTAAGATCCTGCACCAACTTCCCACAGCACTAAAAGTTTTCACAATATCGATCTGGTCACAGTTGTATTTAAATGATGAAAAAAATCACTCTGTATTCTGATGGAAAATATTTCTCAAATATATTCCATCAGAATCATGTACAAAAAATGAATGATATCTGATAACCATAACAAGGCATTTTCTGAAAATTTTTTGACCAACCCCCATACATTTGAATTTCTTGAAGTATTTTTCCAATAGGTTTTTCATGTGATAATGCTTAATTTATGATTATTTTGTATAGTTTAAGAATTTTCAATCTGTAATGAGCTGACAATTACTTCATCGGAACAGAAATGGAATTTTCCAGCTAATGTCCTATGCAATATAAATTTATCTTCAATCAATGTCTTATATTCTGTTAAAGGAAGGAAATCTTTCATCAAACTGATTGATAAAAATATATTATAGTAAATTTCAGACTTTTTAATATATGTTTTATTTAGTCACAGAGGTATATTAGATGGTACATTATTTAGACCCTATCAAAATGTATTTTAAAGAAATGTAAACTGTATATGATAACAGATTAAAATTATACTTCACCTGTTTTGGAAACTTATCTTTATAAGTTTCAAGTTTGGATGGTAAGTACAATGCAGAATTTTCTTCAGAATTATCTAAGTAAGGTAGTGCTGACTTTGTTTTCAATATAGACTGAAAATATATAAACATATTTGTAAATTAACAAATAATTTATCTTAATAAATTCAATTTGGAATTTTTACATTGTCATTGTAAATTGAAGGAGAAATTTTACAGAGATTTATTTCAAATGGATCCAATTATGATATTCTTATAAATAATTGATACAATTTTAAAATGAATGTAAGACTATATAATTTCTTCACCAAATACACTATCCTTTGCAAGAAGATTAATGAAGAAACCAATGATGTGGTCTGTTTGGCAATTGATAGCCACCCTTTATATAATCAAGAAAGTTTTTATTTATTTTCACAGAGTCAAATTCTAATTTATAAATTTCTTTATGTTTCTTGTGACTCAATTTAGAGTTTCCCTTGTAACAGGATTAATTCCTAAATATGCTAATAAATGTTTTGATTTGATTTGATTATTTGAATTTTGTATATTGTTTATTCATTTAATGTCATTTTATTTTGGTGTATTACTATTCTATTATTTTGTTCCTCATAGAAAAGGTGAAAAACCTCATTCTAATTTAAATAAAATGAATATAAGATACTTTTAAAGATAAATGCTCTTAATTAAATACTACCATATTTACTCAAATATAAGATGATCTCGCATATAGGACGAGGTGTGACTTTCAAGATCAAAATAAAGAAAATTAGATTTATTAATACAATTCTAATTTTATTTTGTTTAATTACAAATAAAATATCAAATGCACGTAATTGCACACGTTTTCCCGCAAATATTACTGGCATTTAAAACATATAAAAATCTTGTAAAATCGATTACATAATTTGTTCATGCAAAGCTGGACAATCGGGAACCTTTTTTTGCCAATTCTTAACGGTCGAATCCACTCTTCGTCGATTACACTTAAGAGTTTCTTCAAATTCTGATTTCCAAATAATCATCTGTTTTCACATAGGAATGAATTAAAATTTATACCTTGTTCCCATGTAATTTTGGAATTCAATTCTTTGCTTTTCCTATTGCTATTCATCTTTACTCTTGACAATACACAAGAACAATTCAAACGACCCAGATAAAATACTTTTGTTTTTATACACCAGAAGGTGAGAATCCAGTAAAAAATGCGAATAAACAGTTTAAAAAAAATTGTACAAAAATGAAAAGAATCCTTCGCTCATGTGTATAGGACAATCTAGGTTTTTGAAGCAGTGAAAAATGGATAAAAACCTCGTCTTATATGCAAGTAAATATGGTACATTATTATAACCTTGAATAAGAAAACTAGTTGAATTTTTTCATATAGCATTCATTTTTTGTAACTTACCTCAACAGCAAGTACAGAATCTAATTTTTTCACCACTTTTTGCAATCTTGTTGAATTTTCTTTAAACTCTTTCTTTTTTAATTTATTACTTAATTTTCTCTTTGTAACATTTATTAATGGAGAGTCATTTCGACTGCTGTCACTACCTTTTCTACTTTCAATTTTCACTGGACTTATGTTTTGAGGAGTTACAGCTTGACTTCTAGAAATATCACCTTTACCTGCACCAACTGGTGGTTCTAAAACAAAGTAATTATTTCTTTAAAGCATAGATTATTTTTTGTAGAAAAATTTATATAATAGCAAATATTTTTACCATTGTAATCATATTTATATGCAAGTATTGGTGCATTATCTTCTAATGAACACATGGCCACAATATGATCATGAGGATGATAATCAACAGCTGTTACTGGACCAAGATAAGGAAGATTATCATACACAGCTAATTTTTCAGCTAAAATAGAATAAAATTGTAAAACTTCATTAAACAAAAACCAAAATACCAATTTATTTTATAAGCTACTTTAAGTTAAATTCAATTAAATTATAATGAAATTTGATATAACAATAAGCAGCACACAATCATATTTTTAATTTCACATGGATATGCTTAAATCAGTTTTTAAAAACTGAATAATATATTAATTTGGTTCATAAAGTTGTAATATTTGGCATGTCAAGTTCATCAAAAAAAAAAAAAAAAAAAATTAATTAGGCAAATTATAACTACTGCCAAAACAACAGCATAAAATCAGAAAAAATGTCTTCGTACATGATGTTGCTCAACACATTTTAAACAGTTACAAGAATTTAATGACAGAGCAATTAAAATTAGATAATTTCATATAAACAGATTATTTTATTACACTTAAAATTTTAGAGTTTTATTTAAAAATAAAAAATTATGCTATAAAACTTTAATTGGTGTTTTCAAAACAAAACGAAAGATTATTCATTTGAAACTAGTTTTCTATTCTTGGAATTTTCCAATTTTTATTTAAATTTTTGATATTCTAAAAATAGTATTTTTTTTCAGTTCTTTGTGTTATTCTGTTCCTAAAATTGAATTTTTAAGAACAGACTTATCAAAGATGATTTTTGAAAGTATCTATACTTTTTGTGTTCTTTTTAATTACATATTTTCTGGCATATAAGACTTTTTAACCCAGGGAAATCTTCTCAAAAGTCGGGGGTCGTCTTATAGGGCAAGTATATTCCAAACTCTATATTTTAACTGTAAAAGTTGGGGGTCATCTTATATGTCCAGTCATCTTATACGCTGAAAAATACGGTAATAAATATTTTTAATTAAACATTCCTTATTCTAAATTTACATTTCATAATTAAATTTAGTATAAACGATACAAAATTACTTTTTAAAACTAAAGCAAATTTGCTGAAAATTAAATTTACCAGTATTTGTATTCCAAACAATAACTTTACCATCTTCACCACCAGCAAATATTAAATTTCCACAGGCAGATAAACAGCATTTCAAATGATGTTGAAAATTAATGTATCCATAATAGTGTTGAATTATTAAATCTCTGCAAAATTTAAAACTTTGTTTGAAATGTAGAGAAATATCAAATTTTATTACATTATTTTTAATATAATTTCTTAGCTTCATTTTGTAACCCATTTCTAAATTACTAAAATAATTCAGCAAGTTTTGCTTAATTGCAATAATTGCTTATCTGAAATTTAAAAAATACTTTTGTACTTTTTCAGCAAAATAAGTTATAAAAATGAAAAACTGAAAAGGATAAGAAGAAAATAAAAACATTTTTCAATGGTGGAGAAATTGTTTGAAGTTATGCAAGACTCGGAACACTTATTTGAATAGATATTCACAGAAATTATACAGTAGTTGAATGACAAACATCAATTTTGATATTTAAAAAATTATGTGCGTGTGAAGAATAATTCAAATATAAATAAATGAAGTAGAATTGTAAATAAATAGTAGTATTGAAAAAATTAAACTAGTATTAGATATGTTAAATTCCATAAAATACAGTAATAAAGGTAAATTCACAAAAGTAGTTTAATTCTGAAATGTTTTTACAGAATTTCTACTCATCTTGAATAGATTTCTAATATTTTTCTCTTTATCTTACCATTACCAAACATATATTTTCATTTCAAAATCTTTTCAAGAGTATTTTTAAACAAAATTTAATAACAACTTTAATAATTTAGATTAATTCTTATAAATAATTGAATTAAATCATATTTTAATTTCATATCAATTGGTATTTTTATACTTACACTGTAAAATCATAAAGAAAAATCATGGAATTGCGACAATTAAACAATATCTTTTTTCCTGAATTGTGAAGATGAAGACTGTTAATTGGTATATCCTATTAAAATTCATTAAATCTCAATATTAATTTATTGCAAATATTAAAAAGTATACAAAATTTGAAACATTATAATTCCTTTTATATTACATATATTTTTTTATTTGATGATGTCACATTCATAATTTTGATATGAATATAATAATAATAATAATAATATGCTGAATTATCTATTGGGCTATATTAGGACTTATGTAATTTAATTATTAATTAGTTATAAGTACATTACTATTATAAGTAAAATTTAAATCAATTATTATATTAAAATGGGGATTTTTCATTTTACTTAAGAAAAATTATTAAAAATCCTTACTTGAGTTTCTGTTAATTTAATTTCTTTATCCAACATCCACTGACTCATAATTTCTACATTAGTTAAAATGTTATTGTTAAAACATATTGAATAATTTTTTTAAAATAATAAATGTAAATAAATTTATAAAATAAAAAATTAGCATAAAATCAAATTTTATATTATATATTAGAGTACTTAAGTACTTACTACATGCACAAAATTATATTTTAAAATAATAGACTGTTTTCTTTGAAATAATATATTTACAAAATCAGTTTAAAAATTATGCTATTATTCAATAGTTTTTGTAATTATACTCATTTTATCAAAGTAATTTATAATTCTTTTATATTAATTGTCAATCAAGTACATTGTCTGCTATAATCAATTTAATACTTTGTTATAATTCAGTATTATACAATATGCAACTATAGCAAAATACTATTTAAATTGTCACTGATATGATAAAATATATTTAGAAAATGTATTTATATTCTTGTACGAGATGGTTTAATTAAACACAAGGTATTTAAAACTCTGTGTAGAAACAAGTATTGGACCAAATGCAACCAAATTCGGTGCATACTTTTCTAACTGTGGAATCTTGATTTTTCAAATAAAAAGTTTAATTCTGAAATTTTTCGATGGAGAAATTTGGTGCTAATGTTGCTACAATTTGCATATTAGACAGGTTATAAAAAAATCGGGTAATGTAGAGAAGTTAAGATTCAAACTGCAATGATTTCATTGAAATTTTGTCAGGTAATTACAAATTTCTTGAGTTGTAAATGACCACAGATTATAGTGGCACATATGGTAATTTTACACGTAACAAATTGTGCACATGGAATTGTTCAAATAACCAATAAATCAGACTAACAGTTCCATTGTATGTACCCTCCATCTTGTTATAAAGCATGTATTCAATAACAATGTACTTGACAGCGGAACGTAACTGATTTGAATACAGTTGTGTCACATGTAGTAAAATTCTGTTTTTTAAGACAGCTAAGTTAAAAACATTCCCTGATAAATAAGGCTGTTCAAATACCCCATAACTAAAAATCACAAGAGGTCAAGGGGTGATATTTGGTGGCTATGCCATTGGAAATGATTGGCTAATCACTTTTTTCATTGGTGAAGTGCTAATGCAATAACCTTTGTACATTGACATATATATATGAGGGATGCTCCATTATGTGTAAAGATTGTAGTATTCAAACAATTCTGTTGCTGAAATGCAGGGACGATAAAGTTTTGAATCGTGTCTTCATTCCATCCTGTACAGTACACCAGTAATCCAAAACTATAAATGTGATATTATTAACTATCAAGTTGTATTTAAAATATAAAGTATTTTAAACTTTAACATTATTTAATGTTTTATCATACTATTTAGAAATGATTATTACAGAAAAATAATTCATTTAAATTTTATTACTTTATATAAAAAGACAATCAAAATATATTAATTATTTAATTTTATTTTATAATGAATTTTTAAGTACGCTTACCTGTATTATCATTGGACAAATAAACATTCCATAATCTAATAATTCCAACACTATCTGCTGAAAATAATTTATTTCCCTTAGTATTCCAGCATAATGCATTGATGTTTCCATTATGACCTTCTAATTCCATATGAAGTTTTGATTCACCATTTGATTCTACAGTCCAAACTCTAATAATTTTATCATAACCACCACTAACTATAACTGAAGGATACTTTGGATGAAATTTTGCACAATATACAAAGCATGGATGAGGCAAAACTGATATTAATGAAAATGCAAAATCATTTATAGACCAAATCCTATAATGAATTATTAAGAAAACTTTATATTCATTTTAAACAATAAAAATTATGGTTTAAAGAATGCAAACATTTATTTATTACTTTAAATTTACAATTTTCATATTTATAAATAAGACTACAGAAAGAATTAAGTAAATTAAAATTGAATGTATTACCTCACAGTACTATCACCAGAAGCAGATGCCAGTAAAGAATCATCATTTGACCAATCTAAATCATATATAATACCAGAGTGAGCTTTTACTTGATTGCGTAAAGTTCCTGATGGAATCTATTTAAACAAATTTAATTAGAGAAATGCATTGAATTTGACTTTATATTAATAAACAAACATAATTATTTAAATAATTTACTTTTATAATTATAACTAATATTATCAAATTTTAGAGATAGATAGATATGTGGCAAAATTAAAATTTTGTAGTATAAATGTCATTAATCCGGAAAAAGTGGAGAGAGACACAGACGAAACACATTGTAGTGGTCAAGGCATCTTCATTGGATCAAGTGATTAATGTGTGAATAAGTCCTTACACAACCGTGGAGAGTACATTCGTTCGTGTTGACAGATTGCAGTCGAAATAAAGAAAGGGTTGAAGACAAAGAACCATAAAATATTTTATGGTTATTGGGCAGGTCCCTCAAGTAGGTCAAATTGGTTTGCATCAAGAGTACTGACAATAAAAAATCTTCAAATTCAAAAATACTATTATTTATTTCAAAATAAGAACTCTACTTTGTACCTTTACATAGATTCTAATTAAAAATTATTAAAATCTTTTAATTATATTGTACAATTCTATTCTATAATAATTTTTATAGTAAATATAACAAACAATAAAAGTAATAAATATTGCTTCAAAAAATGAATGTTTATTTATAAATGACTAAAGACATTCAGATTAAGTAATATACATGATTAAAATTAGCCTAATAGAGCTAGTGGAAGGAACGGTAAAACTAGATCAAGGTGCCTCTAGCGACAATGCCGGGTAACAGAATCAGGGCTACAAAGGCCGCACCACCTAGTACTTTTGTACTAATCTAGTACCTTCTTACTTGTTCCAGTACCAAGATACCCAACACCATTTTCCATTCATGAAATCCTAATGCCTTCCCTTTCAATTTAGTACCTTTCAAAACATTCATTTTTATTCTATATTTCTATATTTTTTTACTTTACTTTGGCAGTAAATAGATATTTTTATTGCTTCCTCATTCAAGTGCAGCAGTTGAATGTATTTTTTTTTTTTTTTGCAATTAAATTTAATAAAAACTAAACTACAAAATCGAGTTCTTACCAATTCCTGTGAAGCACTGTTATTAGCAAAGGAGCTACTTAAAAGCAACAACAATAAAACGTTACACTTGGAAACCATCATCTGCTTCAACCATACAAAAACATTCTAGTGAGGAAGATTGTGATGATGATGATCTTACCAGTGATTTTTCAATGTGATAATTTTAAAGTTTAGTACTTCATGTTCATTACTTTTGTTTCAACATTTTGTTCACTTGATTGTCGTTGAGGAATAATAGCATTCTTGCAATATATGAATTTATCCTGTATAAATTTTGTATGTTATGTGTCACACTACATATATTTTAATAAATGGAAATTTGATAAATTATAAATTTATATATTATTTATAAGTATATATTTAAAAATAATATATAATATATACATACATTCAGCAGTTTACGGTCAAAGTAATGCCTGCATTAGTGAATATAATCACTTCTCAATTTACGATGGGGTTCAGTTCTGCAAATTTGGATGTAAGTCGAAATGGTCGTAAGTCAAGAAGTGACTGTACTTAACAACAAAACAGTTAGCCATCTTACACAAGCACATGCGAAGGGTAACTAACTGCATAACAAAACTAAAGATGACGCAATCAATCGCCAGAAGTGTGCAAGATATATATGTATATGATATATATTTGACGAAAACTATAAAAACATTGATACATTTTAAAAATTTTTTAATGAAATTTTTTTGTCGTAAGTGAAATCAATGAATTCTTATGATTTAAGATTGAAGACTTTTTTACTATGGTATCTGTCTTTTGCCTGAAAGTTGGCAAAAGATGGTAAATGAAGGTGGAAAATATGTTGATTAAAAATATTGTTTTACTCATAATAAAAGTTGCCTCTAAAATGATGGAAACTTTGCATACACCTTCACATTTGTTATGCTAAAAATTAATTATTATAAAATGATAAATGTTATATAATTATATTCTAATCTTAATTTAATAAAATTATTCAAAATATAATTGCTGCTTTCAAAAATTTTGGCTTTATGATTATATTTAAAAAATTAAAAGAAAAGCATAACAAAAAAAAGGATTATAATTATTTATGGTTAAAATATACCTCATGAAGAATAATATAATGTCCATTTTCTAAACTGCAACCATAAACTAATTCTCTACAAAAGAAAGAAAAAATTAAAAACAAATTAGTTTAATTCATAAAAATAAAATAATATAAAATAATGTGTTATTAATGCTAACTGTTTTGTTTCTTGAAATTTAATAAAAAAATGTAATTTAGAATTTTAAATGAATATAATCACATTATTATTTAATTATATCAATATCTGTTTAAATATTACATATCAATAAACAAAGTACACCTAAAGTTTTCTTATATGAGTTTTTAAAACTTGCAATTTATTAAATTTTATTTAATATTAAAATATTACATTCACAAGCACAATACACAAAAATATATCCTTAGTGTCTTTATGTTCACCATTTTCCTACCACAAGAAATAAGTCACAAAACTATAAGTAAAAGAGAGAAAAAGATAAGGAAAATATTTAAAATCATGTTTGATTATTTGTAACTATATTTTCATCCAGCAAATTTTATGAACTGAAAATATTTTACAAGAATTCATTTCCAGGGACATCTTGAAATCTACATACTACTAGTGTTTCTTTCAATGGATAAAAGTTAAAGCAATAAATTAGTCCCAATGAGATATGAATGGAAAAATAAGATATCTATTTTGTTCCCACACTAATTTTAGAAAGTGTTTTATCTTTTAATCGAATATTTTTTCATGTGTAAAGGAAATTTTTAAACTTTGGCAACCAAGTAATGTAAAAGAAAGTAGTGAATAAAAAGGTAACTGTTTTGATGAACTTTATCTTCAACTTTAATTAATTAATATGTTACCTTAATAAAAGTGTGAATTATAGAAATATATTAGTAAAATACTTTACAGTGTTTAAAATTCATAGCAGAAATACACCACTGAATTTCCAGCAACTGATGGTCTGGCACTTCTTTTAATCTGGACAAAATTACAAGGGGAAACTTGAAATTCCTGTGGTCACCAGACTAGTATGCTGAGCAACCACAGATGACACTATGTAGAGTGCACTTATTTACATTATTTATACTGCACTTGTTGGTGGTGTTGTGAGGAGTTGAGCCCAAATGTTATTTTGTGATCTGGAGATGTTATGTTTCAGTGTTTTCTTTATTTTGGGGAGTTTTTGTTAAAAGGGCAAAATCTGTACCCTCCATTCACAATTAATCTCCATTTAGAAAACTGAGAACTACCCCATGCTTATTGTTGCTTACATCAGTGGGTCTCAGTCAAAAAATGGCATTTACAATCTGGAAAATTAAAAGAAAAGGATCATTAAAACATTATGCCTCAAGTTAATTTGATCTACATAATATTGGTAATATGTTGTTACTTATTATAAGGAAAAATTGTCAGTAAAACAATTTTTAGCAAATAATTTTGTAGATGAGCAAATAATGATGTTAGAAATGTGATGTTACATTTGGTGCTTTTAAAGATCATGAAAGCCAAGCCAAAATATAATTCCAATTGAGACCAAGTGTGACAAGTAGGTGATTTGAAAAGTTGCAATTGTAAGGTAGAAGTTAAGAAGTATTTTTTTGTTGGATAAATGTTATTGAATTCTTTTGCTATTGTTGTTTAAACTAAGTAATTTTTTTTGCATTTATTGTTGTATCACTTAATGCATTAGTGTTAATTAAAACCTTGCCAGAAATTTTCTAATTATAAACTAACTATTGTAATTTTGTAAAATGTTAACTTTCACTATTAACATGATCATCTTGTTAATTTTTGAAGTTTTTATGTATAAAATGGATATATGGTTAAGATTAGTGATCTTATAGTAATAGCTGCAATTTTATATACTTAGTTTATTTTGCATAAATTTAACCCTAGCTATGGCTTCTAAGAAAGATAGTGTCAATGGTGATGTTAAAAGTAAACACCAGTCCATATCAGTCCAAGATAAAAAAGAACTGTTGAAAAATGGATTGTGGTGTTTTGGTGCATAACCTATATGACATTTATGGTACTGATTCATCAATTGTTTATAATATAAAGAAGCAAAGAGTACTAATGTATTAATGTACAAGTACCTGTATTATATTTATCTGTTTATTAAATTTACATTTAATATTTATTTAATTTAAATTTCTAGCAATCCATGGTATACTTTACATGGGAGGTGTATACTTAGTGAGTTAGAAGTGCATTGATGAATTATTATTATACATGACCACAATTGGTGTGGCAAAATGGATAATCTGGCAAGGTTTGGAAATTTGGTGATGTACCTATATAAATAAAATGTTTATCTTATTTTTAAAAACTTTCAAATTTCAGAAAAAGATATTAGTAATATTTTCACAAATAATCTATATTAGAAAAAATATCATACCTGCCACAATGAGAAAATCTAATAGCATTACATCCAAATGCTGAAACTTGTGATGCAATGAATATTTGATTTGGAATTTTGCATGTTTGGCCTGCAATACGAGACCATAATTCAGGTTGTATTAAAGATTTCTTTGGTGAGTCACTAAAATAATTTTTAAAATGTCTTCAAGTATTTATAAAATATAATAAATCATTTAAAATTAAATAGAATTTACCTGTGACTATTTGATGATGTTACATTTTGAATCTGTATATGTGCACTGAGACTTTTCTCCTTCAAAAAATAAATTTTAAAATTCAACTTTATTTAAAATTAATTTAAATTGATTGAAAAAAATTAGGTATAAGAGAAAAATTAACAATAAAAATTCAATAACTAAATTAATTTAAATAAAAATAATCTTAAGTGAATTTTCTAATTAACTTACTTCAATGATTTCATATTCATTGCAGTCTAATATAGTAAATATAAATGTATATTTTTAAGAAAATTCATTTACCAATAAAAGTAAAAATATGTACTGTACATCTATTTTTTATAATAGTTTTTGTGTGTTTTCAAGAAACATAATGAAGTATTTATTAGAAAAATTATTATTTCATATTTTTAGTATTGTAATGAGAAAGTACTTCTATATTTTAGAACAAATAAATTATTATATAATGCCAATGTATCAATCAATGCCTTAGAATATTACTTTAAAAGTACCACTTTACAACTAATTTTCTCAAATAAAAGAGTAATCTAATGGGGTATCTTAATCAGCCTTCCACATCAAAAAATTATAAAATAATTAATTTATTATGATTTCTATTAATAATAAATATGAATAATTTTAATCAAGTATGATGATATAATACCAATCAAACAATTTTTAGTCTCATGTTAAATCAATATACAATTATATTGCAAGATTTACAAATTATTTATAATTATATAATTATTTTGTGCCATAAATATGCAAAAGAATGGCAAAGCTATAGGACATGACAGGATTCATTCTGAAGTTCTGAAAGCTATAGCAGAACAAGAGGGTACAAGATTGAAATTACTAACAGAATTCTTCAATACCATCTATAAATCTGGTAGAATACCTAGAGTTTGGCTAAAGTCCACCTTCATTCCTATACCCAAAAAGATTGGTTCTTCTTGGTGTGATGACTACCGCTTGATAAGTCTAATGTCTCATGTGCTCAAAATCTTTTTAAAAATCATCCATAGACATATATACAGGAAATGTGAACTAGATATTGATGAAACACAGTTTGGATTTTGTAATGGGCTTGGTACACGAGAGGCACTCTTTTGCTTAAACGTATTAGTTCAAAGATGCAGAGATATGAACGCTGATGTTTATGCCTGCTATAAAACACGATGTTACAATGTTATAGACTATCGTAAAGCTTTTGACTGTGTAAATCACCAAAAGATGATGGAGATCTTAACATCAATTGGCATTGACAAAGGCAGTCAGTGTGTCATCGGCAAACTGTATTGGCATTAAACAGCAGAGGTCAAACTTGAAAAAGAAACTTCTGAAACCACGTTAATTAAGAGAGGAGTGTGCCAAGGTTGTGTGCTATCCCCCTCCTCTTTAATATATACTCAGAGGCTATATTCAAGGAAGCGTTGGAAGACAGTGATTGTGGGATCAAGGTAAATGGCAAATTAATTAACAACATTAGATATGCAGATGACGCAGTGGTTATGGCAAATAGTCCAGAAGAATTACAACAACTGATGGACCATATTGTCAGTACAGTGAACTGCATGGTCTCTTTATGAATTTTACCAAAACCAAACTTCTTGTGTTCTCAAAAACAAGGAAAAATGCAAATCTTGTCATTCACAGAAACACTATTGAGCAGGTATCATCTCTCAAATACCTCAGCACAATAATAAACAAACAATGTGACCAGCGTACAGAAATAAGAGCAAGGATCAAACAAGCCAGAACATCGTTTATGAATATGAAAAAATTTTTCATTAGATCTGATTTGAGTTTATGTCTGAGGATTTGAATGTTAAGGTGCTACATCTTCTCTGTCCTGCTGTATAGATGCGAAAGTTGGACTCTAGACCCCCAAACTGAGAAAAGAATTGAAGCTTTCGAAATGTATTTGTACAGACAAATACTTCGAATATCATGGGTGCAAAAGATTACTAATGTTGAAGTCCTGAACAGCATGAACAAACAAACAGAACTCCTGCTGACCATCAAGATCAGGAAAACACAATACATTGGTCATATAATGAGAGGAGAGAAATATCAAATACTTAGACTAATATTACAGGGAAAAATACAAGGAAAAAGGTCTGTTGGGAGGCCAAAGAATCATTGGTTGAAAAACATCACAAAGTGGTTCAGGAGAACATCTATGGAGATATTCTGAGCTGCTACATTGAGGACAATGTTAGCTATATGGATCACCTACCTTCAACAGGAGATGATGCATTAAGAAAAATTATATACTATGTTAAATTTCATACTGTGCAATACTATAAGGTTAATTAGAAGTGATATTTTATTCATTGAATTATTTATTACAGATATTTGCACATATAACAAACATTGCAAAGCCCAATACATGTATGGAAACATCTGTAAGGAACTGAGTCCAAACGTTATTTTTATTTTATTATTATTTCCGTTTTATTATCTTTTGTTTGGGGTTTATGTTTATTTAGGACGAAGGTTCCCCACCACTCTCTTGTTAGTAATGAAAAATGAAGATAAAACAACTCATGGAGAAATAAGCGCCGTAGGAAAAATCTTGTGCACTTGCGCTGCCCGGCGGAAGTAACAGTCCGCAGAAAAAAAAATGGAGGGGGGAGTCCCCACAATCACTAGTAGAGAAATACTTGATAAACCGTCTTAAACATCCCAGAAAATTATGATAAATATTTTGTAAACGGTTTATAAGCTTTGTCGGAAACTTAAAGCTGCCAGAACAGAAAGTTAATGTTAGCAACTAAGTATGTAAATAAGAGGAGTAACCCAGCTCAAGTGTGACGTCACCTCACAGTATAAAACCCGTACGTTAACCGAAGAAGGAGAGGTGATTTCCAAACCGAGGTGAATTCCAAATCGAGGCGACTGTGAGAGCGAGGTAGATTCGAAAGCGAAGTATTTTCTGATAGAAGTCCAGATTGATAATTGGACGATCCAAGGTGTTAAAGAGGAGTTCGATTGACGATTTGACGATATCGAAAGGATTGAGGAAATAGTTTTCTTCATATAGTGAGGTGACGGATAGACGTTTAATTAGTAAGAGATTTTGTTCATAGTTTCTAAGTATTTGATTTGTCGAATTTCAAAGGGGAATTACTATTAAGTTAAGCTAAGTAGCTAAGTTTATTGTCGGGTTGACTTGTTGATTTTCGTTAATAAATTTTGTTTGGATTATTGACATTTGTACGTAGTACATTCTAGTTGCTAATTAAATATATTTGAACTTTTGATCTGACTTGATATTTATCGTTGTTATTACTAATTTTTCGGTGCACGCTTAAAAGCCCAGGCCTGGCAAACTAATCTCGAATCCGCGTAAAGTACCCGTTAGGTTAACGGAAGTTTTACCGACCGCAATTATAGTCGGTTTCCTAAAGATACTAAAATTAAGTACTTTACACATCATCAAATGATTATAAACAAATTAATTTAGTTAAGAGATGGTACCTAACGTCTACCTCTAGTAGCAAAATTACTTTGTATTAATTATTTAAATTAGTGGAATTATAGCCAGATTATTTAGGAAATCATTTGGTGATGTTTAGATATTTGCACTTTGTCAATTTTTAATTTTTAACATTATTTTAACTTAGAGCTTTTTTTATTTTTTAAAACTCTTTTCACCCTATGGGCACTAAGAGGGCATCTTTTAGCAGGCCCATTATGGGTTTGGCAAGGCCCACAATGGAGTGACTGGGTGGTGAAGGATGGGGCTTAACATATCCAAACAGACCCCCCTGAAAATTTATGAAGATTTCTCAACCTGTCTGGATTTGATCCCAGGTCCCCCGGAGCAGTAGGCTGCCACCTTGACTACTCGGCCATCCGGCTGTCTACCTTAGGGCTTGAACAACATTAGTTTTTTAAACATAATACAGTATTTTTACACTTATATATATTGAATAATTTATATATTACCACATATTTACTTAAATTTTAAGTACAATAAGATCCCGCTTAACACTGCCTCGATTAATGCTGATTCAATATAACGCAGTCTACTTGAAGCCTAAAAAAAGCTCAAAATTTATGCTGATTCAAACTATCGCAATTTCATTGGTTCGTATATAATACAATTATTTACAAACACAAACATACCAGCAAAAGGTGAAAATTTGTCGTAGTGCTGTACTTTCCTTAAATCTATGTTTGTTTGGTGCAATTTTGGAAAAAATATAATATCTTGAATGCCATAGGCAATATTGACTTCACTTGGCAAGAATTAACTGATAAGTGCATGAACGGAGTGTGGAAGCAGTTATGGCTGAAAGTATCCAAGAATTCTCAATGAGAAGAGCCTATCACTGTATCGTTAGGTTGACCAAATTGTCAACATAAGGACTAGGAGATGTAGATGGATATTGAGGATATTGAGAAGTTATTGCAGGTTTCTGGTCAGAGTCTTACCAATGATCATCTTCAAGAACTGGAAAAACAAGGAATTCATGTAGAACTGGAAAATAGTGATTCTGAAAACGAAGAACCCAAAGAATCTCTCTACATATTTCCTTACTAAAAGTTTGGTAATGATAACCAAAATCATTGATCAAATTGTAGCAAATGATCCAGATTTTGAAAAGAGTACAAAAGCAAAACAAGTCGTTTTGGACGCGAACTTCTGTGTGAGATCTGGGAGTTAAGTACAGGTAACCCCCGTATAACACAGCACTTCTATAGCATGGATTCACTCTAACACGATTCAGGAATTGGGACCATACCTGTATAACATGGTACTTTTGTAGCACGGATTCACTCTGACACGGTTTGAGAATTGGGTAAAACCCTCGTACAACATGAAATGTAATAAATTTTTACATACTTAAGTACTAATAGTTCATGAAAATTATTTTCGTAAACTATTAGTACTTAAGTATGTAAATTTTCTTTTCTGTCGATACACATGGTCCTTCTTGAAACTTGTTTCAATGTTGCCAGATCTCGACACTTCTGCTTTTGATGTTGCCAGATGTTTTTCCCTTATTCCATACTTGCTTTATTCTTCATAAGTGCTTAGCACCATATAAGAAAATTTATAAAGATTTTTTAACTAAAAGCAAGCAATCTAAAATTACATACTTTTTGCAAAAGGTAAAGCATGGATTTGAAGATAATGCAGAAAAATGCTCAAAGGATAAGGATAACTTGCCAAAAAGAAAATGCCCTCGGTTAATAGTGCTTAGTGATGATGAAGAAAACATTGTTTAATTTATATTAATATGTATCACTTAAGAAAATTTTAATAGATATTTATCTTAATTATGAAAATATAATAACATGTTTTTTAATTTTTGGAACCTAACCTCCCTTTTCGTACTAGTTCTTTGTTTCGTATAACACAAATTCACATAACAAGGCAATTTTTTGGAACGTAACTCCCGTGTTATACGGGGGTTACCTGTAATTACTTAAGTATAATGTGGAAGATAATTTTTTAGGTGATTTATGATATTTATCAATATCTAATTGTTGACATTCAGAATGTCAAAAGTTAAACAATTTCTTGGTGTGAATCTGACAACAAATCAAATTCCCATTGCCCTAACTGGCACATTGATGACACATCTGGAGTGTCATCACTAGAAAACATAAGGTAACATGATCTAATTCCCACACCTAATAGGAATATAATGGCCACACACCCAATCTTTGGGGCGGACATCCCCAGGAGAAAGAGCCACAGATTGTGGCTCATCTCACCATACTCCCGGCAGACCTACAACAAAGTGCGGACACTTTCCTAGAAGCAATCGTTCATCAAGAAGTGTCTTTTACATTGTGACTAGTGACACTGTGGCATACCATCCAGATCACCTCCTCGTTCCCCCAGATATCTGCCACCCTGACTACTAAAATAACTGTAAAGAGATCTACAATCATCTTGCCGACATGGGACGAACAGATCAAGAAACATCGTCTACCCAACAAAAGTATTTTAAAATTGTAAACTCTCTCTTGGTTGCTTAGTAGTACATAGTAACGCAAGAACAGTATATCTAGAACCTTGCGATTGAGCATTTAATTAACTGTACATCATAATCTGCTTATGTATTTAATCCCTTTATGTTTCTTATTAAATTTATTTTTTAACCTGTCCACCTGTCTTTACTCGGAGAAATGGTTCCCCTGTTGAGACTCATCGCACTTCCCACTCGACATATAGCCCTCCTATTTAATGATAAGGTAGCATTATTGTGAGTTAGGATGCAAACTACAACTATCCTAACTGGTGTCAGGAAAAACAGTCCTTAAGATCTAATGATCTTGAGACAACTGTATTTAATAGCCATCCAGTAAGGCTGAGACTCCACTAGCATAAAAACAGGCATAAAACCCCTCGCCGTAAATGCCTTTAGTCACATGACCATGATATTTAATGTGTGAGCAGGTCATAAAACCAGCGTAAAAGCAAGTTGAGCAGTGTTCAACTTTCGACACAAATATGACCATAAAACTGTACCATCCACCAATCAGAAGTCAGTGAAATCTAGGTCATTGTGACACGGTGCGAAAATGGCAGAAAACAAGCTTTTGTGTATGTTCTCTCATGACTACTCTAGAATAGATCTGGAAAGATTTATTGAAAACATCCAAAAGTATTCACGTATCTACAACAAGAGGTATCCTGATTATAATAATGGATGCCTAAAACACGCAATATGGATGGTCAAAGAAAATCCTTCAATTTCGAGGAGTATATAATAAAAAAGCTAAGCTTATAAGTGCTGTATATTATCTTAATAATACGATAATAAAAATTAATATATGAAAGTAAAGATATTATTTTTACTACATTTGTAATTGTAGTACAAAAATACTCATAGAATATAATCATTGTCTTTATATTGATATATCACGTATACAACCGTACAGGTGTAACTTCGACAGCACCATCGCCGTATCTCCACCGCAATCAGAGAGCAAATGCAAATAGGTCATGTGATTAAAAGTTTTTATGGCGAGGGGCTTTACGCCCGTTTTTACGCTAGTGGAGTTTTGGCCTAACAATTGAGTGGTCCTCACCAGACCGTCGCTGATCAAAAGGGGTTTAAACCAATATTAATCAACTTCCCACATCTGCTACTCACATTTACTTAAGGAATGAAAAATAGTGACAAATGAAACTACATGACTTTATTGCAAAAAACAAGAATTTCAAAAAAGCCAAGACCTTCATCACAAAAACTGAACTTTACATTTCTGTGTGCATATGTTTATCTGTTATTTAACATATATTATTATGCAAATTAATATAAAAATAACTTAAAATTAAAGTAAAATCTGTTTATTTTTGTTCGCATGTTTCTCTTTCCCTATTTACTCTATGTTAAAATGACCTCATTTAAAGCTGTTTCGTTTAGTGCTTTGTGAACTTGGAGTGCATTTCGTGCATTAAGCAGGAGCTTACAGTATAACTTTTTATTTCTATGGTCTCTTATTACAATGAAATCATCTAATTTAATATTGTGAATGAAATATTGTAAATCCTATAAATAAAGTTTAAAATAACAATTTATAATAAATTAGAAGATAATTATTTCTTAACACTACTGTTTATGAACTAAATTTTTCTATAGTAAAATTAAGCCAAATATTTTCTAGTAAAACCAAAATTAAATTAATTATGATTATTTACTTCTTGAAATGGTGCCATTGAACGAATGGTTGAATCTACAGATTTTGGTAAGATAACTGGCTTTACAGTAACATAGAGTGTTGAAGGATAATATGATTTCTTGAATTTTGACCACCAGTTAAATACCTGCAAACAGTTAAAAATATTTAATTATTACGCCTTTGTGTCCTTTTTATCTAAATTTAATTTGTATACTAGTACTTTCTATATATTAACAGGATTTATTATACTGGAAAATATAGATACAGATATTTAGTCTTACAGATCAAAAATAATGTTTTTTATTTAGTTCACCTGAACACATACACTTTAAACTTGTGTTTTGGACTTGTTCGTCCCTCCCCGTCGGATTAGTTAAAAATATTTCTTGTTTTCAAAATATATAATAAATATCAGACCAAATATCCAAGTTAAAAACACATAATCATAACTATTTATTTATCATTACTAATGAATATTAATGTTAAAAAATTAAAATTGGTTAAAATATTTCATTTTTTTAATAATGATTATACCCTTCAAAAATGAAAAATTTAGTTAAATTTAATTAATGATAGAAATTTAAGCCTCTTCTAAACTTGTATGTTCCATATTTTAATGATATTAACAGATAAAAACCAAAAATATGTTTATTTACTTATTTATTATTATTATTTATTAATTAACAAAAATAACATTCTGTAATAATAGTTGTATTCTGTTTGCTTAATAAATTACATCAGTCATATGACATTTGGCACATTATACAGAAATAAGTAAAGCTTGAATAATTTTAAATTCGGTAATTTGACATCATGAATATTTTGTCCCCTGAATTTTGAACTAACAAGGATTTCCTGTATATAGTCAAAATGATATATGAAAAAACAAAATTAAGTCAAAATTATTATTGTTATTATTTATTATTTTATTATTATGTTGGGTTTAGTGAGTTATACCCAGTTGACCACAGGTTGCTGTGTACTATGCCAGATTGGAGTAAAGGCATAACAACGAAAACAAGACAAAAATTTATTATTATTATTATTATTAAAACAAATACATTTATTCAATTACTTTGAACAGTAAGTAATTAATAAAAAATAATTTGTGGTACCTCTAAGCCTTCAATTTTTTTCCAAAATTGAAATTTTGGTGGATTATATAATTGTAATCTCACTTTCTGCTCAGTATTCAATATATCATTAGCACCCACCAGCTACAATGAAATTAAGAAAAGTTAATTGAAAATATTTTTATCATTAGAATCAATTAAATAATGTTTTATTTATAAAATTTGAGTTTTAGTTATTTGAAAAATCAAATTATGTTAGTCTTAATGATTCCAACTGAAATCATAAAATCCTTTACTTCATTTAATTTCAAGTTCTCAGAAAACACTATCTTCAACACAAATTTGTAATTTTATCAAAATCCATTACATAATAAAAATTGTAAAATCTATTCAGATTTGTATCATATTATCAAAAATAAGATATTGTGTTGTACTGTTTCTAAAATTATTTGTCAAAAAATCGTAAAATAAAATTTAAAAATTCTTTTAAACTATTTTTATGGTTAATTGGTAAAAATTTTCTTTTTTTAATAAAATGTTGTGTAAATAATTTCATTTTTACAAATTGAATCACAAAATATTTGTACAATGTAATTTTCAAGCCAGTTTGAAAATTTATTATTTAAGAAAAACACTTTACTGAGTAAATAATTTTTATATGAATAATTATAACAAAATGCTTAATGGAATAAGAAGTATAAAGAAAAGGTTCAAGGGCTTTTGAATTAAATATGCATTGCCAAAATTTATTATTATAATTCTAATTACAATATTATTATTATTATTATTATTATTAGATTATTAATCTTATTTTATGTGACTAATTCATAAAAACAAGAACTATATGAAAAATATATATTTTATAGAAGTTTTATTTTGAGAAGAATTATTTAAAGAACTGACTATAAGTTACTGTAAGCTATTTTTTGTCAAAGAAAACAGGTTGAATATTTTTTAATTAAACATTTATAACAAAATAATTTTACAGCTAACATGTTTTACTGTTTTATAAGTATTTTAATAGGTTTTAGTTTAATATTTTAATTGACTTTCAAACTAAATATAGATAATATAAATAACAAATAAAAAATAAAATAATTAGATGTCACAAGCACGCACGCACGCACACACACACACACAATGTACATAAGTTGTACATATAGTGTACAAGCAATTAATTAATATTTTACCTTTAAAAATCCCCAAGCAATTTTATGCCAGCCACCTTGATTCTGAAGTTTTTTTAGCCATTTATTACTAAAATTTGATTCAGGACTAATAAAATCTATGAGCTATAATATTAAGAAAAATGATCTTACATTAACTTGCTAATTAAATAAAAATTACATATACTTTATTTCAAGTAAATTTCTTAAAATAAATTATACTAATCCTAAAAAAAAAATTAATTTTAATATTGTTATATGTTAAGTTATATGTTATAAGTTCAAAAAGAAAAAAAACTCAATTAACAGTATCAAACAATATATGGTATTAGGATTTAGAATTATATTGGACAAAATTGAAAAATCAAAATAATGTTGTGAATGGCATTGAATTAAAAACTTGAACTAAACCTATATAGCAGCCTAAATATGATATGTGCAATGCAACATTGTGTTGCAATGAAAAAATTGTTTTTGTTTTCATTTCCAGCATGTCATCGGTATGGCAATAAAAGCCTGATGGGACCAAAAAGTCTCTTTTAATTAGTTTTTAATATAATTTATATTTTATTAACAAATTTATGGTTGCGTTTGCATATATGAATATGTGAATAATAAGTACGTTAAAAAGTGTTATGATTTAATAATTAATTTTGGTCTAAAAGAAATAAAATCAGAATAAAAGACTGATTGTCACTATACACATTCAAATAAGTAAAAAAAAAAAAACAGCCAAATCTTAAAATTTACTTGAATATGTGTTAAATGCAAATTGTAAGAATTTTTTTTTTAGAAAAAAGAGCAATTTTCTAGAAAAGAAAGTATAAATCCTTTTTTTGAATAGAATTAAAATGAAATGGAAAATTTTAAAAAGGCAAATTTATTGAGATGTGTTAGTTCAAAACTATGTAAAAAGAGAATTGAATTGTGTTAAATCAAAGTCTTTTATAAACAGAATTGGGATGTGTATACATTAATTATTACCTTGCAATGAATTATATAAAGATTTGTAATAAAACTGTAATTAATATTTATTTATATTATTAAAAATATCACAAAAATATGAGAGAGAATAGCTATTGTGATTTATATAAAAGAATATTAAATATTAGCATACTTCAAAAAATATGATGACATCAGATTCTTTATTGATAAAATAGTTAAAATCTTCATTGAATATTAATAGTTCCTCCCATAAAGGCATTAGATATCTGAAATTTAAATTTTTACAAAATGTATGTATTATTATTAAGAAAAGTTTCTAAAACTCATAAAAATAATTTTACTTCTTTTCTTTTAGGTCATATGGCTGAGTCATCATAGGGATTATATGTTCAATATCATTATTTTGAGTTTCATAGTAAGAAGTTACTGATCTATCACTATCAAAAGAAAAATAATGCAAATTTTATTTTTGATTATTAAATTACATTAAATGTAGTAAAAAAATTATGTAATCTACAACATGTTTATATAAAAATATGTTAAGATTATATAATTATATATTTATAATTATAATTAAAATAATTACTTGAATAATTAATTAAAAATCAGGAACACAAATTTCACTACAAAGATCAATCATTAAGTATTTTAAAAGAAAATTTATAAAAACAACATTAATTTTACAATAATTAATCACTAAGAAAAAAATGTCTCAGTAATTTAAATTGAAAAATATCAAAACTTTTTGTTAACAGCCAAAACTATTGTGTGAATACATTATATTTATTGATTACAAAGTTATTTTATATTGCATTATTGAACTAAAGTTCTGTATTCTTTTTGCAACAACAAACTTCATTTACTTCACAAATATTAATAATTTTTCTATTAAAATATATTTTGAAAATTTCAATTTAAAAGATTTTTGTTTTCTGAAACCAAAATGTGATATGATAAATGTGATAATCTCGATACAATATTAAAATATACAGTAATTTTGTTAATTAGTGAGACTTTAAAACTTCTCTTTTTATCTATCATTTCAAACTGCTTTCTCAAAAATGTTTTAATTTTGCTACATATGTAATTGAACAGAAAGTTCTCGCCTTTTTGGAACTTTCTAGAATGTTCCATGGTAGTATATAAACAGGTCGAGGTACTGTACATGCTATAATACCAAATCCAGTCCTCTCTCTTTACTTTACCATGACCAACCAACATCCACTAATCAAAGATCAACTTCGCCTGCTCCTCGTTTATGACTATCGTTCCAACAAAAAAGCAGCCAATTCTATCACTGACATCAATGTTGCATTAGGCCCTGACACTGTTGCCAGAAGAACTGCATACAGTTGGTACGAACGCTTTAAAAGTGGAGATCCCTAACCCAAGATCATGCTCTAGAGATCCCGAACCCAAGAAGATCATGCTCTGTCTTCTAAGATTCTAAAGGAATCATCATGTTCAAGTTGTTCTCACAAAATACAACCATCAACACAACTTTCTACTGCAAACAACTCGACGTCTGCAGAAGAAACTGGCAGAGACCCACCCAGAACACCATCCTGCTGCATGACAATGTACAGCCACATACAAATAGGCAGACCTGCCAGAAGCTACTGGACCTGAACTGGGAGGTGGAGGACCCCACCCACCGTATAGCCCTGACATTGCACCTTCCGATTACCACCTGTTCGCCGTGCTGGACCACCACCTGGCTGGCAAGGAGTTCAACAATGAAGCCAACTTGGAGACCAGCCTGACCAACTTTTTTGAGTCACAGCCGCTAGAGTTTTATCAAGATGGCATCCATTCCTTGCATAAGCATTGGCAGGAAGTGGTCAACAACAATGGTGATTACATTGATGATTGAAGTCAACTCTGTACATAAAATTTTCTTGCCTAAATAAAATACGTCCAAAAGTGCAAGAACTTTCTGTTCAATCATATAAATTTCAGGACTGATAAATTCTATCTTTATTTATATTCAATTACACAATTAAAAATTTACTTAAATGATCTGAAATACTGTTTCTGAGTTGCTAATAGGAAAAATATTTTTCAAATGGTTTTACTATATTAATTTTTGTTTAGTATGCTAAAGTATATGTTATTAAAGATATACTTAAAAAATCTCATTATTTATAACGTTTAAAAATCATTCATTTGTATTTATAAATTCTAATTCATCATATTTAAAAACTTTTCTAGCCCTGAAAAAAGTCCTCTTAGTACCCATAGAGTAAAGAATTAAAAAGAAGTATATTCTATTAGAAACTATGTATGAATTACATTTTCTTTAATATGTTATACTATAGATATCAATGAAAACTTTATAATAATACTGTGCATTCTATATAATAAAATATTACAGAACGAAAATTAAAATAAACAGACAAAGTAATGGAACATTAAAAATCAACTCAGAAGATTACAGTAAAGTTTTATGATAAAAATATCACAAAATTGCAGAACTTTAGTATAACACAGATACAACAATTGAAAATAAACACTGAGAATAGGATGCCTAAAATATTAAATATTTTTTATTTTGTTATTTGTTTTATTTGTTATATTTTTAAACATACTATAATATGCTTCTTGTCTAGATTGGAATATACTTGTGAGCACTATGATGGCCTCTTTATTCCTAGATTTATTACACCACCACAGACACGAGATCAGCTTTAGAACATCCAATTTATTTTCCAAAAAACAAATGCATTTCAGACCTACCGCCTCTCAACAGCTTCCTTACAACTATTTTAATGATAAATTATGTAAGTTAAATAGTATTAACATTGTACACTTAGTTTACAATGCTTTACATAATAGTGCTCACAAGTATATTTTTAAACATAATTTTTATTATAATAAAATTTCAATATTTTAAATAAGCATTTAAAAATATATTTTAATTTAATTACCTATGAAACTTTTTTAAATATTGACCTGTTTTCATATTGACAATATGAACTTTCACAAGAGGATGACAAATAAGAAAATCCGTTTTCAATTTATCAGTCCCGTGAATTAAAACACCTAAAACAGGATTTTCATTTTCTTGACTTAAATCATTTGGTTGAGTTTCTATAAAACACATTATAATATTAAACTGATTAACAGCATTAAAATACTCTTAATTATTTATAAAAACTTTAATTAATTAATTAATGCTTCTAGTCCTTTAAATATTGTTTTATTGTGACTATAACCTATTAATAGGACTGTTAATCTATTATACTGATTTAACTTGCAGATGAAATTAAAGAGATTGAATAAGTTCAAATCAATTAACGTATTTTCCGGCATATAAGACAGCTTTTTAACCCAGGAAAATATTCTCAAAAGTCGGGGGTGGTCTTATAGCGTGAGTATATCCCAAACTCTATATTTTAACTGTAAAAGTCGGGGGTCGTCTTATACGCCGGAAAATACGGTACTTCAAAATAATGAATAAAAAAATGTATAAAAACATAATTTATTTTATACCTTATTTTAAACAAATAGCTTACTTTCTTTTAACTTTCCTTTCTTTTTGATATCTTTTGAATATTTAGAACTAGGCTGATTTATATTTTCTTTAACTGATAAGGTCATCTTTTTTTTCTTCTTATGTAGATTCAGCTCATCATTTTTATATTTTGGTTGCTTTTCAGGACTTTCTTTCAAGCTAGACATACTTTCTGTTGTATAACCATGATTTGATTGCCCATCATCATCTTCCTGTTGATTAATTTCTGATGAAGGATACATTTTACTTTCATTTTTAATTTTTGCCAATAGTGGTATTTCTTCAACCTGAAAGATTATTTATGAATTTACATTTACTGTATATAAACACACCTAAACATATCTCAAGAGTTACACATAATAAGCTTCATTGCAAGCATTTAAAAGCTGTTTTGGCCAACATTAATATACTGTACATTACACATATCTGTATTTTATAATAAATTATAAGTATTATCATTTTAGAAACAATCAATAGCACTCAACAGAACTAAAAGAAAATGCTTTAATGAAGGAATAACATCACAAAAGATATAAAAATATGCTATATAAAAAGCACTTAAACACTTTTAAGTTATACAGTTTATCATCAAAATTGCTAATACTGTATAATGTTCCAAATGAAATTCATTGTTATGAAAGCAAATGTTCCTGAAGATAGGTTGAATGAACCAAAAGTACTTAAAAACTCTTTGCATTTACCTGCGTAAACTGGAATCACATGGCACTGAATATTTTTTCTGGTTTAGCAAGATTCTATTTTGAATAGTTTTTTTTTTAATGTTGAAAATTGCTCTGTTCCAAAAACTTTCTTCCTTTTGACAGGTTTACATTTATTCAAGTTCTGTTTTGGACAAATTTTACTGTATATATGTAATATTTTTTTTCTTTTAATTTTTTGTGATGTAATGTTATTCTTCCAGTAAAGCAATGTTTTCAAGCTCTTGAGAGTATGAAAGTGTATCTGGTTCAGTATCCAATAAAAAAAACATGCAGAACATTTGGATAGAACATAACATATAAAATACTAAAAAGAAGAATAGATAATTAATTAATCATTGCAGTCAACAACCAGAAAATGGATTTGCTTAAAAAGTTTTTCAACTGCATTCTATAGAAAATTTTATGCATTTAACTTTTATGGAAAAAAAAACGTTATATTAGGAAATGCACATAATTTCATATGTGAAACTTTGGACTGTTTTGAACACAGATTTTTATAACTTTCTTAAGCCTGTTTCACAATCACCCTTTGTTACAAGGCAAACAAGCAGATGGAGTTTTGCATTATAATCACAAGTTTTCTGCTTTGGCAGTTGTTTCATAATTGTGTAAAATCATGCAGATCAATTTCTGCAACTGATTTGTGTATAAATTTTCTACTTTAGTTCTGCTTGAAATCTAGCAGAACCAGAAACATTCCAACTAATTGAAGGACAGTAAAACTGTGAAGCATCCTGGTAAAATGACTTCTAATAACAACTAGGGTTTTACTGTCAATTTTAACCAATTGGTCAATCTGTATATTAACCAATAGGAGTACTTTTAAAGAATTTGCTAGTTAGTTGAGAAACAGGAGCAGAAAATAAAAACCATGCACATATCTTGTGGATAAAATATCCCTTTTTGAATCACACTGGTTCTGCTTTCTCGACAACTGTAAAACAGGCTTTATAAGGTTATCTGGCAACAATGTTCACAACAAACAGTAAGTTCTGACAAGTGCTATCAAACATGAGTGATACTATAAGGGTTAATTCCCACATGCACAGAACCATGATAGAAATTTGATGGAATCATCATCATGGAATTCTGCCAATCTACTTATGATCTACAAAAAAAAAGGGAAATAGAATAGCACCAGAGAATTATCGACTCATATAGTTTTTCAATAAATCAACTGGTATATGCAGAGAATTTTTTAGACTATACGACTTGAATAATTCCGATAATCATCAACCTTCAATAATACCTAATAATGAAACTGATTATAATAAAAATCAAGAAAAATCTTACCTAAACATAATAAATTGGAACTGTAATGGCTTATTGAAAAAAATTGATAGTATTGAATTTAGATATTTATTACATAATACTGATATAATGGGACTAACGGAAACCTGGTTGACTTCGTCACATGAAGGGCTAAAAAATAAATACATTGAATATACTGATATATCAACCGTGGCGCATAAGCCAGTTGGCCCTGGTTGTCCATATGGTGGTTTAAGCTTACTCATTAAGAAAAATATAGGAGTAATTAAAAATATACAGAAATTTGATAACTGTATAGCAGTCTCAATCCAAATTACCAATCCAGACTTACATTTTTTGGTAAACAGATTGATAGCCATTATACTAGTTTATATCCCTCCAGATCAGCTTCAGATTTTAAATGAAGTCTTTAAATTCATTGAACAATGGAAAATCATTACTCCTTACGTTATAATTATAGGCGATTTAAATGCGAGAATTGCAGAAAAAATGGATATGGAATATAAGGGACCCAATTTATTAATCCAAAACACTCGTAAATCAAAAGATAAAAAATATAACAAAACAGGACTTCAACTACTAGAATATATGGATCAATTAAAACTTTATATACTGAATGGTAGAATTAAAAATGATTATCCATCTGAATTTACTTGTCTGACTAACTCTGACTGTTCAACAATGGATTTAATAATATGTTCAGAATTAATTACAGATTTATGTACACAGATTCAAGTATTAAATTATGACCTCTCTGACCATTTCCCCATAAGAATGTCCATTCAAATTTCAAAAAGTCAACTATATAAGATTGAACCAATACCATATCAAATAACCAACTATAACTATCAACATTACCAACTTTCAATTAGTAACAGAATTAAATATTTATTGAACCATGCTCCAACGGAGGGAATAGAAAAATATTTACAATTTGAACTAGTATTAAAAGAATTTATACAAATACGTAATTCAAAATATAATATATCACATAAATTTAAGAAGCCATGGTATGATATGGATTGTTACAAGCTTAAAACTCAGAAGAACAAAGCTCTAAAACAATTTAGAGTAAATTATTCTGATGAATCTTTTAACCATTATAAACAACTTAAAACATCATATTTCAATCTTCTAAAAGTAAAAAAATCAAATTATTTTAAAAACCTACAACAACGTATCCTAGCAGACAAGAATAATCTACTTTTCTGGTCAACACTTCAAAAATTGCAGAAAACTCGTCCAGAACATCAACCAGATATAGACCTTTCAACATGGTCTTGTGGAAAATTGCAGGAACAAGTGTTCACGCTATTTGTGAGTGTAGGTGAATTACCACGTGGGGAAGAGACACAAAGAGACAAGTTGACAATAAGTTTATATATATATATATTAGAGATGATGATACAATTAAAGATATATATATATATATATGGTTAGGTTTACAAAAATACGATTTCACGAGCACCTGAAGTCTCACCGTTACAAAGTTATAGTATAGATGGTTCAACCTGCCGTAACTCAGTTCGTCCTGGGAACAAAGAAATCACAGTAAAGATGAATATTTCACAATATATTAACGTTTGTCTATAAATATTGAGTGACACACGACACTTGGGGGAATAACACACATATGGAGCACACGTACTTGTCCGAGGCGTAGAATGGTCGATGGATCACGATTACGAATTGTCCCTTATTCGCCTGTAAAAACTGTCCTCGTGA
Source organism: Centruroides vittatus (assembly GCF_030686945.1). Classification (NCBI taxonomy): domain Eukaryota; kingdom Metazoa; phylum Arthropoda; class Arachnida; order Scorpiones; family Buthidae; genus Centruroides; species Centruroides vittatus. Next base: position 476,682 of record NW_027120712.1, on the reverse strand, counting down.
AAAAGCTTACCGCACGGGTCCGTATGATTCACCAGTCTTCTCAAGGAAGGACAAAAAGCCCAATAACCGGTTGGTGCCGCCTTAAATACCCCTTTTTCGTGTACACGACGGGTTGCCAACCATCATACCCCCACAACCGAAAATAGCCCAAAAAAAAATACAAAAATAAAAATATATATATATACATATGACAGACGGCTGCAGCCACACAGTCTCAATACTTCAATAGATTTCTGATTAATGAAAATATATCAAACAACTACCAAAGAACCCTAACAAATGAATTTTTTGATCCACCCATTACCTATGATGAACTGGAATACTGCATTGGGAAATTAAAACTAAAATCATCACCAGGACCAAATTTAATTACTAATAAATTCATCAAACTCTTACCTCCGTCAGGAAAGCAACTACTACTTGAACTTTTTAATTATTTTTATGATTCCTCAACTTACCCGTCATCATGGAATTCTGCCAATCTACTTATGATCTACAAAAAAACAAGGGAAATAAAATAGCACCAGAGAATTATCGACCCATCGCACTTTTATCGACTATAAAAAAATGTTTCACATCCATATTAGCAACACATATTCAAAAATGGACTATAAACCAAAATCTAAATTCGAAATTTCAATTTGCTTTCATCAAATCTAAAGGAATCGAATCGGCTATATTTTTGTTAACTTCTCTAATTCAAATATACTTAAGGAAAAAACAAAGGAAAATTTTTGCCGCATTCATCGATATTACTAAGGCCTTTGATTCTATACACGTACCTTCTTTGGTTAAAAAACTAAAAATACTGGGGGCAGGAAATAAATTTGCAACTACTATTATGAATCTTTTTTCCTCATATAAAATCAATATTATTTACGGAAATCAGCGATATCCTGAAATTACTATAAATCGAGAATTCTACAAGGTGAGCCACTGTCTCTTTATCTGTTTAATTTTTATATTAACAATATCGATAAGCTATTTTTAAATGATTCAGAAGGCATTTATATATACAGAAGAACATTTCATTACATTCTATACACAGACGACCTGGTTCTATTGGCCCCAACCAAAGTTACTTTACAACATAAGCTTAATAAAATCAATGACTATCTGAATTCCATATCCTTGTCAATTAACATTGCTAAATCAAAAATAATTATTTTCAGAAACAATATCAAACTTGTAAATCTAGAGAAATCTTTTTATATAAATGATCAACCTTTAGAACTGGTCAACAATATAAAATACTTAGGTACGATTTTCAACTGGAACGGTAAATTTCAGATGCACTTGAAATATCTCAATATAAAAATCAATCAACTAATTAATAATACTCTCTATTTAAGTGCTAGTTTAAAAATTACGAATTTAAAACTTCATATGAGACTGTTTAACTCAATAATAATGCCAGTTATTTTATATGCCAGTCCAATTTGGGCCATAGATATATTCTATGACTTCGAAAAATTTCACATTATATTTTTACGTAAACTATTTAAACTCGAACGTACTGTCCCAGGATATGCAATACATGCAGAAACCAACAGATGTCAACTTTTCCCACTTCTTTATGAAAAGACTAATCAAATTCTATTACCGATTATTGAACACAACAGATGATAATATTAAATTTTTACTTCATATTATGAATACTCAAATGAATAACGACAATATCAACAAAATAACATGGAGCTATAAGTTTAATAAAGTTTTACAGTCATTTGGAGTATCTATTTCCCTATTTGACAACTATACTGACAATTGGAAATATGCCTATACTATGATGATAGACTCAGCATTTTCTCATTCGATGATTGGTGATCAAAACGCAATACTTAATTCAATATACCACCCTTGGTATTTACATATTCTAAGCCTACCTGCTCAATCGAACATTATCACAATGGAAACAACTTTAAATATTAAACGTTTATTACTTCAACTGAGACTCAACCATCACTCCTTAATTGTAAACAATTCATACATTGACTTTTCAAGATCATGTTATTCGTGTAACTCTAATTCTTTTTCTGCACTTCACCTTAGAGATTGTACTGCTTTGAAAAATTATCAAAAAAAATTCCAAACATCAGTCCTATTTTCTACAAATAATGAACTAAATTATAGATCCACACTGGGCAATCTAACAAAAATGAATATGTACAAAATTGTTAATTTTTTTACTCATATTATTAACGAATTGAATGTTCATTGTACGAAATGATTATATGTTTATATTGTCTATTTATCAATATTCATGCAACTAACTTAATGTTTGTACTTAATGTTTTTTTTTCTTGTACATTAACCAATTTCCCCCTGTAACAAAGTCTCCTTACTATGAATAAAGGTTATTATTATTATTTTTATTTTTTTTTTATATTTAAATTCATTTCATTATTTATTATTTTATTTAAAATAGTTGTTTATAAAGTAACTTACATTTTTTTTAGCTGAAAATGTTCCAGGTTCAGTATTTCTATGAAAAATTTAAAACAAAAATTTCTTAATGGTAAATAAATTTATAGTAATGTATTAAATATATATAAAACAAAATATGATATAAATAATGATAAAATAATGTAAACAGATTTTTTGTCATTATCTATACACATATCCCCGTCCTTTACCAAGTTCACTTTCTCCACTTTTCTTCTACAAAATATCTACATTAGAACTTGTTTTTGCTAAGTAAAAGAAATTTGAGGAAAATTTTTGTTTTTGAGCCAGGAAAAAAATGAGAAAATTTTAATGAAAACAAACGTTTTCTTCTGTATTAAACAGACATCTTTAGGTCAAATACAAAAAAGAATAGATATTTAAAAAATGGAACAGAACATAAATATGAATGAACTAGTAGGTAAGCCTGGCATTGCCTAGGAAAAAAAATAAGTACAAACATTAAGACTATTAAAGTATTTCATACTTCTAACTCTTATATTAAATTATAGTATTTGATTTATATAACTACAAATGTTATCTTATACAAGAGTTTATCACACCAAGTGACCAATCTAACACATTTTGAAAATTCTTTAAATTGTGTACAGTAGAGGATGAACATTTTTGAAATGTGTTAGATTGGTCAATTGGTGTGATATTAAATTTTTTAAGATATTGTGTTTTTTTTCTAATGTTAGCACTAAGAAACTGTTTCATTCACAGCCATAAATCAAATGGTAATCTGCCAAGCAATCAAATTTTGCAAAAGACAAACCAAATATTGTATAAAAATATGTAATATTTGTTTATAAATTTTTTACATTTGCAAACTTCCATCAACCCAACGGGTCAATTCTGACCCTATTGGAAAACCCTGATGTAATCTATTGAATTTAGAATGTAATATGAATTCAGTTTAAAAATATTAGTGTTTGGCATATGTCGCATTTAATCTATAAAAGATGATGATTATTATTCATAGTTTACAATCAGTGGAATAGCTAGGAGTGGGCAGCCCCAGACAGAACTTTGTGGGGCCGAGATTTCGCCCCCTTTATCGGCAAAGTGGTTGTCGAGCTAAAGTCGTTAAAGCAATGACTTATTCTGTAAACAAGACCAAGGTGGCCGAGGAATGGGTGCGCGAGACGATTTAATTGTCACATTCCCGACCTAATTGACAGATCCCCGATCGTACATCGTGGGAACGACTGAGGGATCGTTCGCCGGGGTAATTTTGGGTCATCGTTTTACACCAAGTTCAAAGCGGAATTTGTCCGGCTCTCCATCAGAGGGGGCGGTGGTCGGGGCTGAACGGTCCCAGCTGCACCTTCTCCAGAGTCAGAAAAACACATTTAGAGTGTAATTTACGGGACCGTCGTCCGGGGAAGGGCTTGACCCGACTTGGATGGGGAGCGGCCCGGGGGGAGTTCGGGGATCTTCGGCGACCCCGCGGCCCGAATCGCGTCCCTGGCAACAGACAGAGACCAATAGGGTAGGAGTTAGACCCTCAATCGGACCAACCAGAACCCCGAAATTTCGGGGAGAGGTTTGATATAAAAACCCAGAGATCCCAGGATAGAGGGGCAGTGGAGTTGTGGTTGGTGCTGTCTTCGCGAGGTTGGCGAGTCGAGACTGAGTTCGAAGGACTACTATCCGGACATCTAGAGATATCAAGGACGTCGAATCAAGACTCCAAAAATTTCACCCAAGTGCAAGTGCGGACAAAGGGATAAAGGGACACAACCCCCCCGAGGATTTCAGCAATCCAGCCTCCAGCTCGACCAGCCCATGGAAATGAAATTTCCACAGACTTTGGACCGCCCGACTGCGAACTTTTCGTTCATCAGCAACGAACCTCAAACGAGACAGCTACGATACCTACGTTGTAAGCATGTCTTTGTTAAAATAAACGCGTAGAAATGGAAAAGACGGTCTCCGTGTGAATCTCTCTCTGCGTCCATTAAGCCACTACCCCCATACGGTAAAGGCCCTTTCGTGACATCCTGACCTAAAGCGAGAGGAGCGAGTCGGGTCAACTTCGCCCTTCCAACAAGGGCGCAAATCCTTACAACTTTTTTCAGGGCATCATTTTTGGCATTAAAAACAGTAAAAAGTAAAATTATCAAACAATTCCAAGAGTTAACAAATACAAATATTATATGATTGTCGTTGAAAAAATCCAGCAACAAGTTGCATAACTTTCCTGGCTATTATAAGATCTTATTTAGAAAATAACTTTTTAATTTTAATTAGAATATAACTTAACAGATAGTACCAAAATATAAGCTGGAAAACTTCATTCCTTACATTGTTATAATATTAAGAATGTTTTTAACAATTGTGGTTAGTGTCACTAGTTGTAAAAGGAACTTTTCCAAATTAAAACTGATTAAAAATTGTCTTAGATCCAGAATGAGTGATTTGTTATCAGGGAATCTTTCTATATCTATATCTATAGTACATCAACTCGCAAGCAAAATAGATTTTGATAGTGTCATAAAATAATTTTGCTAGTAAAAAAGTAAGAAATATTCATTTGTACTTTTGTATTTTAAATTTATAAATAAAAGAAATAAAATTATTTTTTCTTAAACTTAATTTTCAAATTGTGTCTAAATAGGTTTGATGTGAGTTTGAGCTGCCTGAGATAGTTACAATTTATAGTAAAGAACAAAGCAAAGTCCTTGTTATAAATGACCAATATTTATTTTACTTGAAAAAATTTTAAAAAAACATAATGGTGAAACTTTATAAATTACAAAAATTGTTTAGTAATAATGCTATATTAATAATAAGAATCAATTTTTTATATATTTATATAATTATTAGCTATTTTAAAATTAATTATTTTATAATTTATTATTCAATTGAATAATAATAGAAATATTCTATTTAGAAATCAGTTTAGTGATTTGTTTTTTATTTATTCCTTTTTCAGAATTTAATAAAAATCAGATTTTATAATCTCTTTGTAATCTGTAATATATTGTATAATATTCTGCTGTAAATATTACTGATCTTCAAGTGGAATTCTTATGCAAATGAATTAATTAAAAATTTATTTTATTATGTTAATAATATGATTTTTAACCAGAAATGTTTCCTTCTCTCATGTGGGCACATAGGATGATCATCACAACCCTAATAAATGATTTTTTATAAATAAAACTATAAACCATTTTTCATGGTTAATTTATTATTAAACTACAAGTTTTTAGTTAACTTCTAAATACATATAATACAAAACTATAAAATTTAATGAATATAATAATTTAACAATATTCTAAGAATGATTTTTAATTTAAATTTATATCTACTTTTATTAGTAATTAACACTGGTAGTAAAAAAATGTATTTCCCACAAGAAGGGCAGCAATTGACAAACTACGTCAGGCAGCTCAAACTGTAATTACAATTTATAATAAAGAAAACAATTTTTCTAAGTCTGGAAATATTAAATATTTTAATTTCGGAGAGCTGGTCCTGTTCTTTTTAATTGTCCTGGAAACTATATCATACATGATAAATTAATTACAGTAGACTCTTGTATAATGCGGGGGATACTTTTCACGTTGTAGGAAATCACGTTATACGGGACAGATCAATTTATGCAAATTCAGGAGTCTGTAAATTGTAACGATTGTCAATAACTCTGTACTGTACAACCAATATTAACAAAATGGCATCGTTGGAACTTATTTGTTGATACTTCCGATAGTGAACAAATGTTAAACAGTGAAGTGCATAATTTTATTTTAAGTTGAATAAAATTATTTTCCTCTTATATCTTTAAATGAGTATGTATTATTATTTTTTTATAAACCGCTACTTCTTTAAACTATCAGCTTCACTATTCTTATATAAACAACAGGTAAGTGCCTACATTCGCTTTTCTAAACAAAAAATCAGAAACTATGTGAAAATGTTAAATTTATCTTACGCGTTATACGGGACTGTTTATCGTGCTGTATGAGAACTAGTCGCAATTTTTTCGTCGTGTTGTACGAATTTGCATTTTACGGGAGCGCATTATACGGGAGTCTACTGTACAGTCAAACCTGTTTTTATGCGGTCTTTTTTGTGCGATTTTTTATTTGTGCGGTATAGTTGGCGACTAGTCTCATGCGTTTTGTCATGTCTCACGTTGATTTATTATAGCTAAATAAACTTATTATAGCATAAATGAACTTATTATAGTAATATTATTGCATGAATATGTGAAAAATGAAATAATTTATTTTTTAAGTCAACAAAACACCACCTGGACAAAAATATGTAAAACAGACGATAGACGAGACGATGCAGTCAAGTGCTGACATCTGTTGTCAATAAATTCTACATGTGTTTTAATTACGTTAATTAAACCTTCAAAGTGCTTTCACATTCCTGGACCATTAAGATAAGATTCATTTCAAAGCATAAATTGAAGGTAAATGTACTGTATTATTTTTTCTATTTAGATATAAAATTTTAGGATTTTTATTTTATGTTTAGACATAATCCCTGAAAATGAATAAGGGCAAAAACAAAGCGAAGAGGAAGGTAATTTTCTTAGAAACTAAGACTACGATTTTAAAACGAGTTATTTTCTATGTGAAACTTTTTTATGCGGTCCCTATCACCACATAAAAAAAAAATATTTTTTTAATTGTGTTGCGAAAACTATTTTTTATAGCCACTCGTGAAGTTTCGTGCGATTTTTTTTTATGCATTTTTTTTTTATGCGGTCCCTATCCACCGCATAAAAACGGGTTTGACTGTACTCATAGTAATATCAAGTTTCTTTTTGACAAAACTTTTAAGTATGTATATATATAAAATTATATGTTGTATACCATAGTTACTCAAATATAAGACGACCTCACATATAAGACAAGGCGTGACTCTAAAGATCAAAATAAAGAAAATTAGATTTATTAATACAATTCTAATTTTATTTCATTTAATCACAAGTAAAATATCAAATGAATGTAAATGCACACATTGCCCTGCAAAAATTACTAGCATTTTAAACTTTAAGGAAAAATCTTATAAAATCAACAACATAATTTGTTCATGTAAAGCTGGACAATTGAGAACTTTTTTGCCAATTCTTAACCTTTCAGCAGTGGGAGAGTCAGGTATGGTTCTACCCCTTAGTAGTGGAGAATATACCCGAAAAATTTTTAAAGTATTTTTTCATGCAATTTTTCTCATTTCCGTTTTAGAAAAAGTATTTGTAAACAGTTATGTCTAGTAAAGAAAAGTCTTTTTTTATTGTTACATAATTCATTTTTTATGTGAATTTTTTTTTTGCGGTAGTTTTTGGCTAGATTCTGGTGATACCCCCAAAAGAATTTAACGTATATATACGTCCCTCACCACTGCCACACGATCGCCCTCGACGTATATATACGTCCCTCACTGCTGAGTGGTTAACAGTCGAATCCACTCTCCGTCGATTACACTTAGGAGTTTCTCCAAATTCTGATTTCCAAATAATCATCTGTTTTCACGTGGGAATGGATTAAAACTTATCTCGGGTTCCTGTGTGATTTTGGAATTTCAATTTGGATTTCAATTCAAAAGCTTTGCTTTTTCTATTACTATTCATCTTTACTCCTGACAATATACAAGAATGATTCAAATGGCCCAAATAAAATACTTGTTTTTAAATACAAGAGGAATACAATGTTTCTAAATACAAGAGGGTAAGCATCAGGTAAAAAAATGTGAATACACGGTTCACAAAAAATTATTTGCAAAAACATAAAGAATCTTTCACTTGCATGTATAGAACAACCTAGGAATTTGAAGCTGTGATAAATGAATAAAAACCTTGTCTTATATGCGAGTAAATACAGTATATATAGCATAAAATTTTTATTTAAAACTGTAAGTAATAATGTAACTAAAATATTAATGCTATAAATTGAAATGATTACATACATATTTTGATTACCCATAAGCTGCTGAAATTTTGTCCTTGTTCTCTGTTTTATTCTCTCTCTGCCAGACACAGACTTTGCTTCAAAGAAAAAATTTATAATAATTTTAAATCAGAAAAAACATGATAATTTATTCTATAAATAATTGACATAAACTTTATCTAACTTTAACTAACTTAAAAAATAATTAAAAAATCAAATTCACATTATATTACATTATATGTAAAAGCAAATGAATATAAAACATGAAAAGAAGGCACAGCTCTATTTAAAAATTAATAAACAAAAAACATTTTTGGACCTTTGGTAAAATTGCAGTTTTGAATGAGGAGTTTGGATGCCATCCCAAAATTTCAGACCCCCTCATAAACCAAAAAATGTCAAAAGAACCATATTTCTAATTGTGACCCTTGGCAAGATATCAGGTTGCTTGTTACACAAATGTGATTAACACACCCTGAATGGCAGTGACACTGAACACACCCCAGAAGTAGTCAGTGCAATGGTGTTTCTCAACTTTTATGAGCTTTTAGCCATCTCTAGTAAAATGAAAAACAGTCGAGTTTTAGCTTTGTTTTGAGAAATAGCTCTAAATTTTTTCTCTTTTAAATCTTTTAAATTTTACTCCTTTTTTTTTTTTTGAAGGTCTTCAAAATTCCAGATAGGCTGATTTGAAGGGAGCTATATCTGTGAAGGATCATACATAAACTGTTGGTTCTTTGACTTTTTGGTCTACAGCTCTAATGTGATATCAACCACCTCATTCTGAGCTGCAATTATATCAACCTTTTCTTGTTCTAGCTACAGCTCATATTTTTATTTTTTTTATTTTTAATTCTTTCTGCCCTGTGAGCACCAAAAGAGCCTCTTTTAGCAAGCCCATTACTGGTTCAGTTAGGTCCTCAACGGGACAGTTGGGTGACAAGAGATAGGGCCCAACATATCCAGACAGACCACCACCCAAAAAACTCTTGGGGCTTTTTCAAACCATCCAAATTCAATCCTGGATTCCCAGAGTGGTAGGCTGCCACCTTGACATACTTGTTTGATTCAATGGCCATTGAACCAAACAAGTATTAAGAATTAAAAGAATATAAGTATATTATGGTAAAATAATTTAGATGATTTATTAATATAAAAAATAGTGACTCGTGAAATTGACAAATCTGTTTTTGGATTGTGCACCATTTCGAATGCAGACAACACGTGGGTTGATTCCACGTGTCGTCAATTTACCTACCACAAACTGACGATCCACTTTCTTCTGACATTTCCTTTTAGGCATTGATAAATTAATTTGCTTGGAGATTAAATATCCTGTTCATTGTATATAAATATATTTAATGTTAAAAAATATTTTTAAAAAGACATTCAAAAAGAAAAGAAAGAGATTAAAAAGAAATTTCATATTTACAAGACATTTTTAGATTGTTTAAGTATTTAAAATAATAAATATTGAACACATTTTCGATCTTACAAATCAAAACGTCGTCTGTTTACTTTATAAAGCCGCGTTATTAGCCCTCTATCGGAAAAAAAAAACATTTAAAATTAAAAATAAATCATAATTATTAGAATAAAATCTTAAGGTAATATTGTTGTTATTATCATTAATAATAATAATAATAATAATAATAATAATATTTTAGTTTGTGTATTTAAAATCTATTTTTTGGGAAAAAACATTTTTATCTTAATTTAGCATCTTTTTTTTTTAACTCTTTCCGCCCTGTGGGCACTAAGAGGGCCTCTTTTAGTAGGCCCATTATGGGTTCGGCCAGACCCACAATGGAGCGACCGGGTGGTGAGGGACGGGGCCCGACATATCCGAACGGACCACCCCCCGAAAAATTCCTGGGGATTATTCGACCCGTTCGGATTTGATCCCGGGTCCCCCAGAGCGGTAGGCTGCCACCTTGACCGCTTGGCCATCCGGCCAATTTAGCATCGTTAGAATTTATCATCACCGTCTCTAAATCAAACAATCCACGAAAATTTCCAAAGATCCTACTCGGATTCAAACTTTAATCCCTTTGAACGACCAGGCTTACAAAGATGTGGCCGGATAGTGATGGATAAAGCCAGAAATATCTGGACCTCCAGAATCCAGACCACACCGAAAAAATTTCTTGGGAGTTTTCGAACTGCCTGGATCGCTCACAGAAGTAGGCTGGCGCTTTAACCATCCTGTTGTCTACAGTTCAAACTGGAAGCAACAAGGGGCAAAGTGTTTTACTTTCCGGAATTAACATGACATTGAAAGAAGATAGTGAACTCCTACTTCAAATAAAGCGCCACCAGTATCCAATAACCTTTACAATCACTCTAAACAAAATGCCAAGGTTTGGTTTTGTTTGGTTTGAAGGTATATGGCATCGCAACGCATAAGCAATCTGCCAAAATGTGTATCTCTCGAGAAAACTTTCTGTTTAAAACGGGTCCCTGTTTAACAGAAAAATTCATCACAAAGCGATTATTGATGCGAACGTGTGAAATTCCATTTAATCCATGCAAGTTCTGATTACCAGAGCACCTTCAGCCGTAGGGGCTCTGGTAATCACAACTTGCATGGATTAAAGCAAGTTTTTGCACTTCTTTTTCTCTCTTGACCTTTTCTTGTCGACGCCACCAGGACATGTTTTGGACTGCTAACCGCCTGCGTGCTACACATATTTGACGGCCCCTATCAAGGCTAATCGCGAGTAAATTCAAAACCCATGAGAGCGTACTATCGATAGTTTCATGTAGTTGACAGGGATTAAAAAAATCCATTAAAATTAATTTTAATTTTATTCAAATCAAACCTCCCGGTTAATAATAGGCGCCGTTCTGCGCCGCCATGAAATACAAGCTGCAAATTAAAATGAAATTTTTCTTATTTAGCAGTGGCGTGCAGTGACATTTGATGATAGGGAAGCTGTGTTTCTGTAAGAAGCCGACTTCCAGGGACAATCAGTTAATTGCGCGTCAGTGATGGTCTAGGGCAGGGATGGGCAACCTGCGGCCCGCTACGCATAAAATGTGAATATATAATATTTCCCAGCTTAAGGAAGTATGCAGCAAAAATTCAAACGTTATTTTTACAACTTATGTATGTCAATAGTTTTTTCCGCAATGAATTTAGTAAAAATTGAAACAAGAAACCGGCTAACAAACACATCGAAACTAATTTAAAACTAGCAGTGACGAATATTTAACCAAATATTTCCAATATATTACGCTTACATCAGTTCCAGAAGCTAAATTAAGTATACCTATGCTAATTTATAATTATATATGAATAAATAATTCTGATTTCCCAACATTTTTTTTTCTCTTTCTCTTGTATGCGGCCCGCATCAGTTCAAAAGTCTTAAAATGCGACCCTTACATAGAAAAAGATTGCCCATCCCTGGTCTAGGGTCCATTCGTATTCATTTGTTCGATAAGCCAGTAAAAACTGTGGACTTCTTTAAATGTATTTTTAATATCACAATTACATTCTGAATCGCTAACCACGATATAAAGACTAAAATTAAAAATAAATTATAAAAACTTACTCGGTGAAATAAAATGTGCCGTGGATATACATACCTGGTACAATATATTGTTCAATTGTATTAATATACTTTGAAAGAAAATTATAATTAAATGTAACTTTGTAAAGAAACGTACATAAAATTAACATAAAATATTCTTTACTTTTTAAATTTTAAAACAATCTACTTACTTGTTAGTCAAATAGCTCGATACGAGTGGCTAATGATGGAATCAGAGACGGTCCAGGTAGGTGTGCAGTGCGTGCTTGCCAAATCCCGAGGTGCCAGTACCGGTCAATGTCAAATGCCTCTTGTCGCATCACTAGTGTACCTCAAAGAACGCGATAGGGTTGTTGTAAATTTTAAACGTTTCTCACCATAGCTGTAAAAATCTAAATATGTTAAACTTAATACTAAGTAAATTGTCCGTCATTTGTTTTCTAACTAATTCGTTTTAGGACCAGGGTCCACGGAAATTTCCAAAATTCTTTCCCCGGTGTAAAGGGGATCGACTATAATCTAATAATCTTAATCATACGCTATCGTTACTTTTTGCCCGAGAAACGCTGGGCTCATCTGCTACTATGCATATATTTTGACTTTTAAATTGTTTTTAAAGGGTATTTTTACTTTTTATTGAAATCAAAGTGAAATCTATTGTCCAACGACATTTTTTATTGTATTTGAAATAAATAAATTATTACGGTTAATATACAGGTAAAACATCGTTATAGCAAACACTGAAGTAATAAAATCCAGTAATAAAAAGAGTAGTTGTCATCAGCCATATGTCTTTTCTGACAAGGTGTACTTAAATTTGAGGCAGAACGCTACCTCTGCACCGTGCCTTCCAAGTTCAGGCATGTGTCTCTCTTAGTTGGATCCGGCCGCAACACTCTGACGAAAAATCTCATCGAGACACTGCAGCACAGATCACCAAGCCTCCCCACCACGACAAGGTGGAGACACGACTGGGAGGAAAAATCTACCCCTGCCTTGTTAGCATTATTCCAATCTGACCCACTGCCCGACATCGACCAGGATGAAGAAAACGATGAAAACGATGAAAACGATGAAAACGGAAAACGAAGAAAAGTCCTGGTCAGATTACACGGGAGTGCGGCAGAAAGGAGATAACCCCGGGGGCACCATGAGGAGGTAAGGCTCGGAGGATTTGGGTTTCCGCCTTCATTTAGTCCGGAGAGACGCATATTTTGTCTCTCCGCATTAAATGAAGTCAAACAATTAAATAAGACGCCCGATTGTTATATTACATTCTTATTATTTGTATTGTCGATTGTTTATTGTTTCGTCAATCGGTATATTGATATTTTCACAGAAATTTTTGCAATTTATAAGTCAAATTCTTCACAATTATATTAATGTATAATTAATGAATTAAATTATTGCTGACAATTTGTAAATTCTTTCTAGCAACAACATTCTCCATTGCAACTTTTTACTTATCCTGTTTTAAATTTACATAAATTCATAAACATTCACTTTTTCTAAACATATTTCTTGTCATTGTCTTAACGGTAACCACAAAGAGTTAATTATTTTACAGAGAAATCTTCGTTTTGTCATCTTGAAACACGTTGTTTTGCACGTGGAACAAACAAGGGAGGGTTTTCTCGTGCGAGTCTTAAAAAAAGTCGACAGCCCGATGAATCAATGATAGGACTACCAATTGACAAGTCAGTGGCGCCGAGATCGCCAGTATATTAATAATTATTAGTGTAGTATAATTTTGGCCGGATGGCCGAGCGGTCAAGGTGGCGGCCTACCTGTTGGGATCGAAAAATCCCCAAGATGGTCCGTCCGGATATGACGGCCCCCGTCCTTCACCACCTAGCCGTCCAATTGTTGGCCATGCTGAACTTATGGGCTTAAATCCGTAGTACTCAATCTTTTTGAAGTCGAGGAACACTTACAATATATCAACTTTAACGCAGGGGTGGCAAACCTTTTTGAAATCAACAGTGCACTCGGTCTAGACCAGGGGTGGCCAACAAGTCGATCGCGATCGACCGGTCGATCGCTAGCGATGTCTTGACTTAATGTATTATATTTGTAACCGAACGCAACTGTATGCATGCAGTTATGACTCGACTCATAAGCAATGAGTGCACTTCGTACTGAAACAGTGTATAAACATAGTATGTATTTCACACTTCCCCCTCCCCACTTAGACTATGCCTATGACAACAAGTCGATCGCGACACATTTTTACGATAAAAAGTAGATCTTATGTGCACAAAAGTTGGTCATCCCTGGTCTAGACTATAGTATATGACGTCGTTAACGTTTGCTGATTACATTCCCATACAAAAATTATTTTACATCAGTGGCGTGCCGTGACATGTGATGATAGGGAAGCTGTTTCTGTAAAAAGCCGACTTCCAGGGGCAATCGGTTAATTGCGGGTCAGTAATGGTCTAGGGTCCATTCGTACGTGCGTGGTGGCGGAAGAGACAAAGACAACAAGTATCTGACAAAAACCGTTTATTTTAACATAAATAAACTTACACTATGTACGAAATAGTTTGCTTTAGGACAATCAACTGTTCGGACGTCCTGGGCGTCGATGTGGTTCTTCGATGGTCGATCGAAGGTGGCCCGGGACAATGGCGTCGACAAGTCTGTAAGGCACGGGGAGACTTCGTCCGTTAGAGTCGGGGACACGGTCTAAGTCCAAAGTGGCACGGGTTACAGGTTGGCACAATAAACGAGAAATTGTTTTTTTTTTTTTTTTTGCGCATTTACACACGGCGTTTTGGTTATTCGGAACGTTAACCGAGTGCCAGGTGTCCTCGATTGTCGGAGAGTATATCAATCTCCGTTCTTTCTTTCATCCATTTCAATTGGTCGTTCTCCCTGAATCACGCTTCCCGAGTGGTTGGTCCCTCGTTACTAAACGTAACGAGACTTTTACCTGGAGCCAGTGACGTAACTAGGGCGGTGCCAGCGGAGCCCAGGCACAGGGCGCAGACCCTGGGGAGGCGTAAAAATGACCTGGACCAAGTTTTATATCGTAGTTTTGGGGCGTAGTTACAGAAGCTCGCACCGGGCGCATAAAAGACTAGTTACGACGCTGCCTGGAGCGCGAGAAAAGTCAAAATCGAAGACGAATTCGATCTTCCACTGATCATAGGACGACTTCCTTCCGCGATTTATGGTTTCTGCCTGGCAGTTTGATATAAACAATCGGTGTCCGACTACAAACGACTTTTACCTATGTTTTTTTAAACTAATAAATTTTTCTCTAAATTAACCGTTTTTTCGCGTCTTTCGTGACGGGTCAGACCTGTCCGGAACCTCACATTTCCATAAAAGTTTTAAACAAATACTGGAAATGACAAAAATAAACAATTTATGTATTTTAGTTCTAAAATACAAATTGATATGATACAAACAATAATAGAAAAACTTTTTGTTTTTTTTAATTTTTTATATAAACTAACTCTATTCGGCGATTTTTTCCGCAAAGTCGTTAATTACTTTATCATAAAAGTCGCTGGTCGTTGACTCCATCAACGTAATTAAAAGCACTTTTTCTATCGAAAGCAACGCTAGCGACGACAATTTTTCCTCCCACCGAGTGTTCCTGGCCATGTATAAATTCGCTCCGTGATCCAAAAACTGCGCTCAACAGACGCACTGGTAGATGGAACCGTAAAAATTAATGATATTAAATCATATAATTCTTTTAGTACGTCTTTGTTCGGATCGTCATTAATTATAATACTTTTTATGTCTAAGAGTTACTTGTTGATATAGTCCGGACACGAATATAAATATTGCGATTCGCTACGTAATTTAGATAAATCGAAAAATTTCCCATAAAATTTACTTAATTTAAAGAATTAAAACACACTTGGAAAAATTGTTTTTGTAATATTAAAATTATTAATATCTAAAAGTGATAAAAATTCTAAAGATTTTATGTCTGAAAATCTATCAATATAATTACAGTATAATTAAAAGAAAATTATAATTAAATATAACTTTGCAAATAAAACGGACTACATAAAACTAACATTGAATACTCTTTACTTTTTAAATTTTAAACAATTCACTTGGTCAGATAGCTCCCTACCCGGTGGCTAAGAGATAGATTCGTTGGAAGCGTTACACGTGTGGAGCTTCCACCAGCTAAACCGGGTGAAGTTGGTGCTCTGTAAAGTGCATGCGCAAATGCCTATAATCTGGTTGCTTGGAAGCTGACCCAGTTTCGACACTACAGCGCTTTCATTTCGCCACTGATATTCAAAAATACAATAGCAATCTTATCGTTTTTTTCACATGTAGTATACAAATTTGTAATAAGATACAAAATGTGGTTATAAAATATTAATTTTAATTAATTCAAAGTACGTTCAAATATAAAAATAATCGCCCAATATGAATTTATATTTTAGAAAATACAAGGGAAGCGGCGCTTCCACCGCTTCCAATGACGGCCATAGTTGCCAGATTGGGCTACAAGTAGCGGATTGGGCTACTTTTTAAGTGCCCTCGCTACAAAAATTTCAAATTGGGCGACACGCTACTTTTTGGGCTAGTGATAATTATCTTCAGGCTACAAATCTTAAAAATACGCTACTTTTTTATTTTCATATAAAATCGCAAAACATTTATTGTATCATACAAAACTAATAAAGTTTTATTTAATTTCATTACACTTAATTGTATAAATAAAGTTGCAACGTTTAACAAAGATAAAGATACTTTGCTTCCGTTTTCCATCCGTCGTTCGCTCCAGTAGACAATCCACAATTTCACAAGCAAGGTCAGCTTGTAAAATTGTGGATTGTCTACTGTTTTCCCTCTATTTACAAGTCAACACCTTACAAGTGGTATATTACCTGACCGCAGGTGGGTCCAATTGACAAAGTCGGCGCTTTCTTTGTTTTCCCTCTGTTTACAAATCAACACCTTACAAGTGGTATATTACCTGACAGCAGGTGGGTCCAATTGACAAGGTCGCGCTTCTTTTGTTCCCTCTATGCTAAAAGGTCAATACTTTACATGTTACGTTTTAATAACTTTAGATCTGGCAACGTAGACATTTGTTGAGTTCGCACCTTTGCAGTATAACGGATAAACGGATCGTGTTGTCTCGGTGAGTGCCTAGGTCTAGTAGTTGAACGGTATTTTATAAACGTGAAATTATATTTATAATTGTGTTACTGTATTGGTCATACCAGCATAATAGGTAAGTGGAGTAAATATAATAAAAACTTCCAAAATTCATGGCTGTCAGATAAAGAATTTAGCAAATGGATCGAAGAAGTAGGGAATGACAGTGAAAAAGCATACTGTAAACTTTGTAAAGTGTATCTCAGAGCCCACAAAACTGACTTAACCAAACATGCATCTACTGCAAAACATGCTAAGAATGCTGCGTGCATAACTTCGCCGTCTCAACAAAGGTTGACAACCATATTTTCTGAAAAGTGTAAGGTCACTAAACTTGAACTCAAATTAGCTGCGTTTGTTGCCTGCCATACAAGCATTAGAAATGTTGATCATTTGACAGATTTGGTAAAAAATGAATTTCCTTTGTCGAGTTCATCATCGATGGCGATATACATAAAAAGTTTAAAAATGCATAGAAGTAAGTGCTCTGCTATTATTAAGAATGTCATTGCTCCTGCACTGCTACAAGAATTAATTGAGGATATTAAGAATCACATTTTTTCTCTTATCATTGATGAATCAACCGATATTTCTTGTGTGAAACATTTATGCTTGTGTATCAGATATTATAACTCAAAGGATAATCGAATAGTATCTCAATTCCTCGGATTGATTCCTGTCACAGTTACTACTGCAGAGGCACTGCATGATGCTGTTACACACTTTTTGTCTGATGTTGGCATTGATATTCAAAAATGCTTTGCTATTGCAACTGATGGTGCATCTAACCTGTGCGGTATTAATAACTCTCTTTACACACGCATGAAGAAGGATAACCCAAATATATATAGTGCATCTGTCATTCTCTTCATTTATCCTGTTCACACGCGTCAGAGGAATTGCCTGGAAATATAGATTATTTACTCAGAGAAACGTATAACTGGTTTCACAGATCTGCTTTGCGCTGTGATTCCTATATGAAGCTATATAAATTGATAAATGATGGCGAGGAACCCCTGAAAATTCTTCCTCTTTCTCCTACACGATGGCTAGCAAGAAGCAACTGCGTAAAGAGAATCCTACATCAATGGGATGCCTTACAATTGCATTTTAAAATGGTTTCTTCCAACTGTGATAGATATTATGCAAGAGAACTATCTGCTATGTATTCTGATGCTGCGAACAAATTGTATTTAACATTCATGGAGCCGGTACTGAGTGAGTTTGAAAAAATAAATTTACTTTTCCAAAAGGAAATGGCCGATAGCTGCGGTGTATTAGAAGATTTACGCAACTTTGTTATATCGTTGTTGAGAAGAATTTTACCCCCATCTTATGCAAATGTTGAAAATATCTTAAACAACGTTGATGAAGAGGATTACGTTTCATACGAGGATGCTGATTTCGGTTACGAATTTTCCAATTTATTAGTGGAGAACTTAGCTTTGGGAAAGATTTCTTCAGAACAAGGGCATTACATACAACAGCGTTGTTTCCAATTTTTAAAAAGAGCATGTAAGGAACTATTAAATCGTATACCAAGAAATATGGAGATTCTTCTGAAGATTCGTAACTTTTCTCCTAAGATCTGCTTGTCTCACACACGCCCACCATTTTCCTCTCTATCATTAGAATTATCTGAGAGATCTCAGATTGGTGAGATAGAAAATCAGTGGCGTTCTCTGCTAACGATCAACTGGGAAAATGTTTTTCCTGATGGCATACCGACAGATGGAACAGATTTCTGGTGCAAAGCTATAACTATTAAAAATTCGGCTGGTGATTTTGTTTTGAAAGAATTGTCTCAATTTGCATTGACTATGTTCAGTTTGCCAATTAGCAATGCTACTGTTGAAAGAGTGTTTTCAAGAGTAACTGCAACAAAAACAAAACTCCGAAACAGAATGGGGCTAGAACTTCTTTCTTCAATTCTCCGGGTTAAAATGATGTTTGAAGACAGAAATATGTGCTGTTATAACTTCATACCATCAGCAAAAATGCTCACATTTAATTCGTCAATATATCACAAAGAATCATCTGAAAAGGAAGATGAGGAAACTGATGAGATTTTTTCTGTAATACAATTTTAAATAGAAGATGAATAATAAATTATTTTGTACTTATTATTATTTTTTTTTATTTATCAAAAACACACTGTGGCCAAATAAGCCTTTTTCAAGTATCTTCAAACAAACAACAAATAGAGCAAAACAGTAGGCCAAGAATACATATGCGTAAAATTGTGTGGCAGAAAAATGAATCAGCTTTCAGTTCAGTTTGCTTTACGTTTTTATGCCAGAACACACACGCGTAAAAATTTTGGTCGAATAGGAAACACCATTGCCACTAACACTGCTAATTTTATTAATTTTTTTCCTCTCATATATCTATCAATATGCGCTTATTTTTAATTCTTTTTTTAAACGAAAATATGCTACTCACAAATTTATCTGTACTTCGTTTTCTTGTTTTTTCCTGCTTGACTTCTTGATTCTACTTCTGTTTTAGAACGTTCCTTTCTCTAATTTAACGATTTCACTACATTTTACATTTTTAGTAGACGTTTCCTTTTCTTCTTATTTTAGGTATTCCTTTCTTCCGTTTGCTGGATATATATATATATATATATATAAACATTTTACTTTTATTTAGGTTATGTTAGAACGTGGGTCCCTACTGCCCCCGAATCCAGCAAACGGAAAAAAAGAATACCTAAAAAAAGAAAAAAAAGGAAACGTCTACTAAAAATGTAGTGAATAGGCTCAGTATTGCTCGGGCAAAACGAAGATTAAGATTATTACATTATAGCCAATCTCACCTTTTTTCACAGAATGCAAGAATTAGGTTTCCCTGTTTCCAGACTAATTAGAGAATTTTTCGATGGGTCTGAAAATATGTTCGATTTCCCGCAAAAACGCATCTGCGCCTGTAAATATTGCACGTCGCTTTCTTAACACTTCCATTGTTAACATTTCCCTTGGTTTATATCAAGACTCCGTGATGGCCAATCAATTACATTAACTTTTTTTCAGCAAACCAATTTTTAGTTGACTTTGATGCATGAATGGCAGCATTATCCTGTTGGAATTGCCAATTTTTTCTCCCAATACGTGATCCAAAAGTTATTAAATTTTGATACTGTTGGAATTAACGATCGAAATTATTGTCAAATGTTATACGTCATCGTTACGATGACGTATAACATTTGACAATAATTTCGACGAATTGTGTACAACGAATTGTGTCGCGATGTTTTGTAAACGTTCTTCCGTTACGTAATAAAAGGTTGGTGACGCTGTTGACCCCTCGGGGACTGTGACGTCATTTCATACTCCCCTTTCCAGCGCTGACCTTCCGTGAGTCAAGACAGTGTAATCTTTGTGTATTCTTTGTTGTATAACCAGTTACGCGAGTCTAACTAGTTTTTACTAATCTCTCCGATAGTCTCTAAACTAGTCTAACAGATACAACAGTTCTTGATACAGTGTAAACAGAGAGGGCCTTAAAACTGAAAACAAAAGTCGCAGTCGCTAAGTTTCTAAGTTCAAAAAATGAATCGCCGCGCCTGCGAATGACTCGCTTTGATTTAGAGAAAATTGATGCAGATACACCGAATGTCTATATATATATATATTACAAACTTATTTCATTAGTAAAAGTGCATAGTTGCAAAATAATTCACTTTTATTGTTTGGGCTACAAACTGTTCAAATCCGCTACTTTGGAGCACAACCACGCTACTTTTTAACCTTCAGATCTGGCAACAGTGCTCGGGAGACAAGTCCGACGACAACGACTTGACTCCCGATTGTGACTACCGGACGTGACACTTGTACTCACCGGACGCGACATTCGGCCGACCTTTCTTCCCAAACAGCTGCTATGAAGATTGAGGTTCCGGTTAGGGTAGGTTAGATTAGGCTAGGCTAGGTCAGGTCCTTCGCTCTTCTCATAACACTGTTCGGGAAAGAAAAAACTGATAAAGGTAATAATCTCCACCTTAGGTAATATATGAATCAACATCTCTTTTTTTCTCACTGTCTTTGTGTTTTGTAGGAACATTTGGGAGGGAGATTCTTCTCCCTCCCCAACTTTACCACGAAGAGGACCAAGTGGACAAGTGAATATTTTCCATAATCTCTCTTTTGATGGTAAGAACTCTTTTGCTTTAGTTTTTTAACACATCTTATTCTCGTAACGTAATTTACTGTTTTTCTGTTTATAGACATGCCGAAGATGTTCTTCGATCACAGCACATAAACACACGGACCACAACATCAGTTTACACGAAGATATACACCGTTTAACCTTTACTCGATTTCTCGCACTCACGCACTTGACACTCAAGCGCCTCGGTTCCCACAAATCCAAACCCCTGGGTCCTCGTCCCGGGAAGTGGAAACGCCAAATTTTATAAAGATTAAAAGACTTTAAATTGGCGGCCGAAGGGCTTCTGGTAATCACACATCTTGCATGGATTAAATGGAATTTCCATACATTAGCATTAATAATCGTTTTGTGATGAATTTTTCTGTTTAAATTTAGTGTGGTAAGAAATTATCTGCGCACAAATCTCGCTCATATTTCGGTATTGCTAACTCGTTAAAGATCTTCGTGCTTATCGTATATTTCATCATACTTGCAAGCATCGTGGCAGCTGCGTTTGTGTTCATCGAGACGTGTCTTAATCTTACCCATTTTTGGTTTCTTAAGATCCACAATGTGGGCTGCCGGACTGCATGGAAACGGATCTCGACACATCAGGAACAGATCGCCCTGGTTCTTCAACAGCCCGAATTCGATGTCAGAGCGGTAGACTGAAGTCTTAATCGCTCAAACATTCGGCCGTCACCTTGTTTTCTAGGTGTTGAAAGTAGCAACACTTCCATATAAACAGTTTCTTATTGTACACTAGACACACATAAATTGTTTTTAGTTGGTCGGCAATGTCACATAATATATTATTGTCGGTGAGAAATTGATATTCTATGGTACACCATTTCGTTCACGACGCGTTTTAGGAACTTAAGTATGACATATAAGGAAGACGTTCTATATATTTACATTGATATATATATATATATATATTTATAATATATTATTATATTATTAAATATATTAATTATATATTAATAAATAAATCGAGTCCCCCTCCTGGAAAAAAAAAAATGAGTTCGCACCACACGTGGACGTGAATTCATTTTTTTCAGGAGGGGGTGACAACTTATCGGAGTGTGGGACAGCAAAGGTATGTCGACTTATCCAGTGGTGACGAGTTAAACGGTGTCGAGTAAACCGGAGTTTTTTAACATTAATGCCTATGTAAGTCGGCCGGGACCACAGAAACTGACTACTTAACCGATGGTGTCGACTTATGCAGACTCGACTGTATGTATGTGTATATATATATATATATATATATATAATACATGTATGGAGTTATTAAAATTTGATTGTTATGTTCACCCATTTATGTAACAAGAATACAAATTTGCTATCAATGAACAATTTGGCATATGAAGTAGACCAAGATTTCTAATCATAAGATCAATTTAAAATTTCAAATAATTTTACATGTTAAGGAAAATATTAAATTAATATCTTAAACAATTTATGTTATAAAAGTTTAATGTAAACAAATACAGTCAAACCTGTTTTTGTGCGGTCTTTTTTTGTGCGATTTTTTATTTGTGCGGTATAGTTGGCGACTAGTCTCATGCGTTTTGTCATGTCTCACGTTGACTTATTATAGCATAAATGAAACTTAATTATATAGTAATATTATTGCATAAATATGCGAAAAATGAAATAATTTATTTTTTAAGTCAACAAAACACCACCTGGACAAAAATATGTAAAACAGACGATAGACAAGACGATGCAGTCAAGTGCTGACATCTGTTGTCAATAAATTCTACGTGTGGTTTTAATTACGTTAATTAAACCTTCAAAGTGCTTTCACATTCCTGGATCATTAAGATAAGATTCATTTCAAAGCGTAAATTGAAGGTAAATGTACTGTATTATTTTTTCTATTTAGATATAAAATTTTAGGATTTTTTTTTTATGTTTAGACATAATCCCTGAAAATGAATAAGGGCAAAAACAAAGCGAAGAGGAAGGTAATTTCCTTAGAAACTAAGACTACGATTTTTAAAACGAGTTATTTTTCTATGTAAGACTTTTTTATCGGTCTTATCACCGCATAAAAACAAGGTTTACTGTTAACATTAATTGAAACTAATCACTGTTAATTTTTTAAATGAATAATCATATTAAGACAGAGCGGTATTATACAGTAATATCAGAGGATGATGAATACCATTTTTATCAATCTTATTTACATGAAAACTTGAAAGAGAAACTATAAATCTGTCTTTAATCTCTTCAACGCATTTTTTATTAGTAATGCCATACCTTCCTCTTCTGTCAGATCTATAAATTGATAATTACAAATTTATTATATGTATGATATAAACTGAAAATCCAGATTATGAAAATGAATTTATTCTAAAAGTTGTGAGATGACAAAATGAATAATGAATATAAAATAAATTAAAGAAAATATATTTGAGCAGTCAAGTCAGAAAGCTGAATTATTGACTTTATAAAGAAATTCGATGATTCGGTTTCATCGTGAAAGCATTACTGTTTTAAATAATAGTAGGGATCTTGCTACCTGTAGTTTTTTCACTTTTTTTTGCAAAAAGTGGTGTAATTTAGCAACAACTTTTATTTGAAAATTTGCAAAAAGGTGATGGAAAATTTCACGCTTGTTAGACAAACATGATAGTTTCCTGTACGATAATGTGTTTTTGTACATTTCAGAATTACTTCAAAAATGCTTTAATATTATCTACAGGTAGAAGGCATAAGTGTAGCGAACTGAGATGGCTGTATGATAATATTAAGTGAAATTCTATTATATTAGATAGGCTAGCTTGAAGGGAATTATGTAGTCAATGGTCTGGCCTTTTGTCCCAGTCAGAGTCCCCTTGTTAATGTGTTACCATAACACGGGGAGAAAGAATGAAATGTACTGTGCAGTATTTATCCAATCCACTTCTAGTAAATATATTATGTACCCATCAAATGCTACTTTTTATAAAATTGACCCAACTGGAATAATATAGTGGACCATGACAATATACTGTAGTTTGTTTGTTTAGTTATGGCAATGCAACACTTGGGCGATCTGCCTAGGGAAGATGCCTTCCAGAAGGTCTTTTTAAGAGAAACTGGCATTACAGATGTGGAGAAAAACTGGAAAACAGTGGCCAACCCATCTGAGCAAAACGCAAACCCACGACATGCGATTTAATGCCGGTAATGCGATTTAAATTAAATTACAATTATTGATTAAAAAGTTAATATAACATGTTTACAAAAACATCTTAACCTCAGAAGATATGACAACGAAATTATTATTTTTATTTATACAAGAAATCAAGAGATAAAGATATAAAACGCAATTGCGAATAATACAAGTGTCACAGATCTTTAATACGTACGGTGCCTCTATAGAATTAGTGTTTGAACAACTCCAAAAACAATGGCCCAACAGTGTTAAACAAGTAATACATAGTATATGGAATATTCAGTTATACAAGATATGGAAGACATTCATAAAAGAAAAAAACAATAACTGCTATAGAATGATCTTTCTACTTCCCATTAATTCAATAATTATATTGAAAAACTAATCTTTCATTTTAATTGCAAAAAAATTTTCGCTACAGCTAAGGCTAAAATCAAAATGGATTGATCGACAGGAGACAAAATATAATAGAATACGCCCAATCTAAATGTCCGATAGTGTAAGAAATTACTATCTAAATCACATTTATTCCCAGAACGCGGCGATGGAAGTGAACAAGATTCGGGATCAAATAAAGAGCAAAGTATTAAAGATATGAATGAAATGGAAATGTATATGAAACTAGATAAAGCCAACACTAACGATATCTATATTTTGTTAATTCATATAAGAAGAAATTTTTTGAAAGATAATAAAATCATATAATCTTAACACGAATTTTTAATGTAAAAAACTAATATTATATAAAGTAAATTCAATTATTCTTTTTTGTTAAGTCAAATAGCTTGTAAAATAATACCCCTTGTAACAGGCCTTATACGCAAATAAATTTGAATTTGTAATTTATTCGTTATTTAAAACTATAACAGTGTTACAGAGTAACTTTAAATAATTTTGTTGAACAGACGATTTAATAATTCACTCAGAAACTTTGATTCAAAACATATAATTTATTCAATATATTTTTTAAAATTATAAGATTACATATTTATTATTTAATTGAAAATTTAGGAGGCAACTGTACAAAATAAATCCAACAATGTTAATAAAATTTATGAATTTATAGATAAAATATAAACTTTTTTTAAATATAAACTACAATAATATTATATAAAAAATATACATTTTTTAAAATAATAAATTTAACAAAGATATAGATTTTTTTTAAATATTATTACAAAATATTATATAAAAAATTAACCATTTTTCTTAAATATAAATTTATACAAAATATAGATTTTTTAAAATATAAATTACAATAATATTATATAAAAAATTAACATTTTTTTAAATATAAATTTATATAAAATATAGATTTTTTAAATACAAATTACAATAATATTATAATAAAAAATAAACATTTTTTTTAAAATATAAATTTATACAAAATATAGATTTTTTTAAAATATAAATTACAATAATATTATATAAAAAATTAACATTTTTTTAAAATATAAATTTATATAAAATATAGATGTTTTTAAATACAAATTACAATAATATTATATAAAAAATCAACATTTTTTTAAAATATAAATTTATTACAAAATATAGATTTTTTTAAAATACAAATTACAATAATATTATATAAAAAATCAACATTTTTTTAAAATATAAATTTATACAAAATATAGATTTTTTAAAATATAAATTACAATAATATTATATAAAAAATTAACATTTTTTTTAAATATAAATTTATACAAAATATAGATTTTTTAAAATACAAATGTACAATAATATTATATAAAAAATCAACATTTTTTTAAAATATAAATTTATATAAAATATAGATGTTTTTAAATACAAATTACAATAATATTATATAAAAAATCAACATTTTTTTAAAATATAAATTTATACAAAATATAGATTTTTTAAAATATAAATTACAATAATATTATATAAAAAATCCAACATATTTATTCGTAATAAGGCAGGAGCCAGTTACAAAGGATGTTTTGACAACAATTCTTGTTATTAATACTAAAAAATACTCCAATAATACAAATCAAACCAAGCATTATACAGCACATTGGTTGCCGATTGTAAGTATTTAATACCATCAATTTAAAGACCTTCCAACTCATACTGCAACTTGTAACTTTCTTCACACACTTGGTTCTTAAACATAAAATAGCATTAATTAATGCTACTTATGTCTTTAATGAATTGTTACGTTAAAAAATTTGTGAGCATATTTATATAATCTATAAATTATGTCTATCTTGGCTGAATGGAATATTTCATACATTGCTCTTTCATCAGTGCACCTTGTTAACATATGCAAGTCAAGATTATGTGCTAGTTTCTTTGCATCTTTACAGCCACAAAACATATGAAATTTTGAAATTATTGTATGACATCTAGGGCAGATACTCTTGGAAAACTCAATGAAATTATTATTGATTAATATTAATTCCTTATTTATTCTAAGTTGTATGAAAAATCTTTTGACATTAAACGCCAGGTTAGTTAACATATAGTTATTAATAAATGGATACTCAAGAATTACGTTATACCAATTAGTTTTCTCTCTTATAAATATATCTTCTATGTCTTGTGATAAAGAGATTTCGAGCACGTTTTGTATCAACATTTGGAAATGTTGTTCACTTATTTCAGGTAAATCTAGGAATATTGTAACAGAATATCCAAAGCGCTTTAAAATTTGTGCAATTTGTGACACCCAGTTTGTGCTTTGTCCTTTAATCAAAGACTTTCGATACAATTGGTATAATAATACAGTGGAAAGATTGCGGGCATCTCTTATTTTAAATAAAAATTTCATGTATCTTCTTATTAAGGTAGCACTCAACTTAAACCTACTTAATTCCAATCTTAACGCGCTACCTGGTGTGTTGTAATCCAACAAAAAAATCTTGCGTATAAACCTGTTTTGGATCACTTCTAGTTTTTGAAAGTTCGTAAGGCTCCAAATTGGGGCCGCATAGCCAATAAAATTCATTATAATAGAGTTAAACAGCCTAAAATGAACTTGGATGTTCTTTATCTTTGCTCTGTAAAACAATCTAATCATATTATTTATTAAAGTATTTGCTTCAGCGATGACTTTTTTATACTGTTTGTTGAAGGACAAACTGGGTGACAAGATGATACCTAAAAATTTTATTTCCTGAACTACTTCCAGTTCTTCATTATTAATAAAAAACGACATATACTTTTTTGGTAGGTTAGCACCATTCCTGAATATCATGACTTTGGATTTTTTTGGGTTTATTTTTAATTTCAAGCCATCTAAATAATTTGTCACTAGTTGAATTTTCCTACGCAAGGCCGCGGCAGTTGGGGCAATGATGACTTAAAATATAAATTACAATAATATTATATAAAAAATTAACATTTTTTTAAATATAAATTTATACAAAATATAGATTTTTTAAAATATAAATTACAATAATATTATATAAAAAATTAACATTTTTTTAAATATAAATTTATACAAAATATAGATTTTTTTAAAATATAAATTACAATAATATTATATAAAAAATTAACATTTTTTTAAATATAAATTTATACAAAATATAGATTTTTTTAAATATAAATTACAATAATATTATATAAAAAATTAACATTTTTTTAAATATAAATTTATACAAAATATAGATTTTTTTCAAATATAAATTACAATAATATTATATAAAAAATTAACATTTTTTTAAATATAAATTTATACAAAATATAGATTTTTTAAAATATAAATTACAATAATATTATATAAAAAATTAACATTTTTTTAAATATAAATTTATACAAAATATAGATTTTTTTAAAATATAAATTACAATAATATTATATAAAAAATTAACATAAAATATAACAATATAAAAATTAAAATATAAATTTATACAAAATATAGATTTTTTAAAATATAAATTACAATAATATTATATAAAAAATTAACATATTTTTTAAATATAAATTTATACAAAATATAGATTTTTTTAAAATATAAATTACAATAATATTATATAAAAAATTAACATTTTTTTAAATATAAATTTATACAAAATATAGATTTTTTTAAAATATAAATTACAATAATATTATATAAAAAATTAACATTTTTTTAAATATAAATTTATACAAAATATAGATTTTTTAAAATATAAATTACAATAATATTATATAAAAAATTAACATTTTTTTAAATATAAATTTATACAAAATATAGATTTTTTTAAAATATAAATTACAATAATATTATATAAAAAATTAACATTTTTTTAAATATAAATTTATACAAAATATAGATTTTTTTAAAATATAAATTACAATAATATTATATAAAAAATTAACATTTTTTTAAATATAAATTTATACAAAATATAGATTTTTTTAAAATATAAATTACAATAATATTATATAAAAAATTAACATTTTTTTAAATATAAATTTATACAAAATATAGATTTTTTTCAAATATAAATTACAATAATACTATATAAAAAATTAACATTTTTTTAAATATAAATTTATACAAAATATAGATTTTTTAAAATATAAATTACAATAATATTATATAAAAAATTAACATTTTTTTAAATATAAATTTATACAAAATATAGATTTTTTAAAATATAAATTACAATAATATTATATAAAAAATTAACATTTTTTTAAAATATAAATTTATACAAAATATAGATTTTTTTAAAATATAAATTACAATAATATTATATAAAAAATTAACATTTTTTTAAATATAAATTTATACAAAATATAGATTTTTTTAAAATATAAATTACAATAATATTATATAAAAAATTAACATTTTTTTAAATATAAATTTATACAAAATATAGATTTTTTAAAATATAAATTACAATAATATTATATAAAAAATTAACATTTTTTTAAATATAAATTTATACAAAATATAGATTTTTTTAAAATATAAATTACAATAATATTATATAAAAAATTAACATTTTTTTAAAATATAAATTTATACAAAATATAGATTTTTTTAAAATATAAATTACAATAATATTATATAAAAAATTAACATTTTTTTAAATATAAATTTATACAAAATATAGATTTTTTTAAATATAAATTACAATAATATTATATAAAAAATTAACATTTTTTTAAATATAAATTTATACAAAATATAGATTTTTTTAAAATATAAATTACAATAATATTATATAAAAAATTAACATTTTTTTAAATATAAATTTATACAAAATATAGATTTTTTAAAATATAAATTACAATAATATTATATAAAAAATTAACATTTTTTTAAATATAAATTTATACAAAATATAGATTTTTTTAAAATATAAATTACAATAATATTATATAAAAAATTAACATTTTTTTAAATATAAATTTATACAAAATATAGATTTTTTAAAATATAAATTACAATAATATTATATAAAAAATTAACATTTTTTTAAATATAAATTTATACAAAATATAGATTTTTTTAAAATATAAATTACAATAATATTATATAAAAAATTAACATTTTTTTAAATATAAATTTATACAAAATATAGATTTTTTAAAATATAAATTACAATAATATTATATAAAAAATTAACATTTTTTTAAATATAAATTTATACAAAATATAGATTTTTTTAAAATATAAATTACAATAATATTATATAAAAAATTAACATTTTTTTAAATATAAATTTATACAAAATATAGATTTTTTAAAATATAAATTACAATAATATTATATAAAAAATTAACATTTTTTTAAATATAAATTTATACAAAATATAGATTTTTTTAAAATATAAATTACAATAATATTATATAAAAAATTAACATTTTTTTAAATATAAATTTATACAAAATATAGATTTTTTAAAATATAAATTACAATAATATTATATAAAAAATTAACATTTTTTTAAATATAAATTTATACAAAATATAGATTTTTTTAAAATATAAATTACAATAATATTATATAAAAAATTAACATTTTTTTAAATATAAATTTATACAAAATATAGATTTTTTTAAAATATAAATTACAATAATATTATATAAAAAATTAACATTTTTTTAAATATAAATTTATACAAAATATAGATTTTTTAAAATATAAATTACAATAATATTATATAAAAAATTAACATTTTTTTAAATATAAATTTATACAAAATATAGATTTTTTTAAAATATAAATTACAATAATATTATATAAAAAATTAACATTTTTTTAAATATAAATTTATACAAAATATAGATTTTTTTAAAATATAAATTACAATAATATTATATAAAAAATTAACATTTTTTTAAATATAAATTTATACAAAATATAGATTTTTTTAAAATATAAATTACAATAATATTATATAAAAAATTAACATTTTTTTAAATATAAATTTATACAAAATATAGATTTTTTAAAATATAAATTACAATAATATTATATAAAAAATTAACATTTTTTTAAATATAAATTTATACAAAATATAGATTTTTTTAAAATATAAATTACAATAATATTATATAAAAAATTAACATTTTTTTAAATATAAATTTATACAAAATATAGATTTTTTAAAATATAAATTACAATAATATTATATAAAAAATTAACATTTTTTAAAATATAAATTTATACAAAATATAGATTTTTTTAAAATATAAATTACAATAATATTATATAAAAAATTAACATTTTTTTAAATATAAATTTATACAAAATATAGATTTTTTAAAATATAAATTACAATAATATTATATAAAAAATTAACATTTTTTTAAATATAAATTTATACAAAATATAGATTTTTTTCAAATATAAATTACAATAATATTATATAAAAAATTAACATTTTTTTAAATATAAATTTATACAAAATATAGATTTTTTAAAATATAAATTACAATAATATTATATAAAAAATTAACATTTTTTTAAATATAAATTTATACAAAATATAGATTTTTTTCAAATATAAATTACAATAATATTATATAAAAAATTAACATTTTTTTAAATATAAATTTATACAAAATATAGATTTTTTTAAAATATAAATTACAATAATATTATATAAAAAATTAACATTTTTTTAAATATAAATTTATACAAAATATAGATTTTTTTAAAATATAAATTACAATAATATTATATAAAAAATTAACATTTTTTAAATATAAATTTATACAAAATATAGATTTTTTTAAAATATAAATTACAATAATATTATATAAAAAATTAACATTTTTTTAAATATAAATTTATACAAAATATAGATTTTTTAAAATATAAATTACAATAATATTATATAAAAAATTAACATTTTTTTAAATATAAATTTATACAAAATATAGATTTTTTTAAAATATAAATTACAATAATATTATATAAAAAATTAACATTTTTTTAAATATAAATTTATACAAAATATAGATTTTTTTAAAATATAAATTACAATAATATTATATAAAAAATTAACATTTTTTTAAATATAAATTTATACAAAATATAGATTTTTTTAAAATATAAATTACAATAATATTATATAAAAAATTAACATTTTTTAAATATAAATTTATACAAAATATAGATTTTTTTAAAATATAAATTACAATAATATTATATAAAAAATTAACATTTTTTAAATATAAATTTATACAAAATATAGATTTTTTTAAAATATAAATTACAATAATATTATATAAAAAATTAACATTTTTTAAATATAAATTTATACAAAATATAGATTTAAAAATATACATTTTTTAATACGAATGAAAAACAAACAAACAGAAAAGATTTTTTTTCTAAATTGTGAATTTTAAACTTTTTTTTAAATTTTATATTTTAAATTTTTTTTAAAATTTTATATTTTAAATTTTTTTTGTTATTTTTAAATTTTAATGGTTTTTTCCCTTTTTCTTTAATATTGTAAAATAAAAATAAGAACACACACAAACACAGTGAAAAAAAATAAAATTGAACGTAAATAAATAAAAATAAACTGAAAATAATGACCGAACAACGATGTAAAAGAGGTGAAATCTTTGAATTTTTTTTCTATTCTGGAAAAATAAAATAAAAATAATTAACATTTTCATCTAAAATATTCACTTATTTAAATAATTTTCAAATCAATAACTTTTAATTTTTTTAAGATAAAAATGTGTGCGATTGAAACGATTGAGGCATAAACTCTGAGCATTTAAGCGATACTGCAACCCCGGTTTATAATGTATCGAATTATATTACTATCAATTCATATTCAAATCACATAAAGTTATATGGATGTATAGAAAGATTATTTAATATGTTATTGCTTTTGCAGTGTCTCAAGACTACAGATTTTTGTATTAGAGGGAACATTCAAACACATACATAATTTAGACCAGATAACCGACTAATTCTCTAAAATTGTGATCCTTAAACACTGGTTTAGACTTACACTATCAACATCTGAATAAAATTATCGAACACTAGTAGTTGTCATGGATTCGAATCGAATGTATATGTTATACACAAATTAATTGATATATAGAAATTTAATCAATATTTTGGTGTGGTATGTTCTATATTATCTAAGTTAGAAGCTTCATAACGTAACTGCCGAGTGTCATAGCAATTTGTCGAACGGCCTGTGTGTGCATAGCGAATAAACATATTTATTTATATATACATACAAATTAAAGATACATACCTAACAAATTTTTAATTTTCTCTTAGGAGAAACAAGGGAAAAACTAAAAATAAGTATAAAGGAACATATCAAAGCCATAAAAAGAAATTATGCAAATTCGGCAGTAGTAATAAAGAAGGACGTGAAAATGTTTTAGATACATTAGACCCCCTATAACACGGATTCGTATAACACGGAATGTATCTACCGGGTTAGAGAAGGGTCTACAGTACCATAAATATAAAGAAAAACGAAAGAAACAATTTTGAAAGACAGTTATACTAACGTATTTATAGAAAAAGACAAAACAACGAAATAATAACTTGGGTGGAGAAATCCACCAATCGTGAAACAGTATTTTCCATAATAGAAGCTATAGAACGGAAACGTATAAAAGCAGTATGCTAAGTACAAATGTTATTTGTCGTTTGCTAGTGCAGGCGCAGCTATGCGAGTAAAAAATATTTTTTTTAAACGTTTTATAACATTATATTTTTATAAATGTGTTTTAACTTTATTAGTTATCATAGTAGTTAACAAAGGCGAAATTCTAAATCATGCCAACACCTATATATTTTTGTCAGGTAATCTTTGTTATATAGTATTGTAAATTTTTATAAATTTTTGTTTTACATCATGATTTTGCAAACCTGCTGAAGAGGCACATAAAAGTCCGAAATACAAAGAAAGTGTGTACAGGCGAAATACAAGGTGAAGAATAAGGATTAATTGTTTTCTCTGAATAAGTTTTTCTCGATTGCGGAAACCGAACAACAGTACAATAAGTCCTATTAATAAGCTCTGTCCTAGTAGACAATTATATAACAAATTGTATAAAATAAGACATAATAGCATCTGAAATCGAAGTAAAAAGCTTCCGGAACGACGATAGTAAAGCGATAGGACGATAATTTCCTAAGTTTGATCTATCCCCCTTTTTTTTATAAGATTTGAAATATCACCTTGTTCCACTCAACAGGGACTACCCCCATATTATAAAATCCATTATATTGTCTGGCCAGATAATCAATAGTAGGTATTGTAAAATTTTTTATGACTTTATTAGGAAGGTCATCACATTCAGTTGCAAATCTATTCTTAAGCTTAAGCTTCCCAATGCAGCGCTGTAATTCTTGGACACTAAAAACCTCTTCCATGGATCTCACATCAACGTATGAATTTTCCACATAATTTCGACATATCTTAGCCCGGTACTCAGCTGAAAACCTTTCAAAATGGTTATGTTATTTGGTATATGATACAAGAACCGGCCTCTCCAACTGACCAACGGGTCGGCGAAACCTATTAATAATGCCTCAAAACTTTTTCGAATTTTTAGTTTCTATCAAACTATTATTTAACTCGGAGAAATATCTTTTCTTTTTGGCTTCCAAAAATTTCTATATATTCTTTTATTTTCCACATATTTCTTCCAGTCTGATTTAAGATTTGTTTTCCTAAAATACGATACACTTTTCTGTTTCCTTATCTTGTAATAATAACATCTATTATCATACCAAGACTGTTTGATCTCCGTAGTACATTACCTGGACAAGTTTCTAAAAGAGCAATTAAATTTTCGGAGTTTCTTATCGGTCCACCTCCTTCCTGATGTAATATATCATTAAACATTTTAGGTATTTCTTCTAATTGTCTCCGTGTATTAAATATTTTGCTCCTTATTAAGCTAGACACTATGTTTCTGTGGACTAGGTGGTGAAGTAATGGTGTTTAATTCGTCTCCTTGTAGAGTCAACTGAACTGGAAAATGGTCTGACAGCTCCAGATCAAGCACCGACATCTTAGTATAAAAACGATGCATTTCCTCAGAGCAAATGATGTAATCTATTACTGATTTACGAACATGATTTATCAATGTGTATTCAGCTGGGATATCTCCAGTTACTCTGCCGTTTAGTATAAACAAATTATCATCATGAATACACTTCAATAAACATTCACCATATGAGTGTATCACTTTGTCTTTTGACAATCTTTTATTAGCAATATTTAAACTATCACTTTTATAGGTCTTATTCAATTTATCTCCAATGCGACCGTTAAAATCGCCTCCTAGCAACCATAAGTCTGCGTAGTTAACCAACTGGTTAATCACTAATTGTAATTCATCAAAATATTTAATACTATTTGTTGATGGGGGAATATATATTAATATAGTCACTACTCTCGTAGCTTCCCGTATTACTTGGAGTCTTACATCTAGATCAGCCAATACAAAAATGAACCATGCATAGCATGAGAATATATTAAATGTCCAAATGATTTCTTAATTAATAGTAATGAACCTCCTGCTGGTCGACCAAACTTCTGAGTCCGTTGTGCATCACTGTGTAAAACCCAAAATTCCTCTTCCAGGGACAATTTTCCCATTTTATTGATGCTATCCACGTTTCAGTGAGTCCAACAACTTCGTGTACCGATAAATATTGTTTTAAATCGTGATCATTCATTTTTTTGGCAAGGCCCTGAATGTGCCAGAAACTTGCGCATATTTTATTAAATCCAGTACAAGCTTTATGTTCAAGTGAAAACGGAAGTTTCGTCTCATCATTACTATTATCATTAATGATTACATCTAATTTTTCCACATAATCTTCTTCACCCAATGGAAGGAGAAAGTTATCAGAAGTTTGTTTTCTTGTAAAAAATGATCTACCTGGATCACTTCGTCAGAGTTTGTATCGTACGAATATACAATCAATTTAATAAATTAAGCAACTTTAAAACAGTGTTTCTAGCCGAATTAATTTGCTAATTTTACTCCATAAATGTGGAAAAAAAAAGTTGTATAGTTTACTTTCGGCTAAACTGAAAGCATTAGATAATTGACGCTGTATTGTTTACGAATCATAGAATTTAATAGGAAATATTATTTCGACATCTGTTTTCAGTGTAAATTCAGAGATGTTTCCGTTATTCTTCTCCAACAGCAAACATAAAAAATTTACGATGTTACTACAATGGATGACTTCGATGTCACGTTGTGGCCGATATTTAATGCATGACTGTCGACAAATGTCATCTGGACCAGCAGTTGTATGACCACTAACATATGGCAACGACTAACCATGCTAATATCTAAAGTTATTAATGCCAGTCACAGATTTCACACGCGTTATAAAAATTTGAATTGGTGACGAAAATAAAACTTCCTTCTTCCTTTTACTTTAAAAAAATCCTTTGTTTTTTTCCCTTTATCAGATTTTAACTTTATTACAAATTAGTGCTGTATTTATTGTAAATGCAGATTTAGTCTTGTGCTCTTGTCGTATAAGACACAAGACTAAATTTGCAATAATAATAGAGAGCCTCTATAAAGTAATAAATTTAAAGAGGCCCTAAACTGTAGCAACTCAGGCTCGGATTTGGACATTTGGTATACAACTATAACCTGTAAGAAGCCCTTCTTTCATCAGAAAATAATCAATTTAAAAGTGTAGCATTGGAGCTAGATCGTGAGGGTTGGCGGAAAATTTTCTGGGGAGGGGAAACAAAATAGTTACACCAATAAATTTTTAAGTAATTGTTTAATTTGAGGGGGTTTATTCCACAAATAGAGTATAGAATACAGTATTGTATCAATACAAAAGACAAATAAAGCGTTTTATGGACGAGGATGAAAGGTTACGTATCTCAATCACTTTTACGATTATAACTTGTGGAATTTTTTACTCGATCCCAGTGGGAGCAAGGGCTCTATCTACACGCTATTGGCTAAATTTGTTGGCATATTCTGGCCTTAAACTGTAACATACAAGGGGCTCTTTCTCCGCTACCAAATAATAATGGATGATAAATACAGCAAAACTTGTGTAAACCGGAATCGCCGAATATCTTTTTCGGTTTTAAACAGGTTTTACTGTATTAATTTTTTTGAAGATGGAGCAAGGCCCTATTAGCTCGGAGGTCCTAAGTTATACCTTTGCTTAACCTATGCAACGCTGTGTAAATGCAATCAATACAGCGCTACTTAATTGAGGTGTCGCGCAACAGATACCTTATTATAATTGTATTTTTACCAATTTATAATTTGCGTAACTTACCGTATACGGTCATTACGCCGTTTTTTCATCAGTGAGCTGTTCCGAGGTCACATGGCACTTGTATTCTTCAGTAAATTCCGTTGTTGGCCGTTCGAATATGACTTGCCTGTACTTGTTAAATTTATCGGCATCCTTTAAATAATGCTCCCAAACGGCGATGATTTGAACTGATTAGAGAATGACCTCGAATTTAGATTTGGTATCCACTGATAGGCAACCAGACGGTCGTTGTTAAACTACCATTTTAGAACGAATTTTTTTTCGTTCAACGAATAATCGTATTGACAATCCAACAGTACTCTATTTTCTGTACCATTTCGTACCCAACGAGGAACAATCAAGAGCGTAATGTTTCCTGCTGTGCAGCCTGGAAAATTAATATATTCATTGGAAAATTTCGATATTATGCTACGATTAACATCAAATTGTAAAACGGACACTTAAATGCTAAATAATTATAATCGCGGCGGTAAATAAACCTAGATGAGGTCCGTTGAAATTAATTTCGAACGTAATATTTGCTACAATATAATTGTTATACGGATTTTAATGTTAACATTACTTTCACAATACGGCAATTAATTAATAATAGTAATAATAATATAAACGATTTTATTATGTCGGTTAACCGGCGTACGGCAAAGTTAATCCCTGTTAATCGACGTGTGGGCCACCGTACAATTCTTTACCGTGGATTTTCTGAATGAAAATGTAAATTAATACTTAAGAAATTACAGCAAAAAAGCTATTAAATAATAACCTTATATTTATTTAATAAAAAGAATATATTTTATGTAATGAGATGATAAAGGAGGGATGGGCGTTTACTTAAGAAAAATATGATGATAAACGTACACCGATTAAATTGTTTGAACTCACCGACATGTAATAATCGAAATCCACGCAATCTTCTACAAACTTTCTCAGCCCGCTGCCATTTCACTTTTTTCTTCTGCAACAATAACAGATGATGGATGGAAGTCTGCGGAAAAATTCCACAAAAACGTCAAAACATTTGGTTTCCTGCAAATAACATAAACATTTCGTAAATGAAATATGAAGATCAAATTATATAAAATGTTGATTCGAAAATAATACTACGAAAGAAATGCAAGTATAATTGCAATAAATAATGGGAAATGGCTTATTTAAATCTTTTAAATGAGTTGAAAATTTCCTATTAGAAAGACACGAGTTGTCTTATGTTAATGTTATCAAAAATGGATAAATATGAAAACTAAATTTAAATGCCAAACATTTACAAAAAAACTTTAATCGAATTAAACGGATTTTGTCAACGACAAGCAGAAATGACTAAATGTTCGCTTGTAACGCAAAATTCTCCAATAATTAAATATCTTAATTTGACTTTTCCTAACTTTGTCCATTGTCAAAGTAGTGTATAATGCGTAAAATGAAATAGTAAATATTTATTTTTTTCAACATATAATTTTATAACCCGAATGATTTCGTGCTATTATTTAAAATGTATAGAACAATTATAGACACAGCGGAAAACACGAAAATCTTAAATATTAAAAGTGAAAGTTTAGCAAAGAACGACAATAAATTTATAAGTGTAAAGTAAGGAATATGAAAACGTATTTTCTTACTCCATCATCATCTGCCACGGATTCACCATTGCGTGAAGATCCACCAGCATTTTCTCTTCCGACTAAATTAACACTTCCGACTGAATTAACTCTCCGACTTCCGATTAAGTCTTCCGACTGAATTAACTCTTTATTTTCTTCCGTCGTTTCTTTCTTTTCATTAGTTTCTACAAAGTAATCATTTAACAATTTATCTTTTCGTAATTTTATATCATAATGCGTAAACGTATTCAAACACATTCATTATAAGAAATTTCACCCGGCTAACAAGTTTATATAGAAATACGTATGTATAAGCATAACCTGTATACAGGACGTCAGAAGTATTATCATTGTGTAAACAGTAAAGGAAATAATATAGTTTCAACTCGAATCTCTTCAATTGTGAATGAATCAAAGGAACGAAAATATAATACACTAAATATTAATACAAAAATCTGCCTACTTTCTACGAATTGTCTGTTTTTTATGTAAATTTGAATACAAGCGCAGACTACGACTTGTATTTAATACGCCGGATATTGATGATGATAATCTCACCGAGTTTATATACAAGAAATTATATTTCAGTTTCGTGTCACATATCACGAGAATTCGAATTTAGTTTCCGATGTCTCAATTCTACAAGCGTTTATTTTACATTTATACATTATCTGTTAACGTCACGCACTCAAAGAATCTAGAGAAAGCTTAATTTTCAGAATAAAAATATATTGTATACAAATTGTAAATGTTATAAGGTGTGAAATCTTCATAAAGACAGATTCTTTACCAGGCCTACATCTATTTGTCACCCCTTCGACCTTCGTCCACTCAAATTGAATCATCTCGATATAACTTATTATAAAAGTTACAGCGCAAATGTCGGTTTGTAATCTTTATCTATCCTGAGAAAGACATACCCACATATTTCGGGAATTATTTTTTTGACTTTTTTGTCTGAGGAGGTGTCAAAACAGGACAATTCCAAAAACACTGAAACATTAAAATATTATAACAGGCGAAAAAATAAAATTTACACAATTATATTCTCTACGTATTAAAATTGTAGAAAGATTATAAGAAATTTCTCGACATATACTTTGACGGATCCTAAACTAATTGTCAATTAAATTTGACATCAGAAATTAGTACACTGCAAAACAATGAATTATATCATTAGTAAGAACCTTGTGTCTCTTGCGATCATTTCATTCGTTTGTTTACTGCACCTGAATAATGTTTTCGGTGAATTTTTGTTTAATCTCCGTTAAAATAGTTACTTAAACCGTAACAAAAATAATTATTAATAGTATTTTTGACGACATAAATAAAATCTTTTTAGAAAAAACATTTTGAAATTAATTTTTAATTTTTGAATTGTTTTGAATATAATGAACTACGACTCGTGAAAGACTGCGGATGGATAATTAAGTGTCTTAATTTAAAAAGATTTTAACACAATTAGTTTAACATTAAATCATTCCTTAATAATCGTTAAACAAGTTATTCTATGAATCGGATAATTCTTTGTAATCTCTTTGTGACCTCACCTTGACTCAATACGTTAACTTCTTCAGTTAATTCTAAAGGTGATTGTGACACGACGTCATCGGAGCTGTTTGTTCCCAATTCGTGTTCTTCAAGGATGGCTTCTTTGGTCAAAGAAAATGCATTTAAATATAGAAATGCTCTTTTTAAGGGTCTCCTGCGTTTTTTAAAAGGAGTAATTTGCTCCTCAGTCAAACAATAATAGAACCCCTCTTCGTCGTCATCGGAATCCTGTAAAAACGTAAAAAATTCTGATTTCTGATAGAATAATTTTACAGTACTTGAATGTTTTTTATTAATTGAGAAAAAATTTCATTTATAATAAATAAACAGCTTGCAGCCATTTTAATTAACACATTTTATTAGATTGTGCAATATTGTCATGGCTTTTTCAATTTTAAACCGTTAAATGATAAGAATTATTAGATTATTTTTAAATATTTCGATTGAATATAACTTACAGAAGAAGACAATTCTATTTCTTCCTGGTTATCAGCATTTTCATTAGATGTGAGTTCTGGGATTCTTGTTCTCACTTGAAGTTCGTCGGTGGCAATAGCATTTGCATCTGTGACGAAATCGTCCGCACCAATAACTGTTAGATCAGACGACGAATAATTTTGTGTATCATCAACGTTCATTTGGTTATCAGAGACTACAGAATAAAAGTAATCACAATAAACAGAGCAATTCGTCAAAGTTTCTTCGCGTGAATTCAATAATTATATAAGAATTTGAAAGAAAGAAATGGCAAATAGTTTACAAATGAAATCCTCATTGTCGAAATATATTTTGAAACTTTATTCTATTGCAAATCCACAAAAATTAAACTATAAATGTAGTAAAAGTCTATTTTTGTCACAAAGCATGAATATTGCATTTTGATTTGACATTATTAATTGCGTGGAAGGTGTAAATCGTTTTGATCATAAAGTCAACTGAAAATGTAATATTACCGAAGTGTACTCGATCGAAATAAACAACTGGATGTTTATTAACGTATACTCAGAAGCTTAGTTAATCTCTCTTGGTACAATTTAATAAACATTCTGAGTAAAATGTGTTTTAAATATTCAATTTGTAGATTATGTAACTGCAATATCGACAATAGCTGTTCACATATCAATAAGAACATCCAAGGTTTGGGGTGACAATACATTGATTCTTCTCTACTTCTATCTTGTGTCCATAATTTTTTTTTCTAATATTAATTTTTTATTAATTTTTGTTTATGTATTTGAAACTATTTATATATTTTCTAATATTTGTAATTAGTGTTTGTCATTCAGATATTGGATTTACAATATCGGCCAAAAGGGTAAAACCTGAAATTTTCCTTGTACGGCGGCCATGTGACTTATTTCAGTTTATGTAAATTTGTCAGTATTATTGTTTAATTGTATTTTCATATTTTTATCTAATTAATACTG
Source organism: Centruroides vittatus (assembly GCF_030686945.1). NCBI lineage: Eukaryota > Metazoa > Arthropoda > Arachnida > Scorpiones > Buthidae > Centruroides > Centruroides vittatus. Next base: position 435,026 of record NW_027120712.1, on the reverse strand, counting down.
TAAGGAAATTAATAACACATACCGTTAATGCGCTGATAATTATGATCTGAGGAGCATTCAATACATTTTAACGAAGAAGGTGTTTCTTCCTCAATTCCAGCAATTATTTCATCCGAACGTTCATTTTCAATTACTTCCACTAATTGATTTTCGAATGAATCCGACAGAGGTTCGCTCCTATCTACCTCTGTCGACGAACCATATTGATGGTATTCGGGCGCTTGCCAATATTGATTAAATTCTGGCGCCATCCCATACTCTGATCTTCGAATAGGCGGCCCATATTCAGGTACTTGATTTTGACCGTACCAAGCGCCTTGTATAGCTGGTTCGTATGCAGGCATTTCTCTTACTGGTCCAAATTCGTTCAATTCGGGACCTTGGGCAGTTGGCCCATATTGAGGCCTCTGCCTGGCATGCTAAAGAATTAAACAAAAAATTGATTAATAATAATTTCAAATGTCACATTTATCTTTTATTTGTAATAATAACTATTCTTAAGTGTTATTTTCTTTATAATAAATACTAATTATTTGTTTTACGAAATACTAAAACAATATTCAACAGCAGTAATTTATGAAGTAAGTAATTATTTTAACGTGTAAAAGTAAATGCATCTATCCAATATATTTACGATAATTATTTATTACTACAGAAACATTTGATAGAATTCTGTCATATTACGACTCATTTATTGGATTTTTTTTTTCGGTGTTGTACCAAAAAAAAAAAAAAAAAAAAAATACACACGGCATAAACGTCACGTCAAATTTAAAAACTTTCTATTTAGCCTACGTATTAAAAGAGTGATTTGCGAATGTTCTTTGTTATTATTGTTAATATTAATAGTTTGTAGCAACAACAAGTTTATGGGACTCATCTTGTGTAATTTACGGCAAATTGTATTAAATATGTATGTATATATTTTTTAAAATTCTATTTAAACATTGTGGTTCGTTTAGTACAAATCTACACAATACTGTTTTATACAATGAACATTAATGACAGAGTACCAAAATGTGAAAATGAACGTGAAATTTATTTCTGTGTTATGTCACACATTGACAGATCAATATATACATTGATAAACACCTCATTGAGTGGAATGATCTACAATAAGTTGTCGGAAAATATTTTAGTTCGTATGTAAATTCCGAGCAGCCTAACTTAAAAATGCAGCCAGCTATCATGTAATGTTTAGAATATTTTTTAAGATATTTACTTGATTTGGAACGGTATTTGAGTAAAATGTAAACTCAAACCCTCGTTACCAATTTATTTTAAGTTTGTATTTAACTTTCTTAAGATGTTCTTGCTATTTGACAATTATTAACTGTATTTTTATTATGTTATAGATTATAATTGAATCAACTTACCCCAAAATTAAAATAATCCATATAATATTCGTAAAGAAAATAACTTCCAGGAAAGAAGTATTCAACACCTGAAAACAATCATTTTATTCTTTTAAATTTAATTAAAGATGATTAGTTTTAATTTATTCTTAATGAAATAAAAAGTGATGCGAAAGAAATTAACATTATGAAAATGTTGTTATAATTTGTAATGTTTACTTTTTTTATACATTTGAATGAAATGGGGTATTTAAATGTTTGAAAAGATGCAGAAATGAAATAATAAATTGTTATTCATATGCAGAAAATACGTTTAAAGTTCAAACTGTCTCCAGAAGAAAATGACTGAAAAGTTAAATATCGTTATTGACACTAAGAAATATCTGATTGTAATTTTCGTGTTCCTAATAATTGATGTTAGAGATTTTTTATTTACAATTTGTGACAGTTTCTGTTTAGAAAGTATTTAATGAATTAAAGTTAAGTATGAAGGTGTTCTTGGTTCTTGTTAACTGATAGCTTTTACTGCTTTTCTCTATTATGAAATTCGTGTTAAATGCACGATTTTCTGATGACTAAATGGAAATATTTTCAATGTAATTATCAAATTATAAAGATTCAGAAATATTCCAACGAATTTTTGAACGTAAAACAGAAAAGAATAAAGCGCTACTTCAGCAAAACAAACAAACAAATGTAATTGCGATTGTTTTCCAGCTGAGGAAAACAATCGCAATTACATTTGTTTGTTAATGTGATTAATTTATGTTAGATTTTTCTAGAATCGTCCGCATTCAATGGAGAGAATGTATTCGCTCTCACCATATAACATTGTTATAAAAATTTTAAAACATCTGGTAGAAATTACTATTAACTTTGTTTTTGTTTTTATTGCCAACACGTTATGAAAGGTTAATATAATTATACAATAAGAATATAGTTTAACTTACTGTAAAAATTCATTTTTATTCGCAATTCGCAAATCGCACAACTTGCTTCGACAGTTGACTTCGACAATCTCCGAAAATCTATTGTTAATATTTACTTTTTATGCAACAATGGAAAACGTGCTTACGGAATGATAATCGCAGCGCGTGCTAAACATTACGCATGTGAAGTAATTTTATTTTTGGGTTTTCTCCACGTGGTCAGTTTATCGATAATGTGTCAACCCGATCAGCATAGAAAAATTTGTTCAATCGAAATTTTATACTGACAAACTCTGGTGTGTCACAGCAATTTTTACATCATTACATTCATTGCACTAACACAATGACCAAAGTTCCATTTTTTTTTCAAATTCGATAGCAAAATTGGGAAATTTTCTTCTGTTTGGAATCTTTACGTAAGCCTTTGCCAACGCGTGCCAAATAGATTGACAAGTTTGAACGTTAAAAATGTGATATATTTTAGAACAGAAAAAATTACGACTGGTTTTTTTTTTCTGTAACTCTTTCCGGCCCTGTGGGTACTAAGAGGGCATCTTATAGGCAAGCCTATTATGGGTTCGGCCAGGCCACAATGGGGCGGCCGAGTGGTGAGGGACGGGGCCCGACATATCCGGACGGACCACCCCCGAAAAGTTCCTGGGGATTTTTCGACCCGTCCGGATTCGATCCCGGGTCCCCCAGGGCAACAGGCTGCTAACTTTGACCGCTCGGCCATCCAGCCGCTAATTTACGACTGGTTTTACGTGAAATCTTTCTAATAGTAAAATACCGCATTTAGGTATGTCGCATTCACCCAGTAACAAGTATTATTTTTTTATTTATTTTTTTACTTTTTTTCTGTCATTTAGACACGAAGAGGACCTCTTTTAGCACGCCAATTATGGATTCGGCGAAATCGGACTGAACCGATTATGAACATGCACATATGACGTGTACATACACGAGCAATTTACAAGTTGCAACTTTATGTGTACGTGCTCTTTGTAATTTGACCTCTTTCTATAATACTCGCTGCGAGAGCATGTTTGAACACGCATATGGATGCGTTTGAACAAGTCGTGCTGTCACTAGTATAAAAGAGGCGCTGGCGATTGCACCACTTCAGTTAAGTTTCAAATGCGAAGCGTGCGTCTGGTGCTTTTATTTTAGTGTGCAGTTAACCGTGAAACTAAATTGTGTTATTTTTAAATTTCTAATTCGAAATGAATAAATTTGTGAAAAATCGAAGTGAGCCATCTACATCCAGTGAATCGGTTGGTAAGAAGACATGGTTGTACAATGACAGTTATATGAAGCAGATACGTGCTCAGCAAATAATTAGTTTAATTTACCACACTACACCTTTATTTGTTACTGAGAGAGTTTTATTGAAAGAACTAACGTTTTCGGCCTACTCAATAGGCCATCCTCAGGCTTAACTTTCGAAAACGGAACATTGGCGTTCCATTAAAAGAATTCATTTGTTTAAAAATTTAAAGCATCAGTAACGGAAAAAAGGAAGAACAAGATAATATATACAAATATAAATATACAATAAAATTAAAATAGTGAAAATAAGAAGTAAAAAAATAAATAAATAAATAAAAATAAAAATAAACCTACTGATGATACTTTATATAAACATAGTAGCAAATTGTTAAGGAATAATTAATGAAAAATGTATATATAAACTAAGGCAAGACTACGGACGGCCGGATGGCCGAGCGGTAAAGGTGGCAGCCTACCGCTCTGGGGGACCCGGGATCGAATCCGAACGGGTCGAATAATCCCCAGGAATTTTTCGGGGGGTGGTCCGTTCGGATATGTCGGACCCCGTCCCTCACCACCCGGTCGCCTCATTGTGGCCTGGCCGAACCCATAATGGGCCTACTAAAAAGAGGCCCTCTTAGTGCCCACAGGGCGGAAAGAGTTAAAAAAAAAAAAAAAAAAAAAGGCAAGACTACGAGGTCGTGTTAAATTTCTTGATTACAAATTTCCAAGCTGTCGGTAGGCTGTCTGCGTCCCTCGTATTTATGCATGTCTCTTCCAGCTTGCTTTTGTAAATTTCAATTTTTTCAGCGGTATTCGCTAACGTTGGGGAGCTCAAGAGTTTGACAATAACCGCTTCTTCCCATTTAATTATTGAGCCTTGGGTCTGCGCGAACTGCGAAAGTACCGTTGCGTTTGAGCCTTTTCCGACGTCATACTTGTGTTCTTTAAGTCTTATCCCTAAGTTTCTTGTTGTGACTCCAATGTAGTCTTTTTCAATTCCTAGTTCTGTGTTCTCGTAAGGGATTTTGTACACTCCTGCTTTTTCTTCCTTTTTTAGTTCTTTCAATAAAACTCTCTCAGGAACAAATAAAGGTGTAGTGTGGTGAATTAAACCAATGACAGTTATTTAAATTATGGCGTCACCTCATTGGATGGAAAGCCACAGTTCGTTGTTTGCTCTCAAGTTCTCTCCGACGAAAGCACGACGCCATCAAAATTAGCTCGGAAACTAAACATCCGGCTCCAAAATACAAACCCTTGGAATTTTTCCAAAAAAACTTTCATACCTCGAGAAATCAACAAACTTCTATTTGTAAGTTGAGGCATACTGATAAAAGTGCACTTGAAGCATCTTATCTCGTAGCATTAAGTGTAGCTAAGATGTCCAAACCCCATACAATCGCCGAAAACCTCATATTGCCTGCTGCAATTGATACGGTCAGTGTTTTAATAGGCGTGGAAGGAAAAAAATTGAAAAACACTCCAGTTTCTAACGCACAATATCGAGGCGAATCGATGACACAGCTGCCGATGTTGGCGATCAGATAATTTAGCAAGTGAGTTCGAGTGAATTTTTTAGTATTCAATTTAATACATCAACAGATGTAGCAAACGTGTCTCAGGTCTTATGTTTTGTGAGGTACGAATGCGATAGGGACACGTCAATCAAAGAAAATATGTTGTTTTGCAAAACAGTACCGGGTCTTGCAACGGGACAATGTCTTTTTGATGTTTTTTATAAAGATACGAGAAACCATACTAACGTAGATTGGACAAAATGTATTGCAGTGTGTAGTGATGGTGCAAAGGCGATAACAGGAAAGAACAGCGGATTAATTAAAATATTAAGAGATCGTCTTATACCAAGGGCGGAATGGACGCACTGCTTCCTTTACAGACACGCTCTTGTCACAAAAAATATGCCGAAAAATCTCAATCAAATTCTTTGTGAAGCTGTAAAGTTGGTTAATTTTATTAAACGCCTACCGTTACGGAACAGGCTGTTTGCTAAATAATGCGATGAAATGGGCGAAAATAAAAAAATCTCCTCTTTTCCATACAGAAGTTAGATGGTTATCGCGAGGGAAAGTGTTAATCTTACCCAACCCATAGTCGGTTTCTGAAGATTCACAATTTGGGCTGCCGGACTGTCTTGATACACCAGGTACAGATCGCCTCGGGTTCTTCAACAGCCCGAAATCGATTCTCAGAACGGTAGACTGAGGTCTTAACAGCTCAAATCATCCGACCGTCACTTTGTTATACCAGGTGTTAAAAGTATAACAAGTAGCGACACTTCCATATAAACAGTTTCTTATTCTACGCAGGATACTTGCACATAAATTGTTTTTAGTTGGTCTGCAACGTACCCATATCTCTTACACAATATATTATTTCGGTAAGAAATTGACACCATTTTGTTCACGATGCGATTCAGGATCTAAATAGCCAATTATTTCTAACACGATTGGATTTCAACAAATCTAATCGAACTTGGGCCAAAGGATATACATATAACAAATAGGAAAGATGATTGGGAGGCCGACAAAGTCTCGCTTGGAACGACTGAGGGCCGGTTTTGGTAGGTACGCAGTGCGTGCATGCACGCTTGGCGGACGATAGTGCACTAAAAAATATAATTTTTTGTACTGTAAATATAATTTACATGCCGGTCGTTATCTAACGCCTTTCGGGGAGAGAACTTTTTGAATGTTAATCGGACATGCCGCCCCTCCGTTTTCTATTTGGTCTCGAGTTTTATGTATCGAACTCCGTTTCTCGAGATTAAGGAAGGACAGTCATACGGACGGACGACTGTGAGAATTTATAAGTCCACAATTTTTTTCAAATTGCAGCCCAATTTAAATAAACGAAGAGATGCGTTGTTAATTTAAATAAATTTTTATATGCAACATATTCATATACTAAATAACAGTGGCGTGCCGTCAGTCCGAGTGCCACGTTCGGGAGACAAGTCCGGGTGGTCACAATCGGGTAAGAGAAGTCACGTCCGGGAAAAGGTGTCGAGTCCGGGTGAAAAGTGTCGAATCCGGTAAGAACGTCGCATCCGGGTGAAGAAGAGGAAATCGAAGAGGATCACCGCCTAAGCCAAGAGAACCGCAGCCGTCCGCAGCGACAAAACGGACACGGACAGCACGGTCCCTCAACTTCGGCGGCTCTCTCCTCCGATTCCTCCCCGTTCCGACTTCGGCTAGGCGGTGGCGTCGCCGTCGCAGAAGAACGGGCAGAACGCGACCAACCAGAAAATGTCAACTCGGAGGAGTTGTCATTTTCTAAATCTTCCACAGCAAGGTCTGTGACCGGATGACTCCCGAAGACCTTGGACAAGTGCACTGGACCCAGGGTGTAGCGTCGCATCATCCCGACTCCGGGAGGATGCCACGCCACGCGCACTTGGGGAAGGTCTTCTTCACCCGCTGCCTCACGCTCGTCGAGCCCCCGCTTCTCCAACGGCACGAAACGACAGACTCGTTCCGCGTCGTCCGAGGAACCCCCTCCCTCCGGCGCCACCGCCTCCAAAGCCGCACCAACGTCTTCATTCTGTAAAAAAGAAAATTTGCAATTAGTCCAGTGAAAACAAAAGCTTAAATTAATATAGACATAGAAATATAACACCTTAATCTGTTGCTGAGAAGAATATATAATTGAAAACACAAACGTTTTCAGCCCGATTAACAGGCCATCAACAGGTGAAAAACAAAATGGAACAGATACGTTCCATGTATAGAATACAAATATTTAAATCAAAATTTAGAACAAAAAATTATTTTAAAAAATCCAAGAGAAACGGAAGAACATAAAATTAACACAAAATAAAATTGAAAATAAAAAATATCATAAACCTTCCAATTCTAGCTTAAATTAATGCTTAAATTCTTCCGAGAAAAGCAAAATGCTCACCGCAGCTGCCTTTTTAAATCTAAAAGATTCGAATCCGACCATCGAACGATGTGCCGAGATTCTTCTGGGACCGATTCTCCAAGTAATATTAAATAAATTCTTACGTCTAGGGTCAATATGGACTAAGACTTACCTGAAAAATCTTCAATCTTCTCTGCAAAAGTCCGCAAACCGCAAAAAAAACCAACGCAATCCAAGAGCACACGAAAAGCACGTCTGACCACAAACACAATCGAACTGCGAATCGTCATGCGTGACGTTTTTCGAACAAACGTTAAATGACGCGTCAACAATGTTCGAATTACGTAAAAATTCGAATTACAAAAAAATCAATTTTATTTTTTAAAATTAATTTATAATTTTTTTTTTTTTAATTTTGCTTCAATCATTTTATTGTGTTCGGAATTTGACAAATAAATTATCTTCTGCATTTACATTACAATCAAATTGTCATTACAATTTGATGCACTCAGCATGAACTTCACATTATTCATTACGTACTGTACTTTTCAGAAAATTCTGAGTTCAGATTTATTTAAGAATTTAAGAACTATTACAAATATATACATTAAGAATATTTGTCTTTTAAGACAAATAGAAAAGTACGTAATGAATAATGTGAAGTTCATGCTGAGTGCATCAAATTGTAATGACAATTTGATTGTAATGTAAATGCAGAATATAAATAATAACGACTAACCCGTTACAAAGGTATACAACCACCAAAGCCGAATTATCGGGCTAGAGTCGGCTATAATAAATAAAATAATTAATATGACAATTTGGCACTAGAGCTTGGCGTTAGGCGCCATCTCTTACTAAACTTAATCTTACTAAACTTTTCCTCCAGTTCCAAATTATTAAAAATTTTAATAATAATTGCATAATATGATCAAAGGAGTCCATCTTGACATTGGTCGTAGCGAGTGTAGTTAAGAAATTTATCTCGTCTAGTAGAATGGTATGTTTCTCCTTCGCAAATTTGTTCACTTTCTTGTGTTATTTCCAAGTTCTAGTAAATTTTATCAAATGTTTTAAAGCGTGTTTTGACTGCGATGCACGGTTCCTATCCATCACTACTCGCAAGAATTTTTAAAACGACAAGGAAGTTTTCTTCCCGTCATTCACGTTTGTTAACTACTGCATTTATTACGGGTTTGTTGTTTGTCGGATGGTTATTTGTACATTCGACTAACAACTGGCATCAATGGTATCATATTAAACAAGATGCCTTTCAAGATCCTTCCCTCTTGACCATATACTGTAATCCTGGCAGATTAGGTAATCAAATGTCAACATACGCAGCTTTACTGGGATTATCTAAACTAAATAATCGTACACCATATGCGCAACATTGTAATATGATTCACCTCCGACCTTATTTTTATGTAAGTGCTGCAGAAATTCAAGAAATTCCAGAAAATAACAGGCGACATTATCCATTAGCTCCGTATTTTCGTCCTGAAGATAGTCACATCCCAACGGATAAAAATGTACTAAGTGGATATGGATTTCCCAATTCATATACGTTTTTTGATCATATAAGAAATATAATTCGCAGCGAATTTCAATTTAAGGAATTTTTAGTGTCTTATGTTCAAACATTTCTTTCAACTTTGAGAGAACAGAATCCGAAAACAATCTTTGTTGGTGTTCATGTGAGAAGAACGGATTATTGCAAGTGGTTAAAAAAATACAGCGGACGAAAAGTAAATTTACTCTATTTTAACGAAGCTTTCAAATATTTTCGTAGTAAATATAGTAATGTGATCTTCATAGTAGTTAGCGATGATCGAAGATGGTGTCGTAAATATCTAACTAAGTGGTCTGATGTAGTGGTCGCACCAACTCCTCCTGAAGCAGCTTATGATTTGGCTCTTCTATCTCAGTGCAATCACACAATTATAACTTATGGCTCATTTGGCTTTTGGGGAGCTTATTTGGCGGGTGGTGAGACTGTTTATTTCGCAGAATATTTAATGCCAAATTCAACGTTCTTAACGGATCACTTGCCTTATAATAAAACTTATCTGCCTGAATGGATCGATATTACTGCTAAGAATGCTAAAGTTTTAAATAGGTTTGAAGACGAGGATAAACAGTGCGATTTGCCTTGGTATCAAATATTTTGGGATTGGTTATGGTATAGTTGAAATCAAAGTAATAACAAATTGAGACATGGAATTTAACATGATATTTATGGATACATGATTTATCCATAAATATTTGAGTTCATTTTCATTCTAACAATTAAATATATTTTCTAATTATATAAATATGAGATTATTATATAAATTACTGTATATATAAGAAATTTGACAAATGAACTCAAATATTTATGGATAAATCATGAATTTGTTAAATTTTGAATTTAAACATTTTATGGAAAATTAAATTTATTGTAAATGTTATGAGATTGAAATATTTTGTAAGATTAAGAGACTAAATATACGTGCAATATTTGTTAAAAGTATTGCAAAAGCCAATGTAAGTTGTATTTTCCAAGATATATTCTATACAGTTTTCGCATTAAGCTATTGTATGTGCAATGTTTTTAATAAATATTTTACTGTGTTGTTGGGGCAGAATGTCCAACGTGGAGATCTTTTTCAATTCTACGTCTCGAGGCACGACCATCTCCGAAAATCGCTCGAAATTCGTTTGAATAAACATCTTTTTCATCCATTTTCGGCCATGGCATGAAATAAATCAAATTCTTAGGATTTCGCCCAATATTATTTGGCTTTTCGGAAAGATTCCTCGGTCGCCGTCGGGGTTGCGGGTTTATCGTATTAATGCAACATCAAACTGGATAAAGTTAATATTAAAAATACGGAAAAACCTTTATAATACGGCTGCCTGCGTGCTACACGTATTTGACTGCCCCTATCAATGCTGATCGCGAGTAAATTCAAAACCCATGAGAGCGTTTCATGTAGTTGACAGGGATTAAAAAAATCCATTAAAATTAGTTTTAATTTTATTCAAATCAAACCTCCCGGTTGATAATAGGCGCCGTTCTGCGCCGCCATGAAATACAAGGCTGCAAATTAAAATAAAATTTTTCTTTAGTATATGAATATGTTGTATATAAAAATTTATTTAAATTAACAACGCATCTCTTCGTTTATTTAAATTGGGCTGCAATTTGAAAAAATTGTAGACCTATAAATTCTCACAGTCGTCCGTTCGTATGACTGCCCTTCCTTAATCTCGGGAACGGAGTTCGATACATGAAACTCGAGACCAAATATAGAAAGCGGAGGGGCGGCATGTCCCGATTAACTATACATCATTCAAAAAGTTCTCCCCCGAAAGGTGTTAGATAACGATTGGCATGAGCCAGTTGATTATTATATTTACAGTATGAAAAATTACATTTTTTAGTGCACTATCGTCCGCCAGCGTGCATGCACGCACTGCGTACCTACCAAAACCGGCCCTGAGTCGTTCCAAGCGAGACTTTGTCGGCCTCCCAATCATCTTTCCTATTTGTTATATGTATATCCTTTGGCCCAAGTTCGATTAGATTTGTTGAAATCCAATCGTGTTAGAAATAATTGGCTATTTAGATCCTGAATCGCATCGTGAACAAAATGGTGTCAATTTCTTACCGAAATAATATATTGTGTAAGAGATATGGGTACGTTGCAGACCAACTAAAAACAATTTATATGCAAGTATCCTGCGTAGAATAAGAAACTGTTTATATGGAAGTGTCGCTACTTGTTATACTTTTAACACCTGGTATAACAAAGTGACGGCCGGATGTTTGAGCTGTTAAGACCTCAGTCTACCGCTCTGACATCGATTTCGGGCTGTTGAAGAACCCGAGGCGATCTGTACCTGGTGTATCAAGACAGTCCGGTTGCCCAAATTGTGAATCTTGAGAAACCGACGATGGGCTGGGTAAGATTAAAACGGCCCTCCATAAACAAAACAAAACAAAAAAAAAAATCACCGGCTGCTGTATTGCAAGTGTGATGAAATATACGACGAGCACGAAGATCTTTAATTGATGATCTTAGTTAAGAGTTAGCAATACTGAAATACGAGCGAGATTTGTGCGCAGATAATTTCTTACCATAATAAATTTACAGAGATTTAAGTGTTACAAAAGTGAGGAAAACCCGAGGAACTTTCTGTTGCCAGCCGGTTGGTTAGGCTTGAAATTGCGATCTACTACCTGTTTAGTTAATCTGACTATCAGTTGGCATAACTATTAGATAATTAATTAAGTACAGTCAAACCTGTTTTTATGCGCTCTTTTTATGTGCGATTTTTATTTGTGCGATTTTTTAATGCGAATTTTTAATTTGTGCGGTATAGTTGGCGACTAGTCTCGTGCGACTAGTCTTCGTCATGTCTCACGTTGACTTATTATAGCTAAATAAACTTATTATAGCATAAATGCACTTATTATAGTAATATTATTGCATGAATATGCGAAAAATGAAATAATTTACTTTTTAAGTCAACAAAACACCACCTGGACAAAAATATGTAAAACAGACGATAGACCAGACGATGCAGTCAAGTGCTGACATCTGTTGTCAATAAATTCTATTTCGTACGGTTTTGAGTTATTTTCTATGTGAGACTTTTTTTATGCGGTCCCTGTTGACCGCATAAAAAAATTATTTTTTAATTGTGTTGCGAAAACTATTATTTACAGCCATTCGTGAAGTTTCGTGAGATTTTTTTTAATGCGTTTTTTTTAATGCGGTCCCTATCCCCCGCATAAAAACAGGTTTGACTGTATTTGCACATGGGCAATTGTATTCAGAACAGCTTTCTCCGGAAAGAGGCCCGGGGGCTGGGTGCAAGTAATTTTGGGATTTCAAAATATTTTTTGAAGTGATATTTTGATAATATTACGTTCAGCTGTAATAAACTTATTTTAATAAACTTTCCGCGAGAATATCTAATTATACATACTTAATTTTGTATATTCAACCCTCTGTCAGTCTTCGTTAAGGCTACAGAATGAGATATTGTTTGCTTATGTATCTCATGTCACACTGATGCAATCGGTCCTGATTTTATAGCGCGGTGTGTGCCGAGGCAGGTAAAGACGGCCATTTTCATCGCGTTCACTCCATTTCTCACGTATCACTGCAACAAGTTTACGTATTGTTAGAAAGCGATATCTATTCTCTATCCAACTATAAATAAATCAATAATATAGCTTTTATAGTTTCCGTGCGGTAAGCGTTTCAAACTTTCTCCTTTTGGTACATCCGAAACTCCGTAAGTACCTGTATCGTACTACTCGCACAGATTCGGTAAAGGACATAGTTTTACGTCAAAAGTGTTACGAATGGGGAAAATAAATTAGGTAGCGAATTACTTGTACACGAAACGTTGTTTCTTAAATTTTTTAGAAACATGTTTGATAGACATTTCCAAAACACAAAGAATTTTTGTGGGGCAACATATATCAAAGTGCCATAAACGATTTATTTGTAACAGTCCTTGCTAGAAGCTGGCATTACTTTTTTTACTTTTCTTCCGTATAACCAAAAACCGATCTCCATATAAACTAGTACTATACCTCTGTGACGTCACGCGCACTGACCTGAATACAAGTTAGGCGGCGCTGATCGCCGAAATAATCCCTGGCGCGGGAAGCCGGTTGAAATTGAAATGCTACAAGTGTTTTAGATAGTTAAAGAGTGTAACATTAAGAAAAAGAGACAAAAGTTATTACCAAATTAATTATTTTCACAAATTATCAGTAATATAAGCTTTAATTATATTTTAACAAGGGGAAATGAGACGTTCAGCCGCTCCCAGTCAACGAGAATCCTCATATAAAAAGCCTTGTTTCAAGGCGCCGTTCGCGATAAAACAACAAAACAAGATGCCATTTACCGAAATATTGACAGAGTCAGTTAATCATTCGCTCAATTCCAATGTAATTAACAGTGGAAAAGAACGTGAGGTAGACTTTAATCATTTGATTTATTTTCAGTTATTTGAATTCATTTGAAAAACAATTATCAAACTTGATGTAATTATCTATTTTTATTAATTATGATTAGGAATGCGTCTGATTTTATTTGTGCTGTTGCTGCTACAATAATTAGAATTTTAGACAAATGTGTAAATGCTCACGTTTACAAGATTTATTCACATGTGTCGGCGTTTCTTGAACTTTTTGGATCGCTGACCCCTTTGATTGTGACCATTAGTAGTAATGCTCCCTGTTCTGTGTGTGCAGAACGGCTATAGGAAGTGACAGCTTGTCGCCTCCTATATTCCTATTGCCCACTTTGAGAAGCACTGGTCTATGTAATCTTGCTTGTATTTATAGATAGATTTGTAGGATGGGTGTTAATTTCTCAAAGGATGGCTAGGGATAATTTTATGTATTATGTGACTCAACGAGATAAATTGCTTGGCGGCGATCTCTGTGTGGTCTGGCCTCAGAAAGGGTGCTTTACGCTACTTTACAGTTTTGTACTCGAATAGTAATGTAATCAAAATCAAGTAACTATGTATAACTTAAATATAACTTTATAAATAAATATATACGTTGTATCACATATACAATGTAACTAATCACATTTGATTAAGGTGTAGTTAGTTTTGTTACTTTATGTAAAAATAAATGTAACACACATTGCACAAATTCAATTATGTAAGATTAGGTGGTTAAATGTAATTCAAAGGTAATTGAGTAATTATCTCCAAAAAATGACAGAGCACCTGCCTTGAATAGCACCCGTATTCTCAAAATCCTGGATATTCATATGATGTATTATTCCATTACAATGTTTAGAAATAATGCAGAAAAGAAGTGTATAAATCATTTGTGAGGAGAGGGTTGGACATTTGGTTCTCTGATTTGAACGAAACTTGGTGAGTGTGTACCCTTTAATGCAGAGCTCCTCATCCAAATAATGAGACCCACTTCAAGCATTCTGAAAAAATGCACCTGTGAAAATTGAGTGTTTAGCTTATAAGACTGGAAGTTTGCTGTTTTTCTCAGAGTGGTAAAAGCCAAATGGACAAGATGCTAGACACTGGAGCAATGTGATGTAGGTTTAAAACTTTGCAATTTTATTGTTTTTTATGTATAACGTAATTATATTATTTTACCATATCGTTAGCATTATTATTACTATTCTTATTCTTTATGTTTAAAGCTTATAAAATAAATTAAAGTGGATGCATAAAGTTGGAAGTTTAATTAAAAATACATATGCAGTACTGTGTCACCATGAACAAATAAGCTTCAGACATTACTGTGCATGGACAGAAGAGACAAGTTTGTTATGAAACTAGGGTGACATAGCCTATATAAATGAAAAAAATAAAAATGCTATAGCAGAATAATAACAGTAATGATAATGATACAGTAAAGTAATTATGTTACAAAGAAACAGTAAAATTGCAAAGTCTTGAACTTGCATCAGGTTGCTCCAGTGCTTCATCTTGTCCACTTGACTCACCACTCGAGAAAATGTAAAACTTGCAAAGTCTTATAAGCTAAACACTTGATTTTCAGAGGCCCATTTTTTTTGGAAATGCTTGAGAAGTGAGCTCTTTGTGTTAAGGGTTATGTGCTCATCAAATTTCTTTCGTATCAGAGACCTAAACATCTGACCCTCTCTTTGTCAATAGTCTTGAGACAGAATATAACTTTTCCTGTTTCTCCCAAACACAAGGATAACAAGGGAGTTATTTGAAAAGATTTAACTAGCATACAAAGAATCTGACTGTGAAGAATAAAATCCAATAATGCATAAATCAATACAAAACTAGTCAGTTTTATTTTGCTGTAATACATACTCAAAATGGCTACTTTTAGTAACAATATAAAAGTGTAGACAGTTGAGAACAGTGTTACAGATGACACACAACATATCTGGTGTTGCCATTCTGAAAGTCTCTTGTATTCATCTCTGCATCTTTCCAAAATCATATAGCATTTTTAGATGCACATTGTAAACTGGTGCTTTCAGGTGATTTCACAAGAAAAAATCCAGTGGTATCCAGAGAATGTAGTGTCCATGGAACAGGACCTCATTGTCCTATCGGCTGCTTGTTTAACCATTTTCCGAGCCACCGACACGCTCACCTGAGATTGAGCTAGTCCACCATCCTAATGATATTAAACCTGCCATAGTTGTTCCAATGCAAATCATTAAGCCATTTATTCATTACTTGCAGAATATTAAGACAGCATAATGAGTCTTGATTATAAACATGTAATTTTTAAATTGATTCTCATTGAAACTAAATACGTTTTTCTCCTTTAGTTTTTTGTATTTCTGTTTTTGACTTAAATTTAGACACCATCAATAATGATATTGATTTCAAAATAATGTTACTTTTAGTGTATATCATAGATTTTCAATTGGTGATATTATTTACACTTTTGTACAGGGTGTTGCAAATGAAGTGTTATTCCTGGAAATGGGTGATAGAACTCATCAAAATAAGCAAAAAAATGTAGGGGTAACATATTTGTAAATTCGAAAGTTACCAAAATATTTGAGGTTAAAGCTACAAATTTGAAGCCACTTTTTTTCAGGAATTATGCTACAGTTATCACTATTTAAACTGTCATTTTAAAGTATAAAGATTTGTTGAACTAAACAATGTTTTAAAACAAGAAAAAAAATGCAATAGATTCCACTTTATTTTGCACAAAAACTTTCGATAAAAAGACATCTCCAGGTTATTTTAGATTTTTAGTGTTGCCAGTTTAGAGGGAAGAAGAAAACTGCAATGATGAGGCTTTTGTGATTGCTTTTCAATCTATCCTTCCATTTTCAGTTGTAGGTCAACAGTTGGCAAGTCTGTAATGGCAGCCCATTCTGGCATTGTTTGGCAAACTTTTAAACTTGAATATTTTGGTAACTACTGCAAATTTGCAAATATGTTAGTGTACTTTTTTGCTTATCTCAACGAGTTCTATCACCCATTTCCAGGAAGAACGCTTTTTTTGCAAATCCTGTATAAGAAAATTCAGACTTGATTGTTCTGGACAGACTTTTTTTATTGTAAGTTTTTCATAGCACCTTAACAAAATATAAATATTAGTTATATATTTACATTCTTTATCTTTAATTGATTTTATTTATTTTCTTATGTGACTATTATGATATTACCTAGTTTTAAATTTGTAACAGGTTAAACTCATAATTTATTTAATGCGTATGCAATATAATTTCATTTAAAGTTATAATTTCAAAAATATAATCATAACTGTAAGCATAATTTTTTAGAAACTTTATTCCTTATTAAAATTTTTTAAAAGTTAGTATTTATACAAGATAAACATTAAAAATGTTAGTGTAATTTCAGGCTAAACAGAAAAGTCAAGCGAATTATGAACAAACAAGGTCAATGTCAGATGTGCTTAAGCTTTTATCGAAATCAACATCAGAAATAAAAGAACAAAAAGAAGATAATTTTCTTCATAATAATTTTTCCGAAGAACAGTCAAAACCCGACGGGAATGATTTTAAAAGTAAAATTATAACATCGTGCCTTGATGACTTCGATGCAGAGAAATTAAATATAGAAAAGTCAAGTATGAACGAAAAGAGAATTGATGTTGAAAATGATGATGATAATTCTTTTCCAAAATATTTTAATGTCATGTGGTGTAAATTATCAAAAAAGAAGGTAATAGAAAGTTTAAAATTTAAATTCTCTCAACATACTGTAATATATTTTTGTGTGTATCAACCACAGATTATCTTTGTTTAAAAGAAACTTGAAACTGGGTATGGATAATGCATTGGGGTGGGCTTTATGCAGTTTTTAAATTGTACCTTTAGAGCAGCCAATATTGTGAGGGGTAGAGTATAGTGGGTTATACAAGTTTTATTTTTGTTCTAAAATTTTTTTCTCGGTTATATGCCACCACAGGTGTGCACTTAAAAGCATAGTAATTTTAACATGATCATTAATTTATTAATTTAAAATTAATTTTAATGTTTTTTCTCTTTCAGCATAAGAAGTGGGAAGGAGATGGTATGTTAAAATTTTATTTTTATGAATTTTTTTGTAGAAACTGATTAAAATAATATAGTTAATTTAAAATATTTAGATTATGAAACTTTTTGTTACAGCTGTAATGAAAGTTTATGAACGAACGGTTATATTATTTGATCTTGATGGAAAAGAGTATGTATTTTCAATTTTATTTATTTATTAATTAAATGTTACCTATTAATGATTTACAATTAAATAATTTTCTAATAATAATACTAATAATTATGGAGTACTTTTTTTTCATCTTTAGAACAGTTCAGATACAAGATTTGCTTAAAAAATAAACAAAAAGAAAACAAATATAAAATGAAAGATTGATAGTATTTATTAGATAAATAGATTTAAGAAATTCTTAAAATAATTGAATAGATGATTTGGTTACAAATAAATAATAATTCAAGATACAAACTTTGATGTATAAATTACAGGGTCACTTAAAGAATTAGTTTTAAATAGAAAGTATATTTTACCCTTACTGGAGTTAAATTCTTATTTTATAAATTTATTCTGCATGCTCAAGTCCAATGGTTTTCAACCTTTTCACTCACGGACCAGCAAAAATAAAGGAATTATGTTGCAAACCAGCAAACTATCAAGACTGAAACAAAAACCTAAACCTAAATAATATTTTTATTAACTAATTGAATAGAAATACAAATTTATATGACATTACTAGTGTCTTGTCTGCTGTTGCTTCTTTCTTAGCAAATCAGTTATTCCTGGTTTCAGTTTTGTTTCTGAGAGATGAAATGCAGCATTTATATCCATTCAATTTCTCTGCTTGGTTTTTATTATTGACATGGCAGGAAAAGTCTTCTCACATAAATAAGAAGTCGAAAAAACAATTAATAATTTGATCGCTTTATCTTTCAATGTTTGATATTCTTCTTACTATAGTATGGTTGCTGTTTATTCAATTTCTATGTATAACATCCTTTTGATCCAAAGAATTTATCTTGGCAGATGATCTCACAGCTTTTTGGTCAGAAAATTACGGTTTTATTTTTAAAAAATTTGAACTACAAATGCATTTTGGGTTGGTTCAAGTTTCCAACCCCTCTTCGGTGCTGTTAAAAATATACAAATTGTAATAAAGGACACGACATTATTTAAATATCATGTAAAAAGATTTCTACAATACAAATACTTACATATCATATAAGGGTACATATTAAAAAGTCTATTTCTATATTTTTATCTTTCATAGGTGTATATAACAATTCACTATATTATAAAAATCAGGGCTGTGGAGTCGGTAGATTTTTATACGACTCCGACTCTGACTTTTTCTTACAATCCGACTCCGACCAGAGACGAACTTGTTAACAAAGTAGGCCGGAAAATTCTGACGTCATCATGTGACCTCAGAATATTAGCATCAATAAATATAGTTTTAATAATGATAGAACTTAGAAATTTTTTTATTCCAAAGCTAAAATATTCCTCTAAGTAATGAGTCAAATACGATAATTTTTACTTTTCTGGCTGTTATATATAACAGAGGAAAAGTGTAGCGATCAATCAAAAAATGATCCCACCCCAAATTTTTTCATTTTTGAACTCAGCAGTTTGAAATGTTGACATATGCGAAAGATTTGGATTTTTTTTCTGTATGTACGAATGTTAGAATAGATGGGAGGCACGATTTTGAATTGGAGTCGGATGGTTTAACACAGAAGTTATTAAGCTTGAAATGGTTGAACTAAATCGGTTGGTACACATTCTAACACCCGTTTGCACTTCTCTACGTTTCGAGGCTTCCCGAGTCCAAAAGAGTAAAAATCTGAGAAAGTCATTTTTTGACTGATTGTCATTCTTTTCTTTTGTTATAGGCCTATACTGTATAACAGCCAGGAAAGTAATAATAACGACGATTCTGATTATTTTTAAAAAAATATAAAATAAAACGATTTAAAACAATTAATTAAACATTAAAATCTGACACATCTACTGAATATATAAGTTCACATTTATTGACTTGTTTGATGATGACATTGGTATTTGGTAAGCATGTATGAATAAAAATAGTAAATACATTCTTATACAAACAAATTAGTTTAATAAAAATGTTGTACATAATATACGAGTATATTGGGTAATATATAAGTACACAGTTACATTAAACTAAGTCAAGAATGAGAAATATAACATTTAGACTGGTAAAAAAAAAAGGTTGCTTATTTTGCCATGTTGATTAATTTATTATTTTTCATCTCTGTTATAAACTGAATTACTCCTTACAAAAAGATCACTTCTGTTAAGTCAGCATTCACCAAAGCTCTTAAATCATATTTAATAATTTTAAGAGCGGAAAATAAACGCTCTACCGAAACTTGGTTGGTGATAATGCTGTGACAATCAATGTTGTATTTTGGATAATGTGTAGATAGTGCAGTATTGCCATTTTAACATCCAAACTTGAAGAGTGGTCAATGTGATTTATTTTTTCCAGTTGCATAAAAACGCAAAATACTGCATCTAAAATACTACGGTAGAAATGGAGTTCTTTGGGGTAATCTTTAACCCTCTTCCCCCTGCGAGAGGAATTTCGAAAAATCCCTTCTTAGTGTACATTCTTATGATGTATCCTAACTGTGTACCAAATTTTAACTCTTAACCATTTGAATTTTGAGCTTATCATCATTATTATTATTACAGTATTATTATTATTAACCCATCTCAATTATATTATAAGATTGTGAATGCCAATAACAGGTAAAATATTCATTAAATCTGACCACACTGGAGATATGACACATGACCTCCTCTATGTTTCTATCCTTTCGACCTTTAATAAAGAACTAAAATTTAATAGCATTAATGCTCTTTATATACACGTTACCGTGCCAAATTTTGTTTCTTAAACTTTACTCATTCTGAGATATTGTTTAATAGTTCAGAACAGAATAAAGAAATTTAACAAATTAGATGCCAACATACACGCGTGGACATGCAAATTTTTCCCTTTATTTGACATTTTTTGGGTTTACAGGATCTCCAAATGTATAGATTTGCAAAAATCTCAGAGAGTCAAATGTGACATGATTCAAATACTTTTTTGTTTTTTATATACATAACAAGTTGGGAAAGTAAAAAGGAGTCGGAGTCGGGGGGATTTTTGACGACTCCGACTACAAAACCAAAACTCCATGACTCCACTCCGCAGCCCTGATAAAAATATAAATTATTGCAGTTTAAAACATTTTATAAAACTTTATACACTTTAACAGTATAAAACGCATTCATTTAAGATGTTCTAAAAAACTTACATAGATCTAATTATAATGATAATCCATATAAAAGAATAGCAAATGATTATAAATATAAAGAAGATATGAAACTACAATTTAATTTCATACCCAACACCAAAAGAGAAGAATGCTTGGATAAATAATTTAATCATAAATAATTCTAATATACAAATACCTAAATATGTAAGATATTTCCTAGCATTAGGAATAGAATATAATATGTCCATAAATGATATAACAACAGACATGATAGCCAATATTGATAAAAGTATTAAAGATTTGACAATTAAAAAAGAAGAAAACGGAAATTTAATGGCAACAATCATTCAAAAACTTATATTGGCGAAACAAGCCATTTATTAGAAACAAGAATAAGAGAACATGAGACTGCTATTCGACTTAGACATAACACTTTCCCGTGGTATAATCATTACATCCAAATTATAGCTCTGTAATTTACGGCAGTTGCGGGTGTATATACAGGGTGGGCCAACAAAACAAACGGCAGAGTGCTAGTGTTCGTCCAAGCAAATCGCTCGGACAGTTTGATTTTATTCTCGAGGGGCATCTTATGCAATAAAGTTTTTGTGAATCTGAATATTAACTAAACAAACATTTTTTTCGAAATAAATGTTTGTTTAGTTAATACAAAATAAATGAGTTTTTAAAATTTTTTGTTGTCTGTTGTATTCAGAATCGCAAAAACTTTATTGCATAAGATGTCCCCTCGAGAATAAAATCGACCTGTCCGAGTGATTTGCTTGGACGAACACGAACACTCGGCCGTTTCGTTTTCGTTGGCCCACCCTGTATAATTTTTTGTCATTTAAACGCATAAAATATTGAAAAATGTTTTTCAAAAAAAACGACATTAAATATAGCCACTGCTAATTTGTAATTTACTTAATTTCTCGGGGACTGGCAGAAAATTTTTGCAGACTGGCACCGGTCCATGGACCATTGGTTGAAAAACACTGCTCTAGTCAACAATGCTAACTATATAAAGTTTATATTTAGGGTTCTGCATCTTTTGTTTTTTTTAGTTGCTTATTTTATGAAATGATTTTGTATATGTAAAAATTATTCACTTACAAATAGATCTATATTGCATGACTGAACACTCTAATATAATGAACGGTTTCATAAGATATTGATATGACAGCAATACATAATTGATACCCTTATTTTTCATAATTTGATAAGAAATATTTGTGTTTTATGATGTAATTTACAGTCTATTTGCATTTTAGTTATCCCCTAATAAAATCAGCAAAATTTCAGAAAAGGTGATAGTTCTCATATAACTGAACTCAATGAAATATTTTTCAGTGAATTATATTTTATCTGTAGGAAAAACGTAAAGTATTATTTTGTTATAAGTAAAATATAATGATTAGTAAATAATAACCAAAGTACAAGATCATTTAAAGCATTCACTAATGACCAAAGTTATAACAAACTATCTCAGAAGCTGTTAACAATAGAAATCAAACTTTTATATTTTCGTAAGATGTAGGAAAACTATTTATCAATCTACTTTTCTAAAATAATTTTCAGACACAGAATTTTGTCTATTTTTAAAGAAATTAAAATTTCTGCAATTTTAAATTTAAATTGCTCTAGTTTCCCAAGAAATAAATAGGCCACTTTTATTTGTAATTATGCGGCCATTATATTCCAGAAGTATTACAAATGCCATTTCAATAGCCTTTTTAAATGGAAAACTCCAATAAAAAGTTCAAAACATTACACTGTTGTCTGTTTTTTAAGCTTAAGGTTTTTATTGATAATATGTATTAAAAATCTATTTGGTTCTCAAATACAATATATATATTTTTTACTATAAGTACAATATCGTTTTCTACAGAATATGTTATTAAAATTGGTGATACGAGACTGTGTTATATTTCTGTATTTTATTTAGATTATATTACATAGACACAAAAAATGGAAATGAAGTCACTATGTTTTGATGTTTAATAATTTACTAATTAAGCTCGGATCAAAAAACAGCTCTCAACTTTTTATTTGGATTTTCTCCCTCTTTAATCTTGTAAAATTCAGTCAAATATTTCTGAAACACATTGTATATTAAGTTTTTTAATATGTTTAATAATTTAACTTCTACATTTAATAGGTTTCTGTATGTATAAAAATTTGAATATATTTTTATTTTATTAATTTTTGTTTATCGTTATAAAAATAGAATTGGAAAACGATCAGGATTTAAAATACAAGAAACAAAATGTCTCAATGAAGGACAGATTATTATCGTTGGTAATAAAGAATGTGAAGTAAGTTTTATCATATTTATAATTCTATAATATTTAGCTTATTACAAATATATGTATAAAATATACATGGACAATCAAAAACGTTTTCAGATTTGTGATATAGCACTGTAATGGTATGACATGTGGAAACACTTACTTATCACCTTCAAAGTCAGACCCTTTCAGCACACACATACACTTGTTCACTTGATCCTGACATTATTAGAAGTACCACTGGAAAGCTTCTTTTGGAATATTCAGTTCAGCCATTGCATTTGATTTGATTTAATGAAAAATTAATTCCCTTGAGACCTATTTTCAGGGTAAGGAACAGCCAAAAGTCATTCAGAGTAACATCCGATGATTAGAATGATTGGACAAGTGTTTTGTTAGTGAGAAATTACTACACTGCATAACAATCAATGAGTGATGTTATGTATTATCATGGTGCAGAAACTATCTCTCTGTCACTAGTTCCAACTCTACAATAGTCATTTGTGGATCAAAACTAATTAGCTGTCATACTTTGGCAATCATTTCTTCATTTCTGTATGTGGACAGTCTCCTCATCCTCCAATGTTTCCTGTCTTTTCTTAAACCATGAAACCAATCATAAATTGCAGATTTCAATACATAACCAGTTGAGACACCATTATTTTCTAGGAATTATCACATCTACAGATTCCAAAAATATAGCCAATCAACAGCTTTATTTTACTGACTTTATTTTGGGTAAAATAAAGTTGTTGATTGGCTAGTTTTTTTGGAGTTTGTTGATGTGATAATTCCTAGAAAATAACAATGTCTGAACCAGTTATATATCAAAAATAAAAAAAAAAAAAAAAAAAAAAACAGAATGGAAGCATAAAGCTAAATCATTGATAAATTGCAGATTTTTTTTGATGCAGTATCACCATAAACTTATCGCAGGATTGATAACATCTGAAGCAAATTTTCCCAATTAGCACATAAAGCTTATTTTACACGTTGTTCAAATTGAAAAAAACACATGCTGAAATGTGTCTGGACCAGTTGTAGCTGCAAACAGACATTATAATCTTCTCCTTGCAATGACATGCACGCAATTTTATTTCTCCTTTACTGTCTGGAGGGCAACTCTGGGACCAACTTTTTGACTAACTGTGTATACATAAATTCATAAATTAATATTCAAGCAAATTCATGTGTTAATAAATTTGATTTTATAAAATTATATAAATATTTTTATCACATAATAAAAAAAAACATTTTCATTTTAAACTTTAATTAACAATTTTAAATAGCTCTTCTGTTTAAAATTGAGTGAGAAATAAATGATCAATGACAAGATATTTGCAAATGATTAAAAATTTTATGATGCATAGACTTTTTATTATGATAAGAAAGTATTTACAAAAATTCTTTTATTTCTCTGTTTTTTTTACATATTTAAAGAATGTATGATTTATTTTTTGATATTCATAGTCATTAATCATTTCTGCCATTTAAATAAATCTTATATTTTTTCTTTTGTTTTAACACATTCATTATTTATATGTTGTAAAATAAGAAAAAAAAAATTTTGTTAAATATCAAAATTATTCAGGTATATGAAATATGTGATGAGATTGTAGATTGCAAGTATGTTCTTAAAAATTTATAATAACGTTTTGATGTGAAAATAATAAGTATTGTAGAAGTTTATATTGAAACAATAGAGAGGTTGTGGTCTAAGTTTTCATCTCTAAAACGTGAACGTTGAACATTGAGCACTGCCATCCTGTAAGCCTAGAAGTTTGACAATGTCATTGGAATCATGCTAGACATTTCAAACACCATTGTCAAACTTCTAGACTTACAGGATGGTGGCACTCGACGTTCACGTTTTAGAGATTAAAACTTCGACTGCAACCTCTAATATATGCAGATTTTTTCATAAATTTTTTTTTTTTTTTTGCATTTATATTTTTATTGGTATATATCATACAGTTGTATAAATTGTACAGTATTATTCAATTTTTTATTATTTATTGTCTTTTGCATAGTAGGTAAGCTTTTGATTTTATGATTATTATGAGGAAGACATTGTACATTACTGCATTTATTGTTATTCCTAGTTTCTGTCAATGAACCATGTAAACAGTAGATGTACAATATACCACAGTGGAATTTGATCAGTTTAAATTATTAAATAGCGAGATTGAGGCCAAAGTTTTAAACGCAAAATGTGTATGTCGGACGTTCAGTGCCGCTTTCCTGTAAGCCTAGAAGTTTGTCAATGGTGTTTGGAAAGTCAATGGATCATGTTTGACATTTCAAACGTCATTGTCAAACTTCTAGGCTTACGGGAAAGTGGCGCCAAATGTCCGACATACACATTTTTGCATTTAAAACTTCAGCACCAGCCTCGCTAATATTTGTGCAAATCAAAAGAACTTTTTTATTTGCCTTAAGAAACTTTAACTATAATTTAAGGATAACGTGGTTAAATATTTAATGAAATTATAATAAATATGATAATTAATATAAAACTAGAAAATTTCTAAATTAAATAATATATTTTAACATTTTAGATTCAAAACAAATTAAATGAAGGTGATTTTACATCTGGAAAATGCTTCTTGGGAAAGAATAAAGAAATTGAAACAAGCCATTTATCGAAATCACAATGTATGTAATTTTAAATTTTCAACTCTGTTTTATTTAACTGTATTTGTAATCAGTAAAATTTATAAATAATAATTTTTATTTTTACTATGTACTTTTTCAATGGGAATAAATAATAATTATGAATTTTAAAGTGTTTTATAATGTATTCCATACAGATAAACAAAATCAAAAGATAAAATATTCAGATACTTTTTATTTATTTGGAAACATTTCAAATTATACAACTTAAAATGACATAAAATTTTAATCTGGTGTTTTTCTATAATGTGAAATTTAAAAACGAAACTTCTTTTTTTTTATTTGAATACATAAAATTGATGATAAATTAATATGTAAGACGTTTCATAAGTATTTTTACTTATATTTGTCACCATGAGATGTAGATTTTACAGAACCGGATACGATTTGATTCGTTACTACTAACAATAGCATTATTCAGTTTCAAAATCTATAGTTTGCATGGTTTTGAACAAATGGACATTAATCATGTTATAAAGCTACATTGCTTCTCTGACTGACTCACTCAGTAACATGAAATTTTTGAGCAGACAGCAAAGTAGAATTTGTCTCTGACAACTGTGCCATTTTACTGGCAAAGTTAACAAGGAAAAAATTTAAAGTTTCAAAAAAAGTAAAATATTTTGTTATGAAGTGTCAATATTCGATATACAGAACTTCAAAGAATATGACTGTGTATGAATAGTCAGTTTTATTTAATTATCGTATATCATGTAATTATTATTAGCTTGTCCCACATTATTTTATATTACATTTTCTTTTGTCTTATCATCAATTATTCTTCATAAAACTTTTATTATTTATAGTTGTTGAATACGTATAAAACTAATATTGTTTACACAATTATTATTACATAAATTTCAACATAGTAGAAAAGTGTCATAAATGAAGGCAGTCTGAATGGATTTCCTGTTATGTATGTGTAATTAGTTACTATAATTATTTATTTCAGCAAAATTTACTGTATTTAAAAAACCATTTCCCATGAGTTTGATTCCACAAACTCACAATGCAACTTAGAATCAAGGAACTGTAGTATTTAAACTTTTTAAACCTAGTCTTTAAAATTAATTTTAAATTTATAAAATTTTTCTCAATAGCATCACTATTTATTAAAACAGAAAATTTATTCAACAAATTTCATAATATATTAGCAGATTATCATAAAACCTTAAAACAGTGTGAGGTCCCAGACAACAAGGTCTGAATCCTCATCTTTCTCCAAAACAGAATTTGAAATGAAAAATCTCTGGTTGGGATCAGAATTTGGTGTCAAATTAAATATCAGTATTGACCTTTCCCACAGTCCCAGTTTCAAATTATCATGGAAACAGGCCAATCTGAAAGTGATGATAGAGAATTGAGATCAATCACGATAAACAATCAAGGAAAAAATGTTATGAAAACCCATGAACAATCAACAAATTGAATGGACAATGAACAAATGGAGCCCATGTCCCAAGGAAATGGGCTCCATTTATTCATTGTCCATTTTTATCTGACTTATCCTGCTCCTTGGATTAATCCTGTGCTGTTGCTGTATTCCTTGTCTTCTGCTCATCAAATTGGGTATGCTTGTGAGAACAACCTCATTGAAGATAATGATTCCTCCTCTCTACTTTGTAGATCTGGAACATTCATCTTTGTCCAACAAACTCTGTATGGTAGATGCATAATTTATCAAACTTGGTGAATCAAAATTTAAGAACTTTCATTAACTTTCAAACTTGTCAAAAGAAGTCCACGGATTATGGAAGAGTCTCACTTTCTCTTGATAAACAGTCCTATTAAATAACCCGAGTCTACTATTTCCAAATCAAACGTAAACACATACACATCCACATGTATAACCAGTGGTGATATTCAGCAGGTTCGCACAGGTTTGGCCAAACCCATTAGTAAAATTTTCAGTTTCCCGAACCTTGTTAAACACACAACATTTCTCAGTGGTTTTGTTTCTTTTAAAAAATATATTAAAATATATGTATTATACTCTGTAACAGTACTAAACTAGAGCCTTATACCCTGTTTGCACCGAGCATTTCAATCTAGATTGTGAGCAAGGTCGGGGACTATGCCTTGGTGCGATCTCTCTCGACCATTTCAATCTCGACCGAAACGAGGTTTAATCGCGATCGATTCAAGAGAGTTCTTGAAACTAGATCCAGTCATAAGAGAGATCCCACAATCTCACGTGCACTAGATAATACAAGATGGCTATGGAACACGTGTCGGGCTATGGACAGCGAAATAAAAAGGATATTGTATTTCGAGAGATGATGACATCTGTCTATTATCAGCAGTGCCATTCGGGGTGAAAAATTTCTCTGCATAAAAAATAAAAAAAGTCGACAATACTATTGTTACCTGGTTTTCGCCCAGGGCCCCTTACGTTCTAAATATGCCACTGATTATTAGATATATCGCAAGAAAAGGTATTGTATTTATTTCTAGCCAAAACTTCCATTTTGTTTGTCGGTGATTTTCAGGGAAAAATTTTCTGCTAGCGAACCCTTTGTTAAATATTTCGAATATCACCACTGTGTAAAACCCCATTCTGGCCCATAAAAATTTGCTGGATGTCCTTTTGCAATTGTCACACAGACCTCACAACAATCACTTAAAATATTTTTCTCTCTTTTTAATCACTGGTTAATCGACTAAATATTAAGAAATAGATAAGATCCTATTCTTTGTAGAATTAAAGAAGTAATTTTATTAAATGTTTTAATAAGTAATAACAAGTTAGAAAAATAATACAATGCCACAAAATAGATAATATCCAGTGGCTTATATTCCTACTTTTCTTTATATACAGTAAATTTTTCTTGTAATGCTCCATTATAATAATATCTTGAAACATTTAAATGTTAGGACTTTAAATTAAACATTTATTACTAGCAAAGCTTATTTGAATTGATGTAATTATTGAGCAGTGACCAAAAACATAGATGTTTATATTTGTAAACATACAATAATTTAATTAATACTTGATTATCAAAACAAAATTCTTAACGTTAATTTATATTACTAATTACATTGTGATTGTGCTTTACTAATTGTTTAATTAACTAATTGATCAAGTTAAACTTAATAGACTGTTGATTTGATATTGTAAATATAAAGTTTTTATAAATTTTATATATGTACTTGTACTTTACATATATATCAAATTCATTTTGAATTATAAAATACTAAATTTTTTACTTGTTATTTAGGTTCTGATAAATCATTTGTATTACCTCTTAAGAATTATATTAAAAGTAATAAATGTATGAAGCCAATAAATTCTTTATATGCAAATTCTGTTGATAAATTCATCATGCCGCATCCAAGTAATAGTCATCAGGTAAAGATTTTTAAATTTTTAAACAAGATAATATGAAAGATTTTAAGATGATGTATTAATTTATGTAATTACTTAACTAAGTGGTTATATAACAAAAAACAACTCCCTACAACTGATGTTATCATTGATCCAAAATTGACTGCTGTACTTCGACCTCATCAGAAAGAAGGAGTAATCTTCCTGTATGAATGCATTTTAGGATTTAGAGATTACAGTGGTCTTGGTGCTATTCTTGCGTAAGAGATTATAATTTTTAAATATAATGTTGAAAATATATCAATTTTATAATTAATATTATACCATACTATTTACAGTGACGAGATGGGATTGGGAAAAACATTACAATGTATAACTTTAGTATGGTAAATAATTATTTTTAATGAAAATACTTTATTAAATTTTTGTCTTTATATTTAATAACTTACTATTCATTATGCACTCCTCAAAAGTGAAATTTCAACACAATGAAGGAATGCTTGTAGCCAGATGCAAATTGTAGGACTAGCAGAGGAGACAGAGGTGCAAGTTTGTGTATGCATCAAGGTGTGGAGTACGCAGTTTTGGGCTATAAAGACCAGCATCTAGCTTGGGCAAAATATGTTATCAGTGACAGTTTGCAGCTGCCATAGGAAATGCCTCAAAGACAATAGTGAGCTGAATACCACCAGTTAATGACGGGAAATAGATTGTATCCTGGAGCTGTGAGACCTTGGTTTGTCAATGTGCACAGTTGCCTTGCACGTTGTGCACAACATGAGTACCATCCAGCAATGTGTAATATGATGGACACAGGAACATCTGTGAACATGCCAAAAAGGGATTGATCACACCAGTGCACAACAAAGCACACAAACCAGCAGATTTGCCAAATGAACCATTGGGACCTGTTTTCCATGGCACAAAACATCTGATGCCACCTGTTTCCATCAGCAGGTGCATCAGTGTCCATGCAAACTGTTTGCAACAGGTTGCATGAGGTTCAGCTGCCCCATTTGCTGTCAGCCCCATTGTTGGTTACACATGGCAACCAGCAATGGGGCTGACAGTTAAGCTTCACACAGGGTTGTAAGCCTGGCATGGTGTTGCATCATTGCAACTGGACCACTGAATGGCATTGAGTATTTATGAATGAATCCCATTTCTGTCTATGGAGGAATGATTGCTGTGATGGTATTCTGGAGAAAGCTACATGCCTGGCCTTTTTGCTAAGTGTTACACTAGCCCCACACTGGGTGTCATGGTTTGGGGAAGCATCACATTCAATCAGTGACAGCCCCAGTGCACATTTCTGGTATTCTGACAGCGAACCAGTACTTCACACAAATTGTGGGGCTTGTGGTTCGGCCAGAGGTGCAGGACACACCCAACACAGTGTTCCAGGAAGACAATGCCCAAACATGTCACATGGCAAACTCTCACCAACTTGAATGGAATTCACATTCTTCCTTGGCCCTCAGCCTCTTCTGATCTCTCTTATATCGAACACCCATGGGACCTTGTCTGAAGTAAGGTGTCTGCTGTGGTTCTTCATGAACCACAACAAGGCCAGTTTTGGATTGTTAGCCAGCTGTGTGCTACAGATATTTGGCCACCCCTAACAATACTGATGCAAGTAAATGTATAACTTAATCCAACCCATGAGGATTTACTGGTATGTTTTATGACAGCTTTGTATAGTTGACAGGGGTAAGAAAATTCATTAAAATATTTGATATATTTATATAAACAAACAACATCGCTAAACCCGATATACTATATGCTAGACACAAACCAAAGCCAATTTAGAAATATAGCCATTTCTAGCCTGATAGCATTCGGCTTTGGTTGGTGTCTAGCATATATTTATTTTAATTTTATTCAAATTAAGCAACCCCTTAGATAACAGGTATCTTTTTGCAAAGTTATATTTTAACATTGCCATAAAATAGAATTTGCAAATTAAAATAAAATTAATTTAAAGGAATTTTTCTTGTTTAGTATATAAATACAATATACACGTATCTGTATATAAAAGTTAAAATTTTAATATGAATATTTAAATTAATAACATTCGTGTCCATCTCTTTCTTTATTTAAATTTCCATTAACAATTAAAACAATGCTGTAAGTATTGCTTTAAGAGTAACGATATGGGAATAAAAGCCCATATACAATGAAAATTAAGCATAAACATAAAACTTTGTACTGCACTGTTGTTATATAATGCAATCATTCAAAATGAGTTATGTAAGTGAAACCTTAAACTTAATCATAAGGCATTAACATAAATAAAGCCTGCAGTTTGCAAATTCCAAATTTTTATGCTTTTTACATGATATAAAACAAGAAACAATCATAGTGGTTATGGAATTTCCACTGATGAATTTTTCTCTAGTTCAATGGATGAATCCCCATCACTTGTTTCTTGCACTTTTAAGTTTTCTGATTCAAAACATCTAATATATGCTTCAGCATTATTTATATCAATAAACTATACAGCTATATCATCAGTTCTTACGCAGACATCAGTCTATTTCATCGTCGACCACATATAAAATAATAAATATATTAAAATTATATTTTTTAAAGTGCACTATTGGCTGGCCTAGGAATTTGGTCACCTTCATGCATGCACTCACTGCATACCTATAAGAACTGGCCCTGGACCATAGCCACATACCATAGACGATATGCATGATGCAGTGGATGCAGCTTGGCAAGGGATATCTCAGGCAACCATTAATGGTCTCATTGATAGTATGCCTCACTGTATAATGGCCTGTGAGGACCATATTCATTACTGAATAAACAGGAATCTGTTGTGTATCTTTGTTTTTTTTAATCGTTTGCATATTTCTGTCACCTCTACTAGTCCTACAATGTGCATTCCTTTATGATGTTATGATTTCACTTTTGAGGAGTGTATTAATACATAAATACATTTTTACAGGACATTATATAAACAAGGACCATACGGAGGAATTCCTATATTGAAGAAAATATTAATTATTACTCCAAGTAGTTTAGTAAAAGTATGCTTGAGATACCTTGTTTTTTATATAAAAATTTTGTATTTTATTTTCATAAAGTTAAAAATAGTTACTTTTGTTATTTAATATTTAGAACTGGCTAAAAGAATTTAAAAAATGGCTCGGATTTGATAAGTTATCAGTTTTTGCTGTTGACCAACAAAATAAAATCCAGGTTAGTTTTATTTTATTTTTTATTAATAAACTTCAAATATAATAATTGATACACTTATTAAAATGGTACTGCAACCCATTCTGCATTACCTCTTTGAGTGCAATTATTGTAACACTTTTCATTTTTATTTATTGTTTTAAATCTGATACCCTTAATAAAGCTTTTATATTTGGTCTGTAAGAACAAGATTCAACAAGTAAGGAAGCTGTGGAAGAACAAATATCTGTTTTGACACATATTCCATAACTAGAAGGGAGTGATACACCAGGGTGGTGTTGATACAGAACTCAACTTTTTCCTTGCTAAAGATAAGGTTTCCATTTTAATGAATCACAGAGATGATCAAGAATGTTGATGTAGGACTGTTACTTAATGGCAGACAAGTTATGTTAGTCTTGTTGATTAATAAGGTGTAATAATATACCAGAACTTTCACAATAAACAAGTATTGCCACAATTGCACCAAAGAAGATAATACAGAATGGGCTAAGAGACTGTTTTTATATGTAGTAATGAATATTGACAGGCAGAGTATAGCTACAGAAAGTGTTTATTTTGAAAGTAGATTTTTGTAAATGCAATACTTAATATTGCTTTTATACATTAATAATATAAGAGTTGGGTTTATTTATGACCCTGCCATATATTAAAACATTAGAAATAAAATAAACACTTCTAAAAAACCAAACAAAGTAGAGCAAACGACGAAAACTAACAAACGTTTTCAACATTTATTCAAAGGTCATCTTCAAGTTAAATATTTAAAGATGGAAATACAAATTGACATATACAAATTTTAAATGGATGGAACACAATCTCATTGGCAGAGATCATAAGCATCAAGGATGATGTAGCCATACTGTAATGGTTTTTAGTAAATTTCAAAACAGACTTCCGTGTGTCTGAGATTATGTTTCATCCATTTTAAACCTGTACATTCCAGTTTGTGTTCTGTTTTCAAACGTTAACCCGAGGATAACATTTGAATATGATCAAAAATGTTTGTTAGTCATTGAAGTTTTCTTGTTTGCTGGATTTGTTTGGTTTTTTAGAAGTGTTTATGTTATGTTTACATCAGTTTTTGAAAGATTGCTGCATTTTTGTATTAGAAATAAAAAAAATATGATAAAGATATTTATATTTGATTTCTTTTGATTAAAAACTCTAATTTAGTCAAGTAAACAAGTAATGTAAACAAAAAAAAAAAAATTGATTTCAGGAATTTCTTCATTCACGATTGTCTCCAGTTCTGCTTATATCTTATGAAATGTTTGTTCGTAGTTATGAACTTTTATCAGATGTGAATTTTGATCTTGTTATCTGTGATGAAGGTCATAGACTGAAAAATATAAATATTAAAACAACAAATGTAAGTAAATTTTAGAATAAAATTAATAATTTCACAAATAAAATTTTAAAATTATTTAAATGTACATATTATGCTTACAAATTATATTTAAAAAAATGAATAAATATAGTAAAATATTTCTAAACTGCTATTTAATTATAAATAACTCAATAAAAAGTTAAAAGATGTTCAAAATGAAAAATATAATAAATGTTTAATTACATTAAAAAAAAAGGAAATCACGAGAAAATTAACCTTTTAATATAAAAATACATTTTATTTCAATTAGCATTATGTAATTTAAGTGTAAATTGTTTGTGAAGAATACTTTTTATTATAAAAAATTTTAAGAACAGACATCCAGACAAATTAGCTCTTCCTTCCATCTTTGATTTTTTTCTGAATTTTTCTAACTTTCTATCCGATTAACATCATTTTGTAATTCTTTAGGGGTTGATGTGTTTTTCTTCAACCTCGTGATTGACTTCTTCATTTTCTTTATTTGACAAATTCGACTGTGTCACACACAATTGAGAAACTTATTAAGGGTTTCTCAGTTACCATGTGACACAGTCACACTAAGTTACTATGATGGTTTTTGTTGTGAGGTTTAGGTATGGGAATCTTATTGTAGATGATAATGTGTTGCATTCTTTGATGATTAGCTTCCTGCCTTTGTACCAATTTTTGCCTTCCTCATTAATAACCAAGAGTCTGATTTCATTAGGAACCACTTTGATCCACTTCACCACTTATTTGTGGTTGATGTTGACAAAGTTAACACTATTTGCCTTGATGATGTAGACTCCCCCTCTCAAGTCAACATATTTAGCATTGCTACATTTGTTCACCTCTCCTATGTACTGTTCTGCTTTGGACTTTTTGGCATGTAAATTGAAGCCATATCTCGTTACATAATTCTGGATATCTTCTATTTCGAAGTTAAGACAATGAAGAAAATATACATTTTCAAGTCTATGTTTTAATCCATTTTTTACACCAGCCACAGAAGTAACAGCTAAAAATACATGAAGATAAACTTCACGAAAAAACAAACAGTAAGTAGAAAATTCACATGGTTAAAACGATATCAACGTCAGCCTTTCTATGGAGGATCTGACGTTTTCACATTAAAAACGGAAGTATAATCTTCTTACCATACCATCAAGTCCTTAACATATTTATAACTGGTCTGGCCCTCTAGTGGTGGTTCTGAGTATTCCAATTTCATTCATTTACATGTCGTTACATAACTCTGGATATCATGTACATGTAAATGAATGAAATTGGAATACTCAGAACCAGACCAGTTATAAATATGTTAAGGACTTGATGGTATGGTAAGAAGATTATACTTCCGTTTTTAATGTGAAAACGTCAGATCCTCCATAGAAAGGCTGACGTTGATATCGTTTTAACCATGTGAATTTTCTACTTACTGTTTGTTTTTTCGTGAAGTTTATCTTCATGTATTTTTAGCTGTTACTTCTGTGGCTGGTGTAAAAAATGGATTAAAACATAGACTTGAAAATGTATATTTTCTTCATTGTCTTAACTTCGAAAAATGAAGCCATATCTGTCAAATCATTCCACTGATCAGGTGATAAAGGTGCAGGCTGGAGTGTCTTGTGACAATTCTACAGACAATATTTCTGCCTGGTTTCTCAAGCCCCTGACTTCATACATGATCATCCTCCTCGCAACTCATTCCATCTGCTTATGTTTATTGTACATTTATTATTAGAAACTTTTTTATTAATTATATTATCATGTTTGTGAGGTCCCAGACAAGTCCAAACCATCATGAAATTTGTGAAAATCAGTTAATTTAGAGAGAAATTTTGTTCGTTTAAAAAGGCAAGAAAAAATTTTGTGTAGTCAAGACACCCTTTTGTTTGTATTAAAATGAGACCCAGAGCCATAAGTTATGGAAGGAATGCCATCCATTTCTGATTAGAAGGTAGAATTCAGCTTCAAGTTTGACCTCTCCCACGTTTCAGGTTGGAGTCCCATTATGCTTAGTAACAAGGGACCAGCCACTTGGAAAGCATGGATGAGGGAGATCAACCAATCAGATTGGCTGATTGAAAGACAGATAATCCCCAATCTTCAAGAATGTAAGTTGCCAACGTTTAGAGGCAATAAGTTAATTGTGCGTCAGGAAAAGCCTAGGGACTGATCGTATGTGGGTGGTGGCGGCAGAGGCAAAGATGACAAGTGTCTTACAATAACTGTTTATTTTAACATTAAAGTGAACTTACAAAAGAATAATACAAGGTGTGATCTAGATCGTCTGTTGGGTGAGGAGCTCCAGATGACAGCGATTGGGTGCGAGATGATGCCAGAAGTTGATGAAGCCCCGGGGCAGTGGGGAAGAAGAGTTCGTAGAACTGGTGGCGAATGTCGGTGTATGGAGTGGGCGGCTGGTAGATGTTCCGACGAACACTTACAGGCAGGTGGAAAGCTCCATCTTCTCCTCTCTTGACCTTGGTTTGGGGGTTTTTATACAATTTTCCATCGAATCTTCTCCTCTTGATTCATCTTGGGTTCTTTTCCCCTTTTCCCAATTGGTCATTTTTCTGTTTCTAAGCAAGACAGAAACCAAGTCCAGCTGGGGATGGCACCCAAATGTTGACAACTATGCTCATAATTTATACCGTTTGCCTCCCATTTCTTGGACATCTGGCTTGACCGATCGGCCAGATGTTCTGTGTCTAACTACCCCCCTCTGAGACAGTCCCGGGCTCACATGATCTAACAGGTGTCCTTGACCATAAGTCTCTCCTCTCTTTTCTTGATTGTGTACATCCTAACTCTTATATACGAGCACCCCTGACAAACCCCTTTCTCACTCATTGGACATTCCTCTCAGTCGTTCATATTGTCTCACGTTTGTTTTAGCACAAGTGTTTCTCCTCCCATTGAGTCTGTGAATCTATGGCCTCGACACGTGTTCTCGGTCTGATTTAACCTCCGAAGGTTCCTGTCTTAGGAATTTCTTTTATAATTAATTGAAATTCCAATGTGATTTTAGGATCTTCACAAGAACAAAATACTTTTACATAAACTATGCACCTGCAGAAAGTTAGTCAATGAACTCTCTGTACATGAAACGTAGAGTGTCATCATGTTAAGAGAGAGCAGTCTCCTTTTGGATAACTCTTGAAATTGTGTGTCGTCAATTTCCATTCTCCCTTTGCACTGTCTGATGTGCCAAGCGCCATCTCACCTTCATCTATTTGTCAACATTGCCAATTCAGGAACCCTTCTTGCCTGCCCCAGGGCTGCGACCAGCAACATGAAACTAGTAGAAGACAGGAGTCACGGTGTAAGGAACTGAGTCCGAACGTTATTTTTATTTTATTATTATTTCTGTTTTATTATCTTTTGTTTGGGGTTTATGTTTATTTAGGACGAAGGTTCCCCACCATTCTCTTGTTAGTAACGAAAAATGAAGATAAAACAACTCACGGAGAAATAAGCGCCGTAGGAAAAATCTTGCGCACTTGCGCTGCCCGGCGGAAGTAACAGTCCGCAGAAAAAAAAATGGAGGGGGGAGTCCCCACAATCACTAGTAGAGAAATACTTGATAAACCGTCTTAAACATCCCAGAAAATTATGATAAATATTTTGTAAACGGTTTATAAGCTTTGTCGGAAACTTAAAGCTGCCAGAAAAGAAAGTTAATGTTAGCAACTAAGTATGTAAATAAGAGGAGTAACCCAGCTCAAGTGTAACGTCACCTCACAGTATAAAACCCGTACGTTAACCAAAGAAGGGGAGGTGATTTCCAAACCGAGGTGAATTCCAAATCGAGGCGACTGTGAGAGCGAGGTTAATTCGAAAGCGAAGTATTTTCTGATAGAAGTCCAGATTGATAATTGGACGATCCAAGGTGCTAAAGAGGAGTTCGATTGACGATTTGACGATATCGAAAGGATTGAGGAAATAGTTTCTTCGTATAGTGAGGTGACGGATAGACGTTTAATTAGTAAGAGATTTTGTTCATAGTTGCTAAGTATTTGATTTGTCGAAATTCAAAGGGGAATTACTATTAAGTTAAGCTAAGTTTATTGTCGGGTTGACTTGTTGATTTTCGTTAATAAATTTTGTTTGGAATTATTGATATTTGTACGTAGTACGTTCTAGTTGCTAATTAAATATATTTGAACTTTTGATTTGACTTGATATTTATCGTTGTTATTACTAATTTTTCGGTGCACGCTTAAAAGCCCAGGCCTGGCAAACTAATCTCGAATCTGCGTAAAGTACCCGTTAGGTTAACGGAAGTTTTACCGACCGTAATTATAGTCGGTTTCCTAAGATACTAAAAAAAATAGTACTTTACAACATCACTTCTCTACATCAGGAAGAATTACAACTGATAGACTGTAACAAACCAGCTAGACCAGGTAAGAACTCTTTCTGCAAATAATAAACAGTTTTCTATGTAAGATACTTGTCATCTCTGCCTTCAACACCACCACCCACATGCGAACAACCCCTAGACCATTCCTTACACAGGATTAACTGATCTCTCATTAAGTCGGCAAACTCTCACTGGTGTCAGAGAAGTGGGATTTTAAGTCTCTGATCTCCACCAGCGGTCAGAAAACTTACATGTTTTCAAAAAAATACTTATAATTTTTAATATATTTATTTTTTTTGAGCAGTTATTGATGGGCTTACAGACTCCAAGACGTATACTTCTGACAGGAACACCGATTCAGAATGATTTGAAAGAATTTTATTCAATTGTTGAGTTCTGTAATCCTGGTGTTTTAGGTTTGTTATTTATTTTATTATCTCTTTTATTACTCTTCATGTTTTACAATTTCTTTTGTTTTACTTAGGTTCACCATCTCAGTTTCATAGAATTTTTGAAGAACCAATAATTCAGAGTAGACAACCCAATGCAACTGCAGATGAAAAATGTCTTGGAAGAGACAGGGCTCAAGAGTTGTTTTCTCTTACTAGTTCATTCGTATTACGAAGAACACAAGAAATCATCAATAAATACCTTCCAACAAAATGTAATTATTTTTATTATTCAAGCATACAGTAGAATCCACTTATTGTAATCACTTCGGCACTTGCCTGTATTGATGATAATAAGTAAATAATCATTAAAAGTAAATAAGACTATAATTAGAGAAAATTCTATTTTATTTGCTCTGACATTAAAATTATTAACAAAACTCAAGCATGTAGGCTGCAAAATGTTGTCTTTTATTCTTGGCAAATGTTACCAGATAGATAAAAATTAAATCATAATATTTTTATAATTTTTATCTAAATTAAACTTGATATATATTTTATATTACATGAATAATAATATAATATAACAATATTGTACAGTTAGGATACAAATGGAAATCCATTTGTATCAATGGAATGCCACAAGTCAGACATTTGTAACCTGGAGACTGCATATAGTTTAATTAAGATTGCCGTTGTTTGTGTATTGGTATTGTGTATTGGTATTTAAAAACAATTTATTATACATTTTGATATAGTTATTTAAGTTGATTTCTTTACTAAGCCAAATGATTGTTGTATTGAATTGTGCTACTTTATTGCTACTATTAATAATTACTCAATTTAATTATTAATAATAGCAGTAAAGTAGCCTGATTCACTATGGCAATCATTTAGCTTATTATTAAAACATTGAGCTTTGAGATGTTTATATATTGATTTCTTTGATAAAATTTTTTAAAAATTAATAGCGAGGTTGAAGCCGAAGTTTTAAATGCAAAAATGTGTTTGTCGGATGTTCAGCACCGCTTTCCTGTAATCCTAGAAGTTTGACAATGGTGTTTGAAAAGTCAGTGGAACCATACTTGACATTCCAAACGCCATTGTCAAACTTCTAGGATTACAGGAAAGTGGCGCCGAACATCCGACGTACACGTTTTTGCATTTAAAACTTCGGTCTCAACCTTGCTAATATATTTTTTTGTTAATTAAAACAAAGAATATATGTTATTTCATAAATGGTTTAGGAGTTTGAGCATTTCAGATCTAATTCATAATCTTCTACTATTTATATTTATAGAGAGAAAATATATTTATCAATTACCTATACTCCTATAGATTTATGACAATTAAATGTACAAGATATTACAAGGAAAAAAATTGCATCAATTTACAAAACTTACATTTTTATCATTTTCAATGATCAGTTCAATCCATTATCTTTCATCTATAAATACTTTGAAAAAGTAGTGCAATTATTATGCTTAGAAAGAAGAAAAATTTTCTCATGTTTTTACAATGTTAGAATAGTTTTCCTTTAGCTTTATCAAAAAATAAAAGCTCAAATCATATGTTCAGCACACTTTAATGTTTAGCACATAAATGCAATATAAACAAAAGTTTGAAACAACAGTCAAGACAAACAAAACTTTTACTTAAAATAACAAAGCTTAAACAAAATAAGTTAAATAATATATTATAATGTAAAGATTTTAATATTATAAAAAATTTCTTATTAAATTGCTTCTTAAAAAGATATATAAACTGTAATCCACATTGCCAAATAAGTTTTACATAGTAGTTCACAGTCCATTGGACAGATAAATAGAACAAAACGGTAAGTCTAAGTGTAAAAATCTAGAAAATGTTATTTTATAACTTTATCTTATTTTCTCTTATTTTTACTCTTTAGTTATCTTTCAGCTTATTTAATATATTTTAGAACATTGTTTTATAAGTAGAATGGTGTAAATTATAATTATTATTTTATCACTTTTAATTTTATAGTTATAAATCAAAAATATTTTAAATAATTTCAGTGGAACAAGTAGTATTTTGTCCTACAGCATCTTTACAAGCTGAATTATATTCTGAAATATTAGGATGCAAATCGGTGAGAGCTTGTTTGACTTCTTTTTCAACTGTTGATCCAGGCCATCATCTTATGTGCATAACTGTTCTCAGAAAGTTATGTAATCATCCATTGTTGTTATATTTAAAATTTAGAGAAGCTGAAGAAAGAAATATTTCTAATACAGTAAAGGTAATTATATGCTCTAAGAATTTGTTTTAATTATCTATCAGTGATATATCTCTAATTTTGTGAATATGGATGGTGCTCGAGACAGATTTGAGAGGCCAAAGCAAGCATTGAGACTTGTTTTTTAGAGAACCTTACTCAATTTCCTTAGGAACAGTACCCTAATCTCACTTAACTGAAGTCATGCAATGTTCATTATTATATTTATTTTTATTTTAAAGTAACAAAACTTACTGCTTTTGTATCACCTTCTAGATATGCTCTGTTACCTATAATTAAAAATGTTCTGTTGAATGATTTAATTTTAAATTATTGCTTTATTTTTTAATTTTTATTTTGTCATTTATGTCTTTGAAATTGATTTATTACATAAAGAAATTTTTTGAAATTTAAATAAATATTAACAAGTTTAAGCTAATATATATATATATTCCATTTATGAGCATGTGTGCTATACTTATATGCCATGTGGGATAGTAGTTTGTAACTACTATTTGTATTCTTCACCTTCATATTATATATAACAATTATATATTTCTTAATTTTTGAAGAATAAAATGTTATAAAAATGAATTTTATATTATTTATTACAGTAAAATAATGTCATTTTTTGCTGAACATTCCATTTGTGGAAAACAAATTCAAATTTTGACTGTTATTAGTGTTATTGGTTGAATTAGATATTGCATTCCAAGACAAACTCTATTATGCTTGATAGTGATACAAATTTTTTCCCTTTATTGTGTAATATATAATGTTTGATTTTTTTAAATATTTACTTTGATACTTTTTGAAGGTTTAATGTCAACGAATATCTAAAATCTTAATATTTCTTTTACTTTAGTTTGAACTTTTCTCTCTAGTGGGCACTGAATAGGCCTTTTTCCAGACACTTTTATGAGTTCAGCCAAATGGTGAGGGATGTACAAACTTATTTGTAACATGCAAACCACAAAAAAATTTCCCAAAGTTTCCAACCATGATAAAAACCAAGGTTTGCAGATTAGCATGCTGACACTTTTGCCACATAGGGAATCTAACTATCGATCTTTCTGGTATATTGAGGTGTTTGCTTTCTGATGTAAGCAATTAATATGTTCTGTGTTAAAAGTCTGCATTTCAATCTGGTGATACATTGCCAAATAATAAATGAAATGGTTGAGAAGCTCTAAATATAAACAGTTGTGATGTCACAATGTTACAAGTATTCTCATTTCTATTGGCCATTGCTTTCTGTTTTTATGTTTGACTGCAGGAAAGTTAAACATTTTTCAACTGGTTTTTCTGTATCTTTTCCATTTTCTCCTTTTGTAATAGTTTTCCTGCATTCATTTGCATGACACTTTGTTGATTTACATATGATTTTACACGGGTTTTGTGTTTGTTTCTTTAATTTTGGACACTAGTGAAATTTAATCATAAATGAAAATTGTTAAATTTACCAACTGAAATAATTTTTGTAAATGTTTTGGTCTCTACTTAACATAGGACTCATTGAATCACAAAACACTGATTCTTTACCTGTGATATTAGGGTCAGTCAAATGAAAATGAGACAGATGGGAAAAAGTAAGTAAATTGTTTATTATTTCAAAAATAATCACCATAACTGTTAATACATTTATCCCACCGTGAGACAAGACAATCAATGCCTTCATGGAAAAATGTTTGCGGTTGCCTATGGAACCATGATTGTACCTAGGCCTGCACCTCTTTATCTGAAGCAAATCGACGGCTACGAGTGTTGTTCTTCAGGGCTCCAAAAATATTGAAATCGCATGGGAAGAGATCGGGACTGTATGGAGGATGTGTAAGTGCTTCCCAGGGAAATTTCTGCAGCATAGTCGAAACAATCTTGGCAACAAGTGGGCAAACATTATCCTGCAAACAGAATGCAACTTTCAATGACACCTGACCTTATCAAAATAGCTTATTTTGATGAGGTTGGGCATTGAAAACACATGCGCACGTGACATACTGTGTTCGCCATACACAGCAGACATTCGGGCATGAATTTCACTTCTTGACACTCCCTCCGCAGTCAAAAAATGCACTACACCGCGCTGTTCCTCTTTCCCGGCTTCCATAGTGATGTCAGACGCACACACGACTCACTGACCTTACTTCGAGCACGTCTAACAGACAAATGGCACAGCGGTGAACGTTTGAGCTGTTCCTTCCTGATTCTCAATAGAGGGCTCTTCTATACATATGCCTACCTGTGTTACCAACTTCCACACCACGTTTGTTATATAGTCTGTCTTGTTTTCATTTGACTGCCCCTAATATAATCTTCTTTAAAAATTTCTGTTATATTGTGTAGAATTTAAATCTTAAAAAGTACAAAAATATTTGCTTTTATATTTTTAAGTTAAACTATCAAACAAAATTGAATGTAATATATATATTATGGACAAAGTGATTAATCGGGCATTATGAATAATGACCAAAAAGGGTGGGCAGTGTAATAAATATTGATTAATTTATCAAATTGACCGGTCATTATGAAAACTGCTATCACCTAGTCGGGCAAAGTGATGATGATAAGTTGAGGAATGATCATCTGACATACACTAGCTAATCTGCACTCAGTTGCGTGTGCGTATTGTGTTTAGTACCGAATTTAAAATTTGATTAAAAAAACCTCCACTTATTTCATTTAGAAATATTTATTTTTTGTGAATTATTTCAAAGTTTTTAAAAAGAACATGTAATCTTTTAAAAACTAAGTACTATTAACTATATTAATTAAATGGCAAAATTTTACCTATGTGCACCATCTTGGCGGTGGTTGCAACTGTTTGTGCTCTCGACAGATTCCTCCCGAAGGGGAGCCACCAGCAGGCCGCCGATTGTTTAACGTTACTAGATATTGATACGTGTGTTCAAGAACTACCGTGAATAAATAACTAGTGATGTTAAACAATCGGCGGCCTGCCGGCGGCTCCCCTCCAGGAGGAATCTGTCGAGAGCACAAACAGTCGTGACTGCCGCCAAATTCGGTACTAAACACAATACGCACGTGCAACTAAGTGCCAATTGGCTAATGCATGTCGTATGATCACTCCTCAACTTATTATCATCACTTTGCCCGACTAGGTAATAGCAGTATTCATAATGACCGGAAAATTTGATACATTATTGAAATTTATTACAATGCCCGATTTTGTTGGTCATTATTCATAATACCCGTATTAATCACTTTGTCCATAACATACACACACACACACACACACACACATATATATATAATAATTATGTATGTGATAATTTTAGGATGTATTATATCAAGAAATTTCATCAAGATTTCCAAAAGACTTTGAAAATGTAAATTTATCAGTTACTTCAGGAAAGTTAAAAGTAGTTTCTCAATTATTAGAAAGTATGTTTGCCAATGGCCGAAAAG
This sequence comes from Centruroides vittatus, assembly GCF_030686945.1. NCBI lineage: Eukaryota > Metazoa > Arthropoda > Arachnida > Scorpiones > Buthidae > Centruroides > Centruroides vittatus. The sequence continues at coordinate 391,041 of NW_027120712.1, read as the reverse complement.
AAAAAATAGTTTTGGTTTCTCATTTTACTCAAGTATGTGATAAATTTCAATTTTTGTGTAAATTAAAGTTATAATTTAAATTTGAAAATAATTTTAGATTTATTTATTCCATAAAATTTTATCTAAAATTTGATTATTTTTCAGACTTTAGATATTTTACAGAAATATTGTAAACTTAAAGGATATAGTTTTGTAAGATTAGACGGTTCAACGCCAGCTTCCAGTCGACAGAATATTGTAGATAGTTTCAATTCACCATATTCTAATCATTGTGAGAATATTCTAATTCATTAATGTATATAGTCTGTTAATAAATATATTTAAAATATTTATATCTGTTCTGACTTACAGTTATATTTCTCTTAAGTTCTAAAGCTGGTGGAGTTGGATTAAATTTAATTGGAGCATCTAGAATTCTGCTTTATGATATTGATTGGAATCCAGCAAATGATCTGCAAGCAATGTCTCGTGTTTGGCGAGATGGACAGAAGAAACAAGTTTTTATTTACAGATTAATTACTGCAGTATGTTTTACATTTAATTTAATTTTTGCAATATTTTATGTAAGAAAATTTCATATTACATAAAATTTAGAATTATACGATACAGAATATTAAAGCCAACCATTGCCGTACACTATCGGGCTAATTAACGACTATAATATTAACGAATTACCAAACAATTTGATACTAGAGGGATTAACGCCTCCCTCTAGTATGATTGGCTGTAGTATTACAATGTATTGGATTTAGTAGAGTTGTTTGTTTATACAGAATATTATGTATTGTTTAGAATACACAATTTTCGGAATTATAATTGCTTTGAAAAATTAACATATGAGAAGATTAACTTAATTTTTTAAAAATTTTATAATTACCTTGTGTATTTCATATTTATATTTTATAATTCAAATATACCGTATATCTCGGCGGATAAGACAATAGTTGAATCATAAAAAAAAGGCCCCGAAAATCTGGGGTTGTCTTATAGGACAGATACAAAAAATTAGATTGAAATTTATATAAATTAAAACCATTATAAAAAAACGGACAAACCGTAATTATTTACTAATAGAGAGTAGGATATGTGCACAAAATAGAATAGCCCATACGATGTTTTTGTGAATAGTCAAGGTCATTACCCAAATGCTGAATCAGTGCGAACGCTTGCAACAATTGCAAGGCAGTGCTGCCAGATGCAAGAAAATAAATTTGTTCATTTGAAAAATTACAAATAGGACATAATTCCGTATACACTATACAGTATTATTATTCAGATGATCTAAACTAAATTCATAGGCCGTTGATAGTTTGGGGTCATCTTATAGGACAGATATAAGCTAAAACTATAAAACTTCGACGAAAATTTATTCCTGTCTTATCTGAAGGTCATCTTATCTGCCAAGATATACGGTAATTTTTTCTTTTATACTTCAAATATAATTTTAATCAAATACAAATTTTTTTCTTTAGACTTTTATCACTTTATGACTGTGCTGAAATAAGGCCCATTGTACTGTACATGTTTTGTGTGTATATAACATTGTGTTTTGTCAAGTTAATTATATTAACTAAACGTATACTTTTTTCTTTATTTTGAAGCTTGGTAATGTTAATATATATATATTTTTTTTTTTTTTTTGGAAATATGTGATCATCTTTAAAGAGTCCTGACATTCTAAATAAATTTTTATAGGGATATACAAAGATATTTTTAAGTTTAAGATTCCTAGTTTTATTCCCCATTTACTCTTTTGTTTAATGTGATTCTTAAAATACTTTGTGTTTTAAATATGAGACATTTATGACATCTCAAGTCGTATTTAAGATTACTGTGCTTCTTACTGTGAGTGTTAACTAAAAATCTTGTATTTTAAGTTATAGTTGAGAACATTTAAGATTAAGTTTATATTGGCTTTTTAGTCAATATAATTTTTAAGACAGTCTGGAAGTACTCAGCAGAGATAAATTTACAAACTTACTACAACACCTGTGCATTTGCTGAGAGAATTTTTTATTAAACATTTTCAGCCTACTCCCATATGCTATCATCAGGTTTCTAAATCCATTTTTACAAAATATTCCACAATGTACAAATATTCCAACTGTGGAATAATTTGTACATTGTGGAATTTCTAAATACAAATTATGGGATTTCTAAATACAAATTATGGGATTTCTAAATACAAATTTAAAGTTAAATGAATTAAATAAATAAATTGAAAAATATAAGGTTAACAATACACATTGCCTACGGGAGTAGGCTGAAAACATTTGTTAATAAAAAAATTCTCTCAGAATGCACAGGTGTTGTAGTAAGTTTGTAATAATGTTTAATAGAACCATTTGAATGTTTTGAACTGGTTTTTGATGAAGTGGAATTTCTTTAGAGAAATGAAATAGAATTTATTTTGCTTCTTAGATTTAATTGGTTTGGAAAAGTTATCATTACGCTTGCCACCATAAATCACACTTTAATTTTCTGTAGATTCATTGTCATAAATTGAGGTTCTGTTTTTTAGAAATAAACATTGAACTATACAATATCACACTAAAGCAGCCAACAAAAAATATGTAAGTATGGTGTTTTGTGTAATTAAGTTACAGTAGGTAATTTATAGCAAGTATTGTTGAACTTGTTCTATAATCCTTTCTATAAATTAACAATTTAACTTGATGATTCAAGTTAAAATAAATTTTAAAAATAATTATAAACATATTTTAAAATCATCTAACAAGTAAGTTCTATAATAACAGAAAAATAAAATTCTTTTAAATGGCATTTTTAACAAATTCATTTTGTTAATTTGTTGATATTGAAAAGATTTTAAATTTGTTCAAAAATTTTTTTGTTGCTTTGAAAACTGATGCTGGATTACTTTTAGCTTTTTTTTTTTATTGGCATAAATTATATATTGAAATCACAAAGCGGCCACCTGGATTTGAGTTATCCAGAAATCTTTGGAGTATGTTAAATAGGATTCGGACCAAACATGGGTTGTGCAGGGACAGTCTTTTTAGGTGGGGAAAAGTTACATCCCCGCAGTGTGACTATGGTGCTGAAAGACAGACTGTACATCTTGGAAGATTGTCCAGTAAGATCTTTTCCAGGACAACTGAGTGACTTCCTGATTGTGACTGAAAGTGCTTTAAACTATATTTCTAACTTAGATTTACATTTATGATTTGTGTTCTTTCATTTTTGATTTGTTCTTTTTATGAATTAGATGTGTAGCCATACGCTAAATAAATAAATAAATATATTGAAATTATATTTTATAAAATATAGTAGAAATTAGTAAATATTTTATTGTAAATGTATCATAGCATATCATCATTTAATTATGTAGGTAAATGATCTGTTATGATTACATCTTGCAAATTAATTGATCTGGAAGAGAAGGTCAGGTAGAGGTCCAGATAATTTAATTGGCACCTTGTATTCATGGTAAACAGAAGTTGTAGATTTGAATTTTGCCCGGGATTGATCTTTTATTTCAGAATAGTTCAAATTAATTTATTTTTAATTATTAAATTTAATACAAGATGACAGCATGTGTTGTGATCACTACTATGCTTTCTCTGTCTGCAATTTATTGCAGACAGAGAAAAATACTTAATCATTTAATGATTTATGGAAATTTAATTTCATTAAAAGATTAATTTTTCAGATTTGTTAAAGACTTAGTTTCCTCTTCCTGTCGTAACCCAAATGGCTATGATTCACAACAAATTTAAATAATAAAATAAAGTTACAATATAATATTTTCATAATTATTTTGTTTTTAATATTTAAGATGATATACATGAACTAATAACGATAGATTTTCAAAATTTTGCTTTAACTTTTAATGAAATCTTTACTAGAAAAATAGTTTGCAGACATTGAAATAATTAAAGTACAGAAATATAAATGTACAAGTTTATATAATAAAAATTATTTAGATAAGTTTATTTTACAAAATTATATTTACATAATATTATGTTGCCATTTAGAGTACATTTATATATTATTATTAAATAATTATAAAAATAAATGAATGAGTACTTATAATCAACATTTTAAAAAAAATTTATTTATATATATTTCAGGGTACAATAGAAGAGAAAATCTATCAGAGACAAATTACAAAACAGAATATATGTGGAGCTGTAGTAGATTGTAAAGAAGCCAATAAAGTGAAATTTTCACTTGAAGAGTTAAAAGTTAGATTTTAACTTTTTCGTGTTTCATGAAATTTGTATTTAAAATACATTTTAATTTCTAATTACCTATTATTATTATTATTATTATCATCCAATATTAACCTGCATTTCTTGATAATAATAATCGCACCGGTGTTCCAATATAGTAGGAACTGGTGTGATTGTTAATAATGCTTTTACTTACTTTTTTTAATTTAATGCAAATTATTTATTTATAAATATACATGGTATCTACTTAAACATCTGTGCAGGAGCAAATATGATATTTCTGGCATTGAATACATGTATGCATGTGATGCATGCTTGTTCCAGTGCTAAAATAACCAATATTTAAATATCTATCCAAGGGTAAAACATTAGTTCATTTAAAAAATGTCACAGTAATAATAAATTAATACACTTCTACTTCTGCAGAACACTGGGATGTAAACAAAATGCACCTATACCTGTTACCGGTGTTGTCGAAAAAACGAAAAATCGTAAACGTTTTCGAACTTAATAGTTCTTCTTCAGATGAAAAACGAAAGTGACGGAACGCAGAAAAAATAGAACATTGAAGTTTAAATGGAATTCGAACAGACATCTCGTTAAAATTGCTGTATCGGATATGCGCATTCGATGCGGGTAGACAGCTATTAAAGGTCCGTGTCAATGAGGGCCTGCCAGGCAACGGACAAATTAAGTTCTTCCTTATAATTTATGCAGGTGGTGGTGCAGCTAGATCTGTAAATGGAGATAGCCTCCAGCCACCTCAGGTGTCCAGGGTGAGGCAAAGTAATGATGAGCCTTGCTTGGTTGAAGGCTACCTCAATGTCTGGGTTGGCCACGTAAACAGCAAGGGCCGTAGAGTTCCTCCCATGTAGAATGTCTGGCTTGTGCTGACGTATTCTTGTTCCCAATAATTGCTTGGTTGAACTGATGTAAAGCAGATTCCTGTCACACCTGTGGTCCTTAAGAGGTATAGAGTAAACGCCCAGGAGTCTATTGAGATCGGGGGGAATCCTTCCTGTTACTAAGGATGTCCAAGATGGTAGGACATCTTCTGTAAGCGATCTTAATGCGGCGTTTGTTGGCGATCCCCTTATATAACGATGCCATGTAAGGATTATACGTGACTGGGATCTGTTTCTCATCTTCAGGAGGGAAGATGTCACCTAAGTGGACGTCAGAAACACGTGTGGAATGATGTTGACGTTTAATTAATCCATTGATTAGCTTGTGGTATCCGTGAATGGTCGCTAGGTGTTTGATATGAGCTAATTCAGTGGCTAGTGCTGCTGGAGTGGACGAATGCGAGAACGCCCTCTTGATTAACATGTTGAATGCGGCAGTCTTGTATTGAAAAGGGTTACATGACCCAACTGGGATGTACAGGGGGCCGTGCCTGGTTTACAGTAGACAGATAGCTGTCTACCTGCATCAAATGTGCATGTCGATACAGCGATTTTAATGAGACGTCTGTTCGAATTTTGTTTAAACTTCAATGTTCTATTTTTTCTGTGTTCCATCACTTCTGTTTTTCGTCTGAAGAAGAACTATTAAGTTCGAAAATGTTTACGATTTTCTGTTTTTTCGTCTTTTCAACAACACCAGTAACAGGTATAGGTGCGTTTTGTTAAATTAATACATTCTGTAAAATAAAATAAATCATTCAACAAAAGGACATGTAATAATCACACAATATTCAGTAACAATATGTAAATTTTTTCAAACATTCGACCCTCTTCCATGGCCACTACATCTTTTAAACTTGTCCTTCTTGGAAAAATCCAGAGTGATCATCTGAAAACATTGGTGTGTGATAGATATGCAGCAATACCACATGATGGCAAACTGGAGAGATTCAGCTGATTGGATTGTGAAATGGTAACGTCAGGAATGCTTTATGTTATTCATAATGTCAGACTTAACTCTGTCTACATCTTTATGTAAGGTTTACTGACTGTGTGTGATTGTCGGGATTGTCGAGGGGTTGAGACAATCGTGTGTGGGTGTGAAATACACACTGAAACAGATCTACTATTCACTTTTCCCATTTAATAAAATATAAAAATGTTACAAAATTTTTGATATTCTTGTTGTTACAATTCTCTATTGATATTTCTTTTTAAGAAGAGAGTCCAGTAAAAGTCCTAATGTCACATTGAATGTCAACACTTGTCTTTTGTTGATCATCTTCTGCAGGATCAGTGGCCTCGGGGCATGCTAGTAAGTTCAGATCTAACAGATCTTGGACAGAGAGCAACTCTGGAGACAGAAAAATGATCTTGGATGAAGAACAAATTTTAGAGCAAAGAAAGGATCTTGGAAAAAAGAACAAATCTTGGAGCAAAGAATGTCATTTCCTTGAAACGTTAGTTTTTAAAGGATTTCTATCCTCTATTCCACATTCCAATTGGTCTTCCCTTGTCTCCCAATTATAATTCAAAACCTTTTGGGGCATGGGAGAGCACTTAACCCAATACCAATTGGCTGAAATTCCTCCAAACTTTGAAAAAATTCTCCCTTGTAATTCCAGCCTTTTGTTCTCCTTTTTGACAGAAAGAACTTTTATTGTTTTAGTGAGACTAAATCTTGCTTTTTTTTTAATTTCCAAAGGTGAGCTTTTTACTGTCCCGCTGAACATTTGTTATCTTTAAGACAAAATTTTGAGTTCTGTTTGGGACCTCACATTTATATTGCCACTGAAAATGGTTATTTTGAGTACTTTTTTTGTATCAATTTTTGAAATGTTGTCTTCGTCCTTTACAGTAAGAAGTTATTTGTATGTTACACTAAATTGTCTTAAATTGATTTCCTTTGGTTATTTATTTTACCGCTATAACAAGCATGTATACACTTGGACAATGCTGGAAAGATCATTTAATTAAAACTTTCTACAAGTAAAACTCCAGTATGTATTTCAACAACAAAAAACAATGTTATCCTCTTCAGCTAGTTTTAATTTACAGCTTTTTTAACTGACACATAACTACTACTTTTTTAAATAACTCCCTTAGCAACTTTCTAATTAAAGAACTGTGGTCTGATAAGGCTTTTCAAGTAACGGCAAATTCAAAAGTACAGTAGAGCATCGATTATCCGACTTAATTGAGGACTGGGGTTGGTCGGATAACCGAAAAGTATGAAAAAATACATTATTAGTATAGTGTATTAGTCCTAGTTTAAATACTAGCCTCCCTTTCATGGTCGAGCCAGTGCTGCCAGCAAAAACATGCAAAAATTTAACAAAAATAATATTAAAGTAGCCAAGACATAACCAAATATTGTAGCGCCACATCACTAGCGGACATTTGAATTTGCCGACTAGAACGCGGTCGGTTAACCGATAAATCGGTTAATCGGGGGTTGGATAATCGATGCTCTACTGTAGCTATTAAGAATATTTATTATAAAATAGGACAACAAAGCAAATAATAATAATAAACTACTATTTTTTAATATCTTCCTTTTTTACAATATTAAATGCAATCTGCTTCTCTAAGATTAACATAGATATGAATGATATTTTACATACACAAAATTCACAAAATTCATTACTTTCCTCATAAACTTCCTTGGAGTATCTTTTTTTACAACTGTCCCCCTGCAGTAAGCATACACATTGTAGCAACATGCCAGACTGCCATCCACTATCCACTATTTATTCTATTACCTTTTGGCCCTCCTTTCACATTTTTGCACTACCTGCATACTGGAGTTTTAATTGTTAACATCATATATTCACTTAAAAATATATTAATTAAATTAAAACATTTAAAAACTTTAATTTATATTGGAAGACGAAAGAATTCTTTAAATAATCTTTACAGTATAAAATAATGGAAATGCTGCATGTAATGAATTCTAATTAGTTTTACCTAAAAGTGTGCTACTAATGGGATCTTTGCATGTTTTTATTTATTATTTTCTTTGCATGAATATTTTTATTAATGATTTACATATGCTGTACATTATGTAATTTGATTATTTTATAATTATTTTTAACAGGATTTATTTAGTTTTCAAAAAGATGCAATTTGTTTAACTCATGATCTTTTGAAATGCCATTGTCTAGAAGAAAACAAAACACCAGATGAATCTTTAAGTAATGAAGATGAAACCGAGACAAATGCTTATCAATTAAATGAAACACCTACTTTGTTTAATAAGGTATAATATCATATAATTTATTTCTAACTAAAATACAGAAGTAGCATGATCTTTTTCAAGGAGTCAGCTTTATTTACTCATTCTCAAGATCTTGCAAATTAGTAAAGGACTTCTTTAAAAACTTATTTATGAGTTTTAGCAATAACAGTATTGTAACTAAGTTTTTATTCAAAATTTACCAATAATTAATAATTTTATAATAAAGTATTAGATTTTTCAAATTTAGTATATATTTATTTATCTAGAGTGTTGGTATGTCTGAATTGTTGAAATGGGAACATATTCCAGGAATTTCAATTTCTGATACATACCAGGTTGGTATTTCTTAAATTCCTAAATATTTTGTAAAATCTAGAAACTATATTGATATACATTAAAAATCATTAATACTGTATTACAAACTAAATTTAAATATTTTTTGATAGTAAATTTAATTAATTTTTAGGGTATACGCTTTATTTTGCAAATGAAAGAGCTCTAACTATGTTATGAAATATTGCAGTTATAAATCACCTGTATGAGATTACATTCAATTTTCATGTCATAAAGCTACTGTAGAATAAGAATATTTTAATATTTTGAGTTTCGTATTTGAGAATTTTTTCATACTATAGTCATTCTTTTACACTACCAAGAATAGCCAGAGTGAATGATTTAATGACAACTGTACAAGTTTTACAGCAATCTGATTCAAATGAATAAACATGCAGAACTTTGTTAAGATTTATTCCTTTTTTTACCACTGATTATTTTCTTTTCCATGAAAATCAATATGGATAATGGCAATTGATCAGAGCCTGTTTTTATCCAACATTTCCATGTCTAACACATTATATTTATATAAATAAGTGGATTTAAATACGTAATGTATTACATAAGGGCTGTGAGTGGTAGCTATGAATTATTTTAGGAATAAAAGATCAAAATTTTTTACTACAGCATTTAAGTTTCAGTATGAAATTAAATTAATATTTTTTATACTGAATTCTATACCTTATTAAGACTTCAACTCAATTTCTTTAACATTTTAAGATTTTAAATTCAGCATAAACTTTTATTTTTAAGAAATTATTCATGAATTTTTCTAATGAAGGAAACTTGTTATAGAATAAACTCTCCATTTAAGATGAAAAATTTCTGTCCTATAGAAAAATTTTAAAAAGTTTTTCATTCACAAGCTATCAGAGTATGCTAAAAGGTAGAATTAATGAGTGAAACACTATAAATTACTCAATATACATTATATTATTATTTTATTCATACCTACACATTATTATAAGGTTTTAACACATTTTGTACATTTTAAGTTCATCATTATATGTTTATAAAATGTATTTGATTTAATGAACTTTTGACAATAGCTGCAACTCCTCCCCCAATTAGTTCGTATGGTTTACTGGTTTCCGAGTGTTTACTATATTTGGTTTTAAATTAAATATCTGTACTATAAGTTCTAAACTTCATCATTAAGTAATATAGTTAGTAAATGATAATGTCAGATCTATAATTGGGCTATAAACTGGCTAATTGGGCTGTAATTTTTAAATTTCATATAAATTCTCACTGTCGTCTGTCTGTCCTTTCTTAATCTTGAGAATGGCGTTAGACAGATGAAAGTCGAGACCAGGTATGGAAAGCGTAGAGCAGGAGGCTCGGGTATACAAACTTCTGGTCTAGACTGGAAGTACTTGAATTCAATTCAAACATTTTCCCCTAAATGGAGTTACATAGATGACCAGCATGACTCAGTTGTTTTCAGGGAAAGAATATGCAGGGGCAAGACACTACTAATTTGAGACGGAGAACCTATATTTTAAATTAGATAAATTAAGAATATGAATAAAACTTGCAGCCTGGCATTGTGACAATGTCACAATAAATAATTGCTCATTAAATATATAATATGTATATTTAATTAACAAGGTTATAATTTTATTATTAATCATTTTGTTTAAGGTATTTTCAATTATATTTATAGAAGTAATTTATTTTTTATCATTTTAGGATACATATTTAGCAACTTGTAAAGATGATATTACCTTTATCTTTTCTAACCAAACCAAATCTACTCCAGACTCTGGATGATGAATGTAGTTATGTATATTTTATTTTTAAAAATTTATAAAAATAAAGTTATTTATTTATTTACAATTTGTTTATGTTTAATTAATACTATGATAATATGTATTTAAATGTTAAAAGTGAAATATTAATGTATTATAAACATCAGATATATATAGAGAAAATTATTTTAAGAATTAATACTGTAATAATTAAATAAGTAGACATTTTATCTAGATTAATTTTAGGATAAATTTTCTGTTGTAATAATATAACTTTACAATGTAATTTTTTGGTTGATAATTTGAGGAATACTGTTAAACAGATAAAATATGTATTCATCAAATGCTAGCAAATACATATGCCCACTTGTACTGATGCGAATGTAACAATGAACTGTCTTAATTCTAGCTTATGTACAGAAAAAGATTTTAAGTTGAGAGTGAACAATTTAATGGTAACTCACATACTTTTTTATGTTATTTTAAATTTCAGCATTTTCTTTTATAAGAAAAATTGACAATGTCTCATAGAATATTTTATAAATTTACTGAATATATCAAGAATTGTAATAAGAATTTTCAAGTTTAATATCTTAGTATTCTTTTATGAAGAAGTGTTGAGTAATTAAAATGTTTAAAACTAAAATTTGAACTTACTCTTAGATCAATAGAATAGCATGTGCTGCTATCTAAATAAGAAATAAATTAATAAAGCGCTAAACTATTTATAAATTATTGTATTGTCCTGTTTATATTTAATAGCTTATCTTTGTTTCTGTTTACCAAATTCAATTTTGCAGTAAAATACTCGGAAACTCTAAATTATAAAAGCCAAACACAAATTAAATAGCTTAATTTTTTTTACAGTATCAACTTAAAATGGATAAAAGCATTATTAAATAATTATTTATTTGTGTATATCGACTTCTTTCAAAAAGATAACCATTTATTGTACAGTTTATGTAAGCTAAAAATTATTCTGTTGTCGTTGATGAAATTCATTAAAATTTATTAATTTGTACACAAACATTAAATTTTAAACATAATTCTTCATATTTCTTGGTGTTAGCTTTTGGTCACATGATCGTTCTATATTTATCGCCTTGGCAGGAGATTTCCCAGTGATTTTTTTCATATCTAATTTGCATGTCTGTGATAGTACATTACTAATCTTTATTAAACAGATCTAGACATTTTATATTATTTAAATTTGACTGAATTAATTAAAAAATTAAATAAAGTTTTTAGTGTTTAGCAGGAATGTTTCAATGGCAGGTGACATTGACAATCCTCCCATGACATATAGTTGGCGGGAGATTTCGTGTATCAATTTTTTTTATATCTAATTTGCATAATTATAATGGTAAATTATTAATCTTTATTAAACGGATTTAGTTTTTGTGTATTAATTAAATTCATTGGGTTTCATGGAAGAATTTTTTAAAACTTTTAGCATTTATTCAGAAGCTTTTCATCATGTGGTGACATTGGACTGGAGCATTTACATTTTGTCTATTGTATACGCATCAGTTTGCAGCAGATTTCGTAGAGTGCGGTTTGGTGTTCCATGGCGTTTCTCGTTTTTTATTGATATTCACTGCAATAAATTGTTATTACTTGGATCAATTCACTTTGCATTGTTTTTGATAGATAAAAGGTGGAAATTTTACTGTGAATTTAGAACGTGTTTGAGAATATGCTACTTTACAGAAAGAAAAGTTGAAAAATAATGTATTTTTCGACAATTAGCGAGAACTGATCTTTGGATATAATACTTGGATATAAATGAAAGTATGCATTATTGGACTACTAATTTGTTTGTGCATATAATTATCTAGTCCTAATTTCGAAACATTTATGTTTTTTAGTGTTTATAATCATGTTACTTAGACGTATACTGATTTAGTGCTATTACGTAGAACTACGTCAAATACCGATTGGAGGATTTTAGAAGAATCTATACTTTAACAATTTATTTTGATTATTATGGTTAGTGTTTATGTGTATTGTCCTACTGTAACTTACTTGATTTCACTATCTTAGAGAAAGTAGGTTACACATTAGATTGCTGACATAGACTGTCGGCTTTTTCACAGTGCAGCAAACTCTCTCAGTGAAGTGTGTTTTAAAGAAGTTATGCTTATTTTTTTCATGCATGTCAATGGTTATTATTGTTTATAAAATTAAATATCGGTGAATGAAGATAACAAATGTAATAAATCTGAAGACAAATATAAAAAATATTTCTACATTTTTCTAATGTTTTGTTGTTTCTTAAAATTTTATTTATTTAAATTTATTATACATAAATTAAATTTATTTACCAAATGCTAATATTTTAAACCACTTTAATATTTGGGTGTAAATTTGAACAATGGATTTTAAAATTAAATGAAAGATGCACTGAAATTTACTTTTATTTAGAATGATTAAGTCACTTCTACAGAAAGTAGAACAGAAGACGACCTTCACCCACTTTTCAGTCTTGGAGAAAGGCCGACAGGCGTTGTAGTTGTAAACATAACAACCGTTATCTCATCTACAGTCGTAAATAAAATTAGTTAACTGTCAATTACAATTTCTTGAATTTGATTCGCAGGTTGGAAAAAATCGTCATGATTTAAATGCCTGAAAATTGAAAAAATTATATAAAATTGAAAATAAAATCCAAAACTTTTGAAAAAATCGTGACAGATAAAAAATCATAAAAGAATTTAATATAAATTTGAAAAATAAGATTTTAGCCAAAACTTATTGCAAAGAAAAATTCACATAGAAAAGAATTATGTGACAATAAAGTAAGATTTTTCTTAACTAGACATAACTGTTTAAAAATTTTTTTCAAAATGGAAACGAGAAAAATGCATAGGAAAATTCTTAAAAAATTTTCCACGTTTCTTCTCCACTACATCATGATAGCGCCACATCTGACTAACTTATTGTAGAAAGGATATTTTAGATAATTAATATATTTGTTACAATAATTTAGCCTAATAAATCGCGACTCTCACATATATATATATATACAGGGTGACCCAAAAGTCTTCATACAATGACCCAAATCAAGCCCAGTAGTGTCCTAATAAATAAAACCATTGAACATTGGTAGTTGATCATTGGTTTGTGCCGAGCATCCAAACTGGCCACCATGCAGGGTTTTCTTTGTGTTTAACACCAAAACAAAATACAGTTTCCACATAGGAAGTTCTGCGAGAAGTTATCCCATTGGCAAGTAACCAATGTGTTCCAGGGGCTTACTCTGTCAATCCACTGTCACAAATCTTAAGGCTGATGTTTTAATGTCTTGTGAATAAAGTTACATTTAACCTTTGTATCTATGGAAACTTGGGATGCTCTGTGTATATATACAATAAGTAAATAAGAAATGTTTACTTTAAACGACTTGTACATATTTAAAGCTTGTATATTTAAATTATATGTTACGATGTTCTATAAATGGAATATAATTTATTAATTTTATAGTAATTTTAATTCAGCATTTAAAACTATAACAGACTTACAGAGTAATGTTAGATAATTTTGTTGAACAAGCAGATTTAATAATTCACTCAGAAACTTTCATTCAGAACACCTAATTTATTAAATATATATATTTTTTAAATTATAAGATTATATATTTATTATTTAATTCAAAATTTAGAAAGCAACTGTACAAAATAAATCCAACAAAGGTTGATAAAGTTTATGAATTTATAGATAAAAAGATAAACATTTTAAAAAAATATGAATTAATAATAAATATACACAAAATATACATACATGTAAATTTATACACAGTAGGGGAGAGCAGGGCTACAAGTTCCGTTTTTTAATCAACCTTATATTTTGTTAAGGAAACATAATTCTAGCATAAGTATTGAGAGATTAAAATTTAGTAATATATCTAAACTTTGCTATAAATACAGTTTTTGGGGTTGATTTTTTGTAAGTTTTTTTTATAATTAATAATACAATACCTAAAGTCGGAAAGTAACAACTTACCCCGGTTCGGGGCTAGTTGTTAACAGGGTGGGACAAGTTGTTACAAGATCTATGAAAGGTGTAATATGTAAAAAAACAATAATTTATTTAACTAAGTATGTATTTAAAGACTAATCAATAATATCTTATTAATAATTAGTTGTTTTTCTTAAATTTATTATAAAGAAAACATTTTTACGTTTCAACATTTATAACTTTTACTTAAAGAAAAAGGGAGAAAGGAACATCCTTTCCAAGTTCTTGTATAACACCAGAAGTTGCAGGCAAATTTACAACTCCCGATGACCCTGGCTGATCCAAGATTTGTCTTTCGTCAGTAAAGCTCACATTTAACAAATACTCTGCTAACTTGTTTTCCTGTTCTTCAATAAAGACCAATCTTACTTTTTTGTAGCCAATCGCAGCGTTTTCAACTCCAGATTTCAATTTCTTTACAAATCTATATAACGTCATATGACAAATATCTAATTCTCTGGCAACAGTTTTTATTTTTTAACCATCTTTAATAACTGCATCTGCAGCTCTTTGCATCAACTCCTGAGATACAGGACCCCGTGTTGTTTTTCGAATATAAGTCCGCATACTGCAAAAGGAAAAAAACATTATTTTTACTGCATTACCGGTACAGTAATGCAGTAAACTGGGGGCAAGTTGTTCCAAGGTCACAACATGCCCCCAAAGAAGGGAACATCTAGCCCCGATAACACATGGGTTCAAAACAGCAACTACTAGATTAGGTTACGAGACATATACAGTTTTAGCGTAGTATATCAAGATAGCAACTACATTTACTGTATTCTGTAGCTCGAACTGTTACGGGAACCCCTTCGTTGCTGGTTTCAAAGAAGCCCGATAACAGTTCAAGCTGCAGGATATCGAAAATGTAAGTAGGCATAAACTCTGAGCATTTAAGCGATGCTGCAACGTGTGGTTTATAATGTATCGAATTATATTACTGTCAATTCATATTCAAATCACATAAAGTTATTAAATAATCTTTCTATACATCCATTTATGTTATTGCTTTTGCAGTGCCACAAGGCTACAAATTTTTGTATTAGAGGGAACATTGAAACACATACAAAATTTAGATCAGTTAACCGACTAATTTACTAAAATTGTGATTTTTAAAACTCTGGTTACACTATCAACATCTGAATAAAATTACCGAACACTAGTAGTTGATCGTGGATTCGACTCGAACGTATACACAAATTAATTGATATATAGAAATTCAATCAACATTTTGGAGTGGCATGTACCACATTATCTAAGTTAGAAGCATGTTAAAGTAACTACCGAGTGTCGTAGCAATTTGTCGAACGGCCTGTGTGTGCATAGCGAATAAACATATTTATTTATATATACATACAAATTAAAGATACATACCTAACGAATTTTTAATTTTCTCTTAGGAGAAACAAGGAGAAAACTAAAAATAAGTACAGTCAAACCTGTTTTTATGCGGGGGGATAGGGACCGCATTAAAAAAAACGCATAAAAAAAATCTCACGAAACTTTACGAATGGCTGTAAATAATAGTTTTCGCGACACAATTAAAAAATATTTTTTTTAATGCGGTCAACAGGGACCGCATAAAAAAAGTCTCACATAGAAAATAACTCAAAACCGTACGAAATAGAATTTATTGACAACAGATGTCAGCACTTGACTGCATCGTCTGGTCTATCGTCTGTTTTACATATTTTTGTCCAGGTGGTGTTTTGTTGACTTAAAAAGTAAATTATTTCATTTTTCGCATATTCATGCAATAATATTACTATAATAAGTGCATTTATGCTATAATAAGTTTATTTAGCTATAATAAGTCAACGTAAGACATGGCGCGGCCGGATGGCCGAGCGGTCAAGGTTAGCAGCCTGCCGGCCTGGGGGACCCGGAATCGAATCCGGACGGGTCGAAAAATCCCCAGGAATTTTTCGGGGGGTGGTCCGTCCGGATATGTCGGTCCCCGTCCCTCACCACCCGGCCGCCCCATTGTGGGCCTGGCCGAACCCATAATGGGCTTGCTATAAGAGGCCCTCTTAGTGCCCACTGGGCGGAAAGAGTTAGAAAAAAAAAAAAAAAAAAAAAAAACGTAAGACATGACGAATCGCACGAGACTAGTCGACAACTATACCGCACAAATTAAAAATTCGCATTAAAAAAATCGCACAAATAAAAATCGCACATAAAAAGAGCGCATAAAAACAGGTTTGACTGTATAAAGAAACATCTCGGAGCCATAAAAAGAAATTATGCAAATTCGCAGTAGTAATAAATAAGGATGTGAAAATGTTTTAGATACGATAAAAATAAAGAAAAAGAAAGAAACAATTTCAAAAGACAGTTATACGAACATATGTATAAAAAGAGAGAAAACAACGAAATAAATAAAAACTTGTGTAGAGAAATCTACCAATCGTGAAACAGTATTATCGATAACAGGAGCGAAGGAATGGAAGATTTATGAAAGGAGTATGCTAAGTAAAAATGTTAATTGTCGTTTGCTATTGCAGGCACAGCTATGTGAGTAAAAATATTCCTTTAAAACATTTTATAACATTATAAGTTACTGTAGTAATTAACAAAGGCGAAATTCTAAATCGTGCCAACACCAATAAATATATTGGTGTTGGCACGATTTAGAATTTCGCCTTTGTTAATTACTACGGTATTGTCAGGTAATCTTTGCAATATATTATTGTAAATTTTTATAAATTTTTGTTTTTACATTGTTTTTGAGAACCTGCTGAAGAAGGACCTGAAAGTCAGAAATACAAAGAAAGTATGTACAGGAGAAATACAAGGTCAAGAATAAGGATTGATTGTTTTCTCTGAATAAGTTTCTCTCAATTGCAGAAACCGAACAACAGTACAATAAGTCCCATTAATAAGTGTGGGTGCGCCGGGAGGTGGACGGAGTCTCGTTCCTCCTTTTCTCGGCTCACAGGTCAGTGAGATCTGCCCACGTCAAGATGGCGGTTCGGATGGGTTACGCGTTACGCGTCACGCGAGTGGAGGAAGTGTATGGGTCCGACGATAGAGCGGCGGTGACGATACCCGAATAAAAGACATAGCCAACGGATAATAACAACAACAACAATTTATTTAGGCTAACGTTACAATTACAAAAGAGGCGCGCGACTGTCGCCTAAGTTCGGATCCGCGGAGGGAGAGTTTACATGAATTTGGGTCATACCTCGTGATCCGGGTCGGTCCTCTAGGTCAAAGTATTCCTTGGATTGCGGGCGGTTTCCTCTCGATTTCGGCGCACACACACAGTCTAAGTGACACTACGTAACTGGCCCCCCTTTCCCTCTCATCGCCCTTTTATCGTCTCGGTCACGTTTTCCAGTTTTACCAACCAGCATTTTTCGACTGTTGTTCCTCCCCTGATTCATATTTCCTCCGTGGGAACCAAGCAATAAAATATTTTATTATTAACGGCTTGGTTCCGGCGGGTTCGAATTTTCACAGGATTGTTTTGCCCTTTTTCTTTACTTTTGGTTTCAGGATGTCTTAAAACGCGGAGATTTGCAAAAAGCTCGAAGAATCAAACTTTGCCAAGGTACTATTCAATAAATTTAATATTTTTATATAAGTGACATTTTATTTAGTACTGTAAACATGTCTAAGTTTTACAACACAAAAAAAGTTAAATAGCGATATATTTATTGTTTTATGGTTATTAAAAATTATAGAAAGATAAACTTTGGGTGCGAGTTCGTTGTCGTCATCGGCTATTTTCTCACTCATTGTCGAACATATTATTGAACTAAATATTCGGAATGAGTATCGAATGTTACAGTAAGTACAACTCAGTAATGTTAAATAATTATTCTAATAAAATATAAATAATAGGAATCATATTTTCAGGAATGCGGTTATTTTACAGTTTTTACATTTTACCTTAAATAAATACAATTTTACGTAACTGCATAAGGTATATTATACGTTAGGGAAATGCTTATATACTTTAAAATTACATAATTCAAAACGTAAGAAAAAGAATTTAAATAAACCTGCAACGAGTTGCTAAACTTTTCACAATTTTGGTGGCGCCATCTCTTATCATATTTTATTTTTAAAATCTTCTTATATTTTTAACTATTATAAAATTACAAAAAAACTTAATTTTGAAGATAGGGATAGTTTTGTAAAAAAGCTGTAAATTCTAATAACAAGTAAAATCGTCATTAAGTCCGACCCTACTGCAAATACACACGATCCTCATTACCTCCCCACCCATATCAGCCAAAAATACAACAAAATTACAATAGTTCTTTGCAAACTTTGACGCAATAAGACTTCATACTTATTTAACAATTGTTTCGAATTGCTGTTTTTTCTATTAACTAGAAGAAGAAATCTTTCTGAGATTTCTAGTACACGACGAGTGAAAACCCCCCGACAGAACTGATATTCGGCCTGACACCTACTAAAACAAATTGATGAAAGAAATTTCAGTGAAGTCGGTTGTCTCAGGAGGGGTTTGACCACAAAATGGGTGTCGTCTCGACGTGGTTTTTGGGCAAAGTGCGAAGATTTTGTGAAGTTTTACCGTTAAGATTTTCCACAGATTAAGTGCACCCGATAGAAATTTCAGAAGTAGTTTAAAATAACTTTTGTCAAACACTGTTTTATCACTTTATAAAATCTCACAGAAAGACAAAATATTAAATTTGTTGAATACACTGTGCTTTGTACACATGAAAATAGAAGCAAACAAAAAATTACATCATTATTAAATTTATATTTCAGAAATGAAAGATGTCGCCAAATTGGATGTCTGTTTTTATGAGTATTCATGGGCGATCTACCACGGAGTTACTTGCGAGGGGACATTCTACGGAAAAGTGGATCTCCCTATCTAGGTGTCACCTATGGGCAGAAAGGGCAATTGCCCGGTGCTCCCACCAACAAGGAAACCATTTTTTTATAAAAACATAATTCGCCACTAAAATTATTACGAAGAAAAATGTTCCAAGTCAACGCTATACACGAGGCCCTCTAATTCAAACTTATATGGAAACCATGAAATAATAACAGGATCGACGACCGGACGGCCTAGCGGTCAAGGTGGTAGCATATTGCTCTGGAGAACCCGAGATCGAATCCAGACGGATGAAAAATCCCAGGAATTTTTCTGGGAGTGATTCGACCAGATAAGTCAGCCCGTCCCTATTGTGGAGTTGGCCGAACCCATAATGGCCTTGCTAAAAGAGGTCCTCTTAATGCTCACAGGGAGGAAAGATTTTGAAAATGTGGTCAACTACTTAGCGAGGATAGAACTTGTGATCGACGACCGGTATGCGGTAGTTTTACCCACTCAGTGACGAACCGACCGAAGTTTTGAATCCTTCCCAAAATGTTTTCTACGGGAAATTCGCTGGTATTTTCAAACTAGACGTGTCTAAGTTTCCTATATGTGGGGCACGATACTTTTAAATTTTGGAGACTATAAGTAAAGGGAGTATAGGGAGGGGTGCCATATGCTATATCTAGAGCGGGTCAGAATTAATGAAAATTTTATCATTAATTTTAAATGTCTTATTAAATAAAAATTTTATTATTACTAACATTTATAATTTTTGTAAAACTTGCTCCTATCCAAAATAAGTCTTTTCCTTTTTATAATAATTAGCAATATGAAAATGATTTATTATAAAATCTTTTATAAAACACAGCGACACACACAATTTTTTAAATTGATTGAATTAGTGATTTAATGAATTGAATATAATTAAAAATTATCGGACTTTCTTTCCAGTCTTCTAACTTTCTGTCGGTGCGCAGGGAAAGTCGTGCAAAAGCTCTTCTACGTATATTAATTACGTAAAATAGTAGTTGTAACCCAGGGCACCCGCAAAGTAGACACTAACGAGCCATTAATGATTTTATTTTTTTCCGCCCTATGTGTACTATGAGGCTGTATTTTCCATGCCCATCGTGTGTTCGGACATATCCATAAATATAAGATAAAGATGAAGAATTGTTCAATTCAGCTAATTAAAGATGGATCCGAGTGATGGCTTAAACGTTTTTTAATAAATAAATTTTTGGTGTTAGTGTGAGGTCGCCGAACCTCGCGTGACGTCAGAATGTGCGAGTCACTCCGAAGCATGAGTGGGTACGTATTGCACAAAGACAAACTCCGCAGCTACAAATAGTTACTTTTTTTTTTTTTTTTGTGGTTTAAGGCCCTTTACCACTCAAAGAGATACAAATAGTTACTTTGTTTATTATAACCAAAAGAATAGGCTTACAGCTACAACAGCCAACAGTAGTCGAAGTCGGGTCTTCTGATTTATTTCGACCCTCGAAGGGTGAATCCCACTGGAACTATTCTTTCGGATTCCTTTCGAAAAGTCGCTGGCCCCGGGGGGTTAGAAAGAGATAGTCCGTCACGAGGTCGAGTTGCAAAACGGTTCCATACAGATATGCAGAGGCCGTTTCTTTTTCACCGTATGGTGTCACACAATAAGAAGACGGGAGAAGCTCTCCGCATCCTTGAAAATGCCCGTTTTATAAGTTTTTTCGGGTCCCAGACCGAACATTTCGATAGGTCGTTTCTGACTCACCTCCGCTTTCCGATTGGTCTTCACTCTTTACGAAATGTAACAAGATCAGAACCCAGATAGCGTGATGAGTCAACATCGACTGTCAACTCTGATCGCTATCGAAGATATTCGATGTTGGGACTTAGGTCCTACATTATTCTATTGTTTTAACCTGAGAAGTAGGTCTTTCTCAGAAATTTCCGCCAACCCACCATTTATGGACAAAAAATTTCTATTTTCCTTTTTCCCTTTTTTGTCGGTTTACTTTTTACATTTAATTATTATTATTTTTTTTTAACAAAAAAAAATTTAATTTTTTATACCTGTGATTCCGGCCACTTCAGGAGTCTTACATTAGAAATAAACAGTTCACGTTTAGTCAGCAAAGATGGAATTTTGTATATTTCTGTCTTATTTAATTGTTTTGAGTTAAATATTTTAAAACTCATTTCGAAATGTTTGATTAAATAAGATCTTGTAATAAAGAAATTATTAAATGCGGTATGTAAAATTTTTATTTATATAACGATAATAAAATATATGGAATATCACAATCATATAAAGCTATAAATCGTGCGATTTAATACACTTTTGCGAAGTTATATAAGATCTTGTATAAATATTGATAAATAGCTTGAGTATCTTGTAAATAAATATCAATATTCTTCATTACCGTTGTTAGTTTATTAAACGATTAAATTAAAAGATCGCGATTATTTTACAAATAAAAATCAGTAAAATAATAAAATCAGGATCTTTATTGTTTTTACTGTTAATATTACAAAGAAAGGTTTAGTTTAATTTGGCTAGACGGTCGACGAGTAGATAAATCTCTGGATACAAGTCGCAGGTTCACGTCTCACCAACGCGTAGGCCACGTGGAATTATCCGGGGTTTTTCGCGTGTTTAACACCTACACAGGGTCCATTTTCTCATTAAAACACCTAAATAAGGTCCAGTTTTTTCCAAGAAAGTCCTCCAGGAAGGATCTTTACCTTCGGCAGATCGCCCAAGTGTTGCATGTCCTTAATTCAATCAATCACCAGTCCAATCTAATAACATCTCAGCTATTATTTAAAGCCGAATCGAATTCCATTATTTATAAGTAGAAATGTAGAAATATTCATTCGCAAAAATAAGCTCATTTCAAATTGAATTGATATTGATTGGTTGCATTGCGTTCATAAAATTCTGCACATCGCATAGATGAGTAAACTATTTCGCTTATTTGCGTTCTGATATAAGCGAATACACGTGGAATGAAAAGGACATCAAACTCGTTGCTATTTCTAAACAACAGCATTAAAGTAATTTAGAATTGTTATAGAGTAACAAGCTCCATTACTTCTGGTTAGAAGCAATATGGCGGAGAATTGCGTTTACTGCATGCTTTATCCCATATTCTCTATCGCTATATTTTTTGGCGATATTTATTACAAACGCTGCGATTGTCGCCAGTTGAACGCCAGGCAATCAAAAATAATAGAATTTTACAGGAAATGCATTCTGATAGTGTTGGTTACTTCAACAATTGTATTTGTCCTTCAGAATCTTGCAACTAAAGAGAATGTTATTTTCTGTAGTCCCGTTGGAAGAAATAACGGTAGAAAAATTCATCTTTTTCTGAAAATGTCCATTGCTTTGATTAATATTGGTTGCATTATTTCCATACTTATCGGTAAGAAAAAAATAAGCTTTGACATGAAAATATCGAGTTACGCTGGTGAGAAAGAAAAATTGTTTCGGTATCAATTGGTAATGTTCAGATTTTTCGGTGGTTATTTTATTTTACTTTTTATTACTTTAGCTTTGATGTCCTCGCTTGTTTTATTTCCGGTAGTAGAGAAGGCTTCGAGTTCTTTTCGAGCACTTTTTTGTTCTCTTTCGTATACTGTACTTGGTACTTACAGCATGGCATTTTATTTATGGATGATACCGGCAGCGTTATCAGTAGGCCTTTTGATACTCGAGAGATTCAAAGAGTTAGCCAAACAATTAAAATTAACCAGGAATAGATGCGCAAAGTATGATGTGGATGAAATCATCTGGAAGCATGCAGAGATTTATGATCTTATAAATCAGATGAATGATAAATGGAAGGACCTATTTTTCCTTATATTTGGCATAGCAATTTATATCTTAGCCTTTCAAATCTACCATTCTATTTTCGTTGAACTGGATATAATTTTTCGTCTTTTATTATGTCTCGGCACCATTTTTTCCGTTTTTTGTGGATTCTTGTTTTCTTTTGCTGTTTCCCGTATTTCGGCATTCGTAAGTACTGATGAGAAAAATGAAAATTTTTATCAATCTTATACTTTTAATAACTTTTTTAATTTTTTGTGTTTAGGCTTATGATTCTTTTCAAGAAATAAGGATCTTCGCTTCCGCTCGTTTGGCGATAGAAGACAAAATAAAAGTAAGTTTATTGTATTTTCAATAATTACAAATAAAACTGTACTTTTATAATCGTATTTCTATTAATTATTAAATGCTATATTTATTTAGCTGTTGGATTTCATGAAAAAATTTCGAGAAAACGAACTGGGATTTAGTTGTGGTGGTTTTTTCGTTGCATCGAAGGGATGCCCGGTAAAGGTATATTGAAGTTTATCAAATATAAGAAACATATGTAGAGTAGAAATTCGAGTTTAGTAGCGATTAATTTACAGCTATGACGATTTTAAAACGTCAAAAAATAGGAAAAAATTAATTGTTCTTTTTATCGTTAATAGGTGTACAGTTCGCTCTACTCCGCCTTCAACATTCTGTTGCAAGTTCGGGACATTTTGAAAGGTGGAGATAACAAGTGTATTTCTTTCGCTGCACACATTTTAAATCTATCTCAAAATTCCACTTTGTTGCAAAAATAATCTCCAATAATCACCTTCTACAGAATATTATAAATATTTTTTTTTTAATTTCAATGCGGCCCACCATTGGCCGAATAAACTCCGTTTTCATCTCCGTTCGTAGCAGGAAGCAGAACCTAAACATTGGGAGCTGTGTTTCCCGCGCGTGTTACGGTTCCTAACAATTATACCTTCACGGGGCAACAATGCCTAGTAGCTACACACCCGACATTCTCCCAATTAAGATTTCAATGCAAATCATTGTAAAAAAATTAAATCGATTTGAACGTTTTTATTTTTCAAGAGTTAAAAAATAAAATTTCACAGTATATTATATACAACTAACATTTATTTGTATCCGTTCGGTTTGTTCTTAATCTACTGCATTGTGTTACTCTATGCCTAAATTGTAAAATTTAATAAAGCATGTTGTGAAAAATAATGTGTTTTTAAAGTCTCATTTCTTTAATAAATCATACGCATGGACCTTTTCTGACTGAATAGCAGCAAATGTTTTTCATATATGCTTCTTCTATTCCTGTAGAAATGACGTGTAATCTCTCAGTTGGCCACTGCGAGATTACATGTCATTGGCTGTCGTTGGCATATGACCAAATCCACTTTAGTTTAGCCAAATACAAGACCTATATACGTTGTAATTACGGTAGAAAACAAAATCTAGTCATTAAGGCTTTTTTATTATTTCTTACCTTGCTTTTTGTTTGATGTTTAATTTGTACGCTACTTTAAAGTAAAATACATCGTGTCCAGTTAAAAACAGAGGTATAATATTCAACAATTGTCCAAATTAAGGGAAGTATTTTAATAGTAGAGTATATTAAAACCAGTTGGATTGAGGAGGGAAAATTATAATCAGAAATTAACTTACTGTCAATGTTGTCGAACTCGTTATACGTTAAATAAAATGGAATGTGGGTTTGATTTAAAATATAGTCAAAGATAAAGTTTAAAAAGTACGATTTGTGATATACCAGTACAATACAACTACTTGTGTTTTCTGTTCATAATTATAAATTTTAAATGCAGTGTTCGAAATTATTAGTTAAAAGTGAAAATAAATTAAATTTATGGATAGACATCTTGCTTTAAAATGAATTTTTCCATAAAAAATAAAACCAAGATTGAGAGGCACAATTTTAGATGTTTGATGAGGGGGTCGGAACCTTGACAGGGCGTTAGAGCATATTAATAGGAACAAAAAAAGTCTAATAAACTATGGGTGTACGGGCGACCCTTCGCGAGATATAGCCCTCGAAAGATGCACCTACGTCAGTTCCGGCCTCGCTATCGCGATCGGGAGTCGCGTCGCTTGCCGTTAAAATTGCCTTTAGAAGACGTTTTCCCCCTTTTTTTACTTCGTTCAAGAACTACCGTGAATCGATCACTAGTTTAGCACATGGCGGCGTGTGGTGGCGCCCGTACAGTACGAGAGGTCAGTCGGGCCGCCATGTTCGCTGCCATAAGTAACATTTATTTTTCGTCTCCGGTCCAAAAATAGGGTACCGTTGAACTCGTCTCGGTCCCGAGTTCAAATATATAATCAAAGTCCTGAAATTCCATAGGGAGTAATCTATAGTAAACCCAATAGGGCTTGCTGCCTGTTAAACGCGCGATAGGCTTAGCGGAGAAAGCGGCGTCAGTTCCGACGTCGATAGTCATTTTGGGGGCCTATATCTCGCGAAGGATCGCCCGTACACCCATGGTTTATTAGACTTTTTTTGTTCCTATTAATATGCTCTAACGCCCTGTCAAGGTCCCGACTCCCTCATAAACATCTAGAATTGTGCCTTATGGGATGTCATTATGAATAAAATAAAGCATAGAGGGACTTAAAATTTGATATTCTCCTACTGAGAGAATTGCTATTGTTATTATTAATAACTGAACGTTTTGTGATATGCATAAGTATATGGCCTTAAAAAACATTATTGTTTGCATTAATTATAAATTCATTACTCACATGACATATCCGCAACGATAATATTGTCTTTTTTTTAAAACTCTTTCTGCCCTGTGGGCACTTAAAGGGCCTCATTTAGCAAGCTCATTACGGGTTCCTCCAGGCCTACAATGGGACGGCCGGGGGCCGACATATCCAGTCGAACCACCCCTGAAAAATTCCTAGCGGTTTTTCGCTCTGTCCGGATTCGATCCCGGGTCCCCCAGAGCGTTAAGCTGCCACCTTAAACGCTTGGCCATCCGGCAGTCAAAAGCGAACGTGATAACTGCTACAGTACGGAACCATAAAGTGATATTGTCTTGATAATATTATTTTGTATTTTGGAAAGAATACTTAGGATAGAGGAAAGACAGAGTTGATGACTAAAACCTCCTCTCACTCACAGCCAATTATAGATGGAAGGGATGTAATGTCTACTTGGGGAAACTACCGGACAATTTTTTTCTTAATTATTGCAACTTTAAAATTCAGTACAGTACAAACTTGAAATCATAACAGTCTGTAAAATCAGTATGACTACTCACTTTAGCTATTTTAGAACTACTTTAAGCCTTGAGGAAAATCTAAGATAAAATCTAAAAAAATATATGCACATATGAAACTATATCTTCTTATATATAAAATTCTCGTGTCACAATGTTAGTTACCTTACTCCTCCGAAACGGCTTTACCGATTTTTACCAAATTTTATATGCATACTCAGTAGGTCTGAGAATCGGCTACTATCTATTTTTCATACCCCTACACCATTTCCCCCCTTTCAAAAATATATTTATATATGGATTAAGGCTTTTATGTCCAACAGATGGCGCTAACTTCCGACGACCTAAGTTTGCTTTTCTGTGAGGCATTATGCTTTTCTGTGAGAATGGACTGAAGCAGATCATTTTCTATCTTCTATCTATATAAATAAAATATAACGTTCGTTTGTTCCTACCGATTCCTTTGAAATTTTGACACAACGTTGCATTCGAATACGCACGTGTTTTTATATAATATATATGTCGAAATTCCCCCAGTGGGGGGAGATGGACGAGATTAAAACTTACTGTGAAGAACTCTGCTTTTATTATACTATTTTAGATGCGTTTTTGATTGCGTTTTAATAAGGTACAGTACGTCAAGAGAATGTACACTAAAAAGGGATTTTTTGAAATTCCCCCCCCACGGGAAAAGTGTTATACATTTATAATAGATACATTTTGAGCCACAACAACGCGTGGCCGGGTCAGCTAGTACACTAAAAAAATTTTGGTCGTTTTATGGAGTATATGCAATTTCTAAACAAGTTACGACATATTAAGTCCTTATTGTCTATTTGTCTTCTTGTCATATAACTATTTCAATTTTAACTAATAAAAATTACAAATAAACTATTCGTAATTTGTAACTACGGCCAGAAAATACCACAAAAACGAGTTCCGCCATTGGCGCTGTTAGCCGTAGCGGCATAATTTAGAAGTAATGATCGCTCAGAGACTAGACTCTTGTTAATTTTCTCCCATTCGGTTGGCAACACTTCTCTGTAGTCTTGGAAGAGAAGGTTAAAATGGCGTCCAGTAGACGTACTCGTCGTTTCGGAGACACCGACAGTCCTATCAATTATATTCAAATAGACGGATTGGTAAGTTTTTCTTAAAATGTTAAATAAATATGTAATAACCATATTTTCTTATAAATAGATTGTAGTTATTTACAGTTTAATATTTTTCAACCACGTGTATCTATTACAGACAAGCTTATTGAATTCAAACATATTGTCTCGATTATTATTATAATTACCATATAATTTTAATGATGATCACTTTGCAAGTGTATATCTTCCATTTTCCTTCATAAGCAGCCATATTTTGGCACAATTGCAGATGTGTAAGACACTTGGGAACTTAACAGAGCTGTAGAGTGTGCCCATTGGAGCAAAAAAGTCAAAGGAACCTTACCACTATATGTAACCTTTTGCGAGCCTCCTGAAATTAACTTTCTGGGTATAATTGAGAGTCACTTTGCACACTTCACTAACAGTAAGACTATTGTGTTTAACTATTCGGTCCTGATGACTACACCAGCTTTTGGTAGCCCCCTTGAACATTCGTGGATTACTTGATGTTATTTACTTTAGGTGTGATGACTAGTGTTTTTTAACATAAATAATAAATGCATGAACTTCTATTGACTGAAAAGAGTTTTTACCTTGAACCACTACTACTGCCTATTCTCAATGCTTTACATCAGGTGTATTCAACCTTTTTGGCTTCTTTGGGCCACATTTAAAGACAAAAATTGTCTCGGGCTGCACAGAAACTATATAGCTATATGTAAAGGTGATGAGTAGATTTTTCTGTTCTAGGTCGCTTGTTAATTTTTGGTACTTTTCGATTTACGGTATTCCAGCTGATATGTACAACAATAGGTAAGTTTCAAGCTCTGAATGAGGAGTTTCACACCACTGCAGAATTGTTGACCCTTTACATGATATTTACCTCTGAAGGTCCGTTTTTAACATGTATCAGTCTACTATCTATGCTTAGCATGTAGACATGCCCTTTGGTGCAAGTGATAGCGAGCACCTCAGTGCTGTTATTTGCCATACAAATCTTGACATCCAAGTAATTAACTTCTGTGTGACTTTCCTGATTTAACTCTAGTGTTAGTCCATAGCTGTTGTTAAAAACTTGTAACACTTCTCCTATATCAGGTTTGGTTTTTCATATAATCAAAATATCATCCACATACTGTGTATAACTAAGGATATTGGACTGTAAGTTTACTAAGACACTTTCTTCCAATTTTCGTAAGACAAGTTCGCACAGATCTCCCGAGATAGGGCTACCCATCATTGGTACTCCCCTTTTTTTGGATGCAAGTTTGACCATCAAAGTATTTAAAAGGAAGAATAGCATATTAGATGCATAAGTTCTAATTGCGATGTGTTCGATTTTTTCTTTTTTGGATATTTTCCTGAAGAAGGTCGTTTAACACGACCGAAAACGTTCGTACCGAATAAACACGGCTGCATTTTATAAGGTGGCATATGTGTAGTGTTTTAATACAATATGCAGTCTACGACGAGTTATAAGTTCTAATATCTGGGAATGGAATCTCTGGACTTCAGAACATTAAAGTTTATTTGTTCATCATATGATGGAATTTGCATTTAGGTGTCAAGTTGTTTATTTAGTCTTCTGGTTGCCTGTTAACCGAAATGTACCATTTTATCTTTTATGGTTGGCAATCCTTTGCTGTAGTCTTGGAAGAGAAGGTTGCCAACAAATGATGAAATAATTTATATAGCCAAGTCAAATTGTTGTAGCCTAAATGACTTCTCATGGGCCTAACTAAAAAAGGATAGCCTATTTTGGCTCAAAGTATCCAAATTCTTTCATTTGTGAAAAAGTATTTAATATGCATATAAATTATGGTGGCAGCCATCTTAATTTCTGTCTTCAGCACTTGTGAACCTTGCTTCACTAGCACTACAGTGGCCAACCTAAAACGGAAATAGCTCAATTGTCTTTTTATCAAAGCAGCTTTAAGTGGCTTTACTAGGAAATGCATCAAATGTATATTTCTAAAAATTATAAGTGTATATTAATGACATCTTGTGATCTTCAGGTTGAAATTTCAACTTGAAGATGACCTATAGAATAGGTCGAAAATGTTTGTATTCTCAATTAAACTATCTCGGCAACGAAAAAGGTATGTTATAATTGTCTAATTATTTGCTGAGCACATTCCTGTCAACATAAAGATCTCAATGTTTTGAGGAGGTTTACGATTTTATGTTGGGCTGCATTTATTACAGTGGCTGGGCCGTGTGTGGGCTATGGGTTGGATAACCCTACTTTATATGTAATTTTATGCTTTAATGTGAGCTATAGTGAGCACCAAAGCATACAACCTACACCTCTTAATAGCCTTATCTTGCTTTGCTCTGCCTTCTACAATTTACTGATTGGAAGTCAACAAGAGAAGGGTTTCAATACAAGAGATGACCAGGAAAGTGGAATAACAAATTTCTTATTTTTAGAAAAGCATCTGCTTAGTTTTTTATTAACCTGTTATTACTTGAGGGTGAGTACTGGCTCACCCTCAAGTAATAACAGGTTAATAAAGAACTAAGCAGATGCTTTTCTACAGTAGGTTAATAAAGATTTTACAAGATACTGGAATCAGAAATAATAGTCATTGCTAATTTAGTGTTTTCAGTGCTGCCTTTGTTTTTCATGTATTTAAAGTGGTACAATTCTAATTTTAAAGTGATATTGTATATACGTTCTATCATAAAATATGATGAGATATTTCTGAAATGGCTTGATGAGGAGTCTGAGAAAGAAAATGTAGGCTCCTTCCTTGCAGGCAATGAGAGTGAGGATCTCTGTATGAAAATGCTGGAAGTGTTGCAAAAGAAACCAGATCCTCCACAGGCAACATCAGTATCAAGTGTGCATATTGCCCAAAAAAGAAGGAATAGGAAAACAGCATCTAATAGTGTAACAGGTAGCCTACTGTACCTATCTGCAGATACCACATAGTAACAATCTGCAAACAATGCCATTTTAAAATTCAGACTAAACAGATTCAGAACTTGAATAGAAATTATAATCAAGTTTAACAATAATTTCAGATATCGTATTTCTGTTTTTATTGATCTGAGTTGAACTGATCAGACAAATTTTCTGTTTATCTAACAAAATTACTTTTAATGTATTCTAACTAAAATAAAGTAAGGTAAGCATTAAAATGTGTATTATTCATATCAAAACTTCCTCTTCCAAGTAAAATTTCTCAAGACAAATCATTAAGAATATGTAAACATGTAAGATAAGCACAGCACACATCCTCGAGTAACAATGTTACAAATCTGACCATGAGTTGCACTGGGTTAACCCTTATTGGCTAAACCTGAAACGTGAACAAAAAAGCACTACTTGCATCCATTTTTTGGACATCTCCATCAGTTTTAAGGCACTAGTATACACACCAACATATATTGGAAACTTACATACCAGCCAATCTATTCCTTACAACTCATCCACCCTTTCTACATTAAACTCTTAGCATTCAGATTTCTAATTAAAAGAGCATATACACACTATACAAGTGTTATGGATGTGATAAATGAATTAGATTACATTGTTAAACTTAATCAAATAACAGCCAAATTAATTGGACAATATTAATTTGGCTATTATTTTCAAATGTTAAAACGCTCAAAATTCAAAAATAATTGTATTTGATTTTCCACCCGATGATGATAGCTATAAGCTATTGAAAGTGCTAGTGAGTAAGTCTAAAATCTAAAAAGTTGCAATTTGTAATGCTGCAACATTGAAGTGTTAATTATTTTAATTTATTTGAACATTGGCATGAAGTTTATTTTATGATTATTTGGTTGATTATTAATACGTCGGGTTCTTGAGATATTGATATATATTGTTAAACTTGCCATACAGTATGGCTATCCATCAACAACAATACACAGTCTAATTTCAGCATATAATGAGACAAAAGCAAATCCTTGCAACAGAATACTTTAAGGAAGTGCATGGTAAATTACTTTTCCACATTTAAAAAAATCCACAATGAGATCACAAGGAAAATCAACATAAAGAGTTGCATATAAATACAATCCTGCAGTTTGATGATAAACTGAAAGAAAACCATTCCACCACACCAAGAGTACACGCCATCCCTCCAGAAGATAAATGATTTCAACATAAACTTACATATGTGGGAGCTACAGTGGCAAGGAGCTTGAAAGCAAGACCCAAGGAATATAAACAGTATAGTCTTTGCCAACTATGCCAGGGAGCAAGACAAGAGTTGCATGGGAAGATGCAGATAATCTGACCCAATAGAAATCTTATCATTTCCAAGTATCTGAGGTCTGAGATTGTTGAAAATATTTAAATCTCACAAAAACAAATGTGTTAATTTCAGAGATGTGGACCATTTTTCTACGGTGTGGATATGTATTTTTGAACCATCAGCTTTGATACTTACATTAGTTATTTTTATTATTTGTTTTGTTTATTTTAAAATCTAAATTTCAATTATTGAGTTTTATTATCTTTATTTAAATTTTATATTATATTTGTTTAAGTTTAGAGGTTTCAAAGTTGTATTTTGTTTGATGTTAATCTCAAAATGATATTTATATATTTGACTTATCATTCTTAACTGAGAAAGACCAGGTAGAATAGGTCAGAAATGTTTCTGTGATATTAAACTGTTGCTGGAAATCAAAAGGTGTGTTTGTTTCAATACATTAATGTGTGCATATGTATTGGTTTTCTCGGGACTTTTGTAATTGTTATTTCCACACACACTGTGTGAGAAAATAAAAGTTAGACATACATTCATAGATACAGGTGCCACTTGAACATCAACAACTTTAATTTTAACTTAATATTACTGTTGTCATAAATACATTAGTAAATTTAATTATTATGTTGGGTTAAGTGAGAGATACTCGGTTAACACCGGTGGCTGTGTACTATGCCGGACCAAAGTCAAGGCATAGTAACCAAAACAGAAATTAAAGAAGTTTATCAGTGTGTGTGTCTGTATTCAGGAATTTTCTCACAATATGACATGTATTCAATATAGTGGCCTTCTGTAGTGTGATGTATGTATTTCTATTCAATTGTAATGTGCCCAGGCTTTTGTGTAGTGTGTGTGGTATGACACCTGTAGAGGAGAGAACAACAGGTACAATAAGCACCCTATCCATCCTCCACAGATGCCTTATTTCCTGGGCGAGTTCTGTGTACTTGCTAATTTTTTCAGTGCATGCGTTTTGTATATTGTGAGTGTTTGGAATGGATATGTCTATAATGTATGTGATTTTATTGTGTTTCTCAATGAGTGTGATGTCTGGTCTGTTGTGGTAAATTGTTTTATCTGTGATTATGGCTCTGTCGTAGTACATTTTGTGCGTGTTGTTTTCCAATACTGTCTGTGGAATGTATTTGTAGTATGGTTTGTGGATGTCTACTAATTTGTGTTTCTTTGCAAGCTCTTGGTGTATTATATTTGCTACTTGATTATGTCTGTGTAAATAATCTGTCTGTGCCAAGAGCTTGCAACCAGAGGTGATGTGTTGTATAGTTTCTGGCATGACGTGACATTTTCTGCACGTGTCATTTGTGAGTGTTGCATCTTTGAGTATGTGTTTTCTGTAGTTTTTAGTATTTATGACCTGATCCTGTATGGCAATCATGAATCCTTCCGTCTCCCCAAAGAGGCATCCCCGAGCTAACCAGCTGTTTGACGCAGTTTTGTCAACAAAATCATGGGCCAGATCATAAGGATGCCTGCCATGGAGTGCCTTTCGAGCCCACGATTGCTTAATGGTGTCTATGCTTTTTATATGTTGTGTTGTGTCCATATTATGTGAGTGTAAGTTTAATGGTGTGTTGTTCGAGTCTGCTAGAGTTACTGCTTTATGTAATTGTGATATTTCTTGTTTTTCATAAAAAAACTCTCGCAGTGACTGTATTTGTTTGTAGTGAAGGTTAACTATGTCAATCAGGCCACGTCCACCATCTTTACGTGGAAGGATTAATCTTTCTGTGGCGGATTTAGGATGATGTTGTTTATGCTTAGTAAGTGTAGATCTTGTTTTCCTTTGGAGTTGCTCAAGATCTGTGTGAGTCCAATGTATAACTCCAAAAGAATATGTGAGTACTGGGATGACATATGTGTTTATTGCTTTAACTGTGTGTTTTGCATTTAATTGTGTTCTGAGAATAGCATTTAACCTACTTTGGTATTCTTTAATTAATCTTTGCTTTATTTGTGCATGTTCTGTTAGTTTGGCCTGTTGGAATCCTAAATACTTGTAGAACTCGCCCTCTTCCATGGATTCAATAACGTCTCCATTTCCAAGTGCAAAATCTTCTTTCTTCAGGATTCCTTTTTCTATGTGAAGTGTTTTGCATTTATCTAGGCCAAATTCCATTTGTATGTCGTTGGTGTATGAATGTGTGATTTGTAGGAGTTGATGAAGTTGTTTTTGTGTGGATGCATAAAGTTTTATGTCATCCAGTGTACATGAGATGTGACAGTGTATACTGTGTTGTTTTTTCATGCCTGATATTGTAACCATATTGCGTGTTGTTTAACATGTTGGATAATGGATTCAAGGCTAGGCAGAACCAGAGAGGACTCAAGGAATCTCCTTGAAAAATTCCTCGCCTAATAAAAATTTGGTTTGTTTGTATGGAAGTGTTACTAACCCTCAGATGTAGTGTTGTTCTCCAGTGCTGCATAGTGTTTTGAAAGAATGCAATGAGTGATGGATGTATTTTGTACATGTGTAGAATATGTAGCAGCCAACTGTGTGGAACACTGTCGAATGCTTTTCTGTAGTCTATATATGCCATGTGTATGTTTCTGTGTTGTTTGTGTGCTTGCCGTAGAATGACTGAATCTATGAGTAACTGTTCTTTGCATCCCTTGTGATTTCTACGGCAACCTTTTTGCTGTTCTGTTAGAATGTCGTGTTCTTCAACGTGTTTGTATATTTTGTTTGCAATACAGGATGTCAATAATTTGTAGAGTGTTGGAAGACATGTAATTGGTCTGTATTGTGTGGGGTCTGTGGTATTGTTGTTTTTAGGTTTCATGTAGGTGATGCCCTGAGTAAGAAAAATTGGCATGTCTTGTGGATTGATGATGATGTGTGTTAGATGTTTAGCTAGTTCCTGGTGCAGTGATGTAAACTTTTTGTACCAGAAATTGTGAATGTTGTCTACACCAGGTGTCTTCCAGTTGTGTGTTCTGTTAACAGTGTATTGGAAATCATGTATGTTTATTTCAACACAGGGCATAGTTGGTATGTTGTGCAAGTTTCTGTTCTCCTCCTCGATCCAGCCTGCATCAGCATTGTGCGTGACAGCACTGGACCAAAGAGAAGACCAATATGTTGTGAGTTCTTCTTCTGTTGGTGTGCCACTGTGCTGTGTATCAGTGTTTGCTTTGTTATTAATTTGTCTGTAAAAGAGTTTTTCATTGTTTGTAAATAATTTATTTTGTTGTTTTCGTAGTGTACATGTTTTGTATCGTTTGAGTCTACGTGCTTTCGCAGCAAGTTTCTGTTTTAGTGTATCAATGTATTCTGTAATGCGTGTGTTGTGATGTTCGTGTTTTGTGTGTGTTTTTATTTTCTTGAAAATGTTTTTGAGCTGTTTCCTTAATTTGGGTGTTATGTTGTTTTTAGTGTATTGTGTCAGCCTGCCTAATTGCTGTCTAATGTCATTTATTTGTGTTTCTATTCTTCTCTGCCAGGCAGGCTTGATGTAGAATTGTGTTTTCTGTGTATTTGTCTGTGATTGTACTTTCAGTCCATGGTGTGTCACTACTGTGACTGCCTCAGCATAAACTAATGTATGAATGTCTGCGAGTGTAGAAATTGAATGAATGTAGTGTGGTAGTAAGTGAGTGTTTACATAATTTAGTGTTTTTCCTACTTTTTTTGACGTGTTTAATTTTGGTATTCGTGGTCGTTGTGTGGGATCTGTACCTGTATATTTAGTGAGTGTTTCCTGAAATATAAGTGAGAGCATATTAACTAAATCCAAGTCTATGTTATCAGTGATGGAGGAGGAAGTGTCTGTAGTATCATTAGTGGTAATTGTTGTATGTGTGTTATTATCAATGCTTGTTGCTGGATTATCCTGACAGGTTACATGATCTTCATTAATGTTAGATGTTTCTGTCTGTTGATGTATTTGATCAGCAACCTGTTGTTTGATAAGTTCAAGTGTTGTTTGTGGAATAAGGTGGTTGTGTATAATTGTTCTTTTTTGATCAACAACCCTTTGTTCGGTGACAGTGAAATGAGGATATTGTTGTGTGAATGTATGGTATAGTTGTTGTCTGTATGCTGTCATGTTTGTTTCAAGTTTTGTGATCGTGTAATAAGTACGGATGATAAACTCGTTCATTTCTACTGTCCATTTCATCCGTTGGCGTGGTTTTCCAGCCTTTGTGGTCTGTGGATGCATTGCCACAGAAACACCAAGGCTGGGTTGGTTCCTCACATCTGTTGAGGGCATTGCAGTAGCCATGCTTGGGCCGGTGCTGCTTTTGCCACCGGTAACCAGGGGAGACTGTGGCCTATTTTTCGAACGTGAGCCTCTGCCTAACCCACGAACGCGGACCTTGTTAACCCGGGCGACGTCCGAGCCGGTATCACACTTTGATCTAGTTATCACCATAATAAATATCTCTACAGAATGTGGGTGTGGTCACTCTTAGCTTCATTTCTCCCCATAGACCTTACTGGCATGGGTGTCCCTACCAGGAGCTTGTGCTCCAGCCTGCATTGCCCTATGGATCAGTAAAATTACTGGGCTCTCCCATTACGACCAGGTGGTGACCATGGGAGAGTTGTTATTATTATTATTATTATTATGATAACCAAGGTCTGTTTGTGGCTTTATTTGTTGTCTTTCTTCTCCACAGATGGTGCCACTTCATAACACATTGTATTATTTAATTTTTTTACTATATTGATGATGATAAGTTTTTATTTAGAAGTGTAATATATTGATGTTGATATTGAATCCTTGTTACTCCTTCTATTTTTGTCCATCCAGATGAAATGTTGGTTATATTCTTTTCGTGTTCCAATTATGTAGCCTGAATTAGGCTACATGATTGTCAGAAATACTGGCTATTAGCTATTTAAAAAAAGATTTTATCAATTTCAGCTCCGTGATATCGCATACATAGCAGTGACATCATTTACCTTATGTTGCATTTTTAAATATTTTGGCAAATGGCGTAAATTTAAACGTTAAGTTTTAAAAAATAGCCACATTGTGTTACTTTTACAATAATTTTTTTAAAAAGTTCACTGGTGACCATGTGACATTCTGTTATCCAATCAGAAATAACAATCTAATGAATATGGAATGGACAGAAATAGTTTAAAATGTATTATCATGCATCAGTTGCATTCTGATGAACAGTATAGGCTATTCAATTTGAATATTAACTACCTGAAATATATATGCTTCTCAATTTTTTCTGTGAGAAACTAGTCTGTTTATCATGCCTGATGGGAAAGTTTTCAATTATAATAATGTATGATTATTTTAAATTACAGGTGGTTTTGAAAATAATAAAACATTGTCAAGAAGAAGGAGCTGGAGTTATTGACATTGCTCAAGGAGTTTTGTTGGGTCTTGGAGTCGATAATCGGTTAGAAATAACTAACAGTTTTCCTTTTCCAAGACACACAGATGAAGAGGATTTTGATGAACGTATGTTTAAAATATATTATATTTATTTCTGTGTTTATGAAAAGAAAGTTTGTAATATTTTAAAATTTAAATATGAGGGATGTACAATATTGATTTATACTTTTTTTTTTCAACACAAACAAATCACTTATAACTTGGTAAGTCCACCTTCTGATTCCAGCTTTCTATCCAGTTATACATGGTTTTCCATGGAGGTGCATGTTCTCCACCACTGCCACTTGTGAATCTCTGCAGTGCTCACAACCTCTTTCCAGAGAAATTAAGTTATTTACCATTGCCCTTAATGATTGTTCTTTATGATGTTGGCTCATGCACAGATGACAGCTGAATAAATGTGCTGTGGTGTTTACAGATTTCACTCCTCTGTCCAGTGCTGTCACCTTGTACTACACCAATGTTCTAGCCAATGGTAACTGTCGTAACAAGCCAAATGACAGACTGTGAGTTGTGGGAAATTTAAAAGTGTAAATCAATATGTATGTCCTTTGTAAGTTAAATAACTAGAATAATAAAACCAGAAAGAATAATTATGAAAAAGCATGTTGTAGATTTGACTTTGAAGATTCAAGATTAATTGCTTTTTAACTCTGAATACTTTTGATCCCATTCAATAGCTGTCATTAAAATTTTAATAATATAAAATAATTTTAATAGTTGAATTTCAAATGGAAATAATGCGTCATCTAAGACAAGTAAATGCTGATCATCTACACGTTGGATGGTATCAAAGCACTCATTATGGAAATTTTTTTAATAAGCCATTTTTGGAATCTCAGTTTAATTATCAAAATTCTATTGAAGAATCTGTAGTTTTGATTTATGGTAAGTTATTTATAGAAATTCTATGATTTTAAATTTTGTTTTGAAAATAATTTAATTTGAACTTTTTTAAAAAATAGATCCAGTGAAAACAACAAGAGGATTTCTATCACTGAAAGCCTATCGCTTAACTAAGGCAGCAATGAAATTATATAAAGAAGCGGAATTTAGTCCAGAAATGTAAATATATAAACACGAATTACATAGATATTGGAATTTAATAATTGGAATCGTAAATATCAGAATTTAAAAATAAATAAATAAATGTGTGCGCGTATATATAAAATTTACATATATGCACACATATTTGCAATATATATATATTGCAAAAAGTGCATTAATATGTACAGTGAGAGGGGGTTGAGGGCTTAGTCATTTTTGTAATATCAAGAGATCAATCAACTATTGTACATATAATTAAAGGGAAAGTTATGTCAAAAGTAGATCATTGTACACAGTAGCAAAAGAGGGAGTCAAAAGTGGCTCAAAAACATTATGCATAATTAGCCTTTGATCCAATGAGGCAGAGATTGTGTTTCACTGAATTGAGTTACTTAGCTGTGCTTCAATGATATACTCATGCTAAATGCTAATACTAACTGTTTAACAATTTTGGCCAAAATATTTCTGCTTATCACAAGCTCCCAAAACATCACAGTTGGAAAATCACCACCTTATGCATGCAGTCACATACAGTTTTTCTTTATTCACGTGTTTGCATGCAAAAAGCAGCAATTTTCCACTCTTGTCATTATATTTGGTGACCTGATATCATCAAAAATGATAAACAAATAACATTGCTAGACCTGATATATACTACAAAGCTAGACACTAACCAATGCCAAATTCTATTTGGTTAGATACGGCTATATTACTAAATAAATTATGCAACCAATTTGGCACTAGAGGCTCTAATAATTGTAATTATTAAAGTTATTAAGAGATGGCATCTAATGCCCCTCTCTAATACCACATTGGTTGCATAATTTATTTAGTAATATAGTCATATCTAGCCCAATAGACACCAACACACAAAATCACTTACTCTAACACCTTGTAAACGTGCAAATTTATTAACTTCTAATGAATGTCAAAAATGTTAGAAGTTAATAAATTTGGCTGCACATTTACAAGGTGTTAGAGTAATGATTTTGTGTATTGAGTAATATGCAGTCTCAGACACCAACCATTGTTGAATTCTATCAAAAATGATATGAATGTTTGTCAGCTATGCATGACGTATGACCTGCAGTCTCCAATTTGCTTGAATCTTGAAAGCTTATTTCCATAAGATAACCTGGGGCAATATGACCAACAATTTAAATGTTTTTGCAGGTTTATTTTGTTTTCAAAAAATACAAAAATCATTTTTTAGTCCTTATGAGAAACACTTTATCTCTCCCATTCATTTATTTCCAACTGAACTCATTCCACCTTAGCCAAACTGTTGTAGAATTTGAAGGACTCTCTATGGGAGCCCGGTAAAAGAAATTGTGTAAACTAAACAATATATGATGTTGAAATTTGCCATGTACAAAGAAGATATTACATTTTGAGGAATGGCAATTATATGCAGCATAATTGCATGTGGAAATCAATTGAAAAATTCTGCATTTTGCATTCAGTCCTGTAAAAAAAAAAAAGAAGAAATAAACTGTGATTGCAGGTTAATGTATAGCCCCTTGCTGTAATTTGTTTCGTAAACTTAAAACATCTGAG
Organism: Centruroides vittatus; assembly: GCF_030686945.1. Taxonomy (NCBI): domain Eukaryota; kingdom Metazoa; phylum Arthropoda; class Arachnida; order Scorpiones; family Buthidae; genus Centruroides; species Centruroides vittatus. The sequence goes on along the minus strand of NW_027120712.1, from coordinate 351,412 downwards.
ATTATTTCTTTGTCAGTAGATTTCCATAGCTTTGCCACTGAATATTTTATATACCCTATGTTCAGTAGATTATTACATTATTGCTACTTTAAGATGGATAAGTAATCTCTAAAAATAGTTAAATATAAGAATGAAATTAGTTTCTATAAATTAAATATACAATGTGAAAATTTTAGTTTTAATTCTTAAAAACTGATTTTTATGGATATGATGATACATAAGTTACAAATTATATATGATTGTTAGTTTAAATTTTGTCAGAATATAAACAATTTATAAATACATTAATTAAAATAACAGTAATTTATATTAAATTTTTAAAAAATAGACAAATTGTATCATTTAAGGAAATTAAAAAAATATACATCATTGAAGTCATATAAAAATTTTTAGAACTTATTTTTTTTATTTATGGCATTATTTTTAATTTTATTAAAGTAATTTTCTGCCTTACAAGAAAAAGTTGAAAAAAAAATATTTTGAAATTCTTGAGACTGAAAATAGAAATGAGCGTGTCTTGTTTATATTGTTTGTACAATTGAAATATAGTGGATTCCACTTAATTGGGACACATTGGGACTAATCCATTTTGGCCCAATTAAGTGGCTGCCCCAATTAAACGAACTAATAATAAAATATGTAATATGTAGGTAAAAAATAATAATAAGGTACCTATTTTAATGCTTTATTAAATCAAAATACAGAAAATATTTGTACTATAAATTTGCCAGACTCGCATTGATAGATAACTGATTTGCATAATGCTAATGTTGCCAAATATTAGTAATGGAATTGACCGTTTGATCCATTCTTGATCAAACAAGTTTTCCTTTCTTTCTTTTTACTTAGAACATGTTCTAACTAAAAAGATAGAAAGAAAAAATTGTTTGATCAAAAGTCATTTTATGGTTTTCCTTTGAGTACAGTTTCCTTTACTTGGAGATGGGCCACTTCGGCAGGAGTGTCTGTAGAATCCGCCAGCTCGTTCCTGGTCTCAACAATCGGATAGCTACTGTCTGAATCTGGAAGTAATTATGCATGCAATACCTTCCAAGGGAAGCTTGGAAGGTATTGCTTATTCTAGCTGTCTTCCAACTCAGTTGAGAGACCTTGAAAAATTGTCTGGCAGTCTTTGTCCCTTCACTTTTAAGGGGATTGTCTGGTCCAATCCAGAGCAGGGTCAGTAACTTGCATTCAGAGCTGTCTCCAGATGAAATTCCCGTGTGATACATTCCACTATGCTGACCCCTTCCGGAAAAACCAAACTGCCCGAGCAAGACAAAATCGCTTTGTCTCTGCCACCCGTTAGGCCTACATGACATTAGTGTACATAGTGTATGCTTACACATTTTCAGAAGATTACTAAAATATATCAAAAATTGATAAATTCCTTTTCTGCTACTGTCCCAATTAAGCGATTAAATTATGTATCGATTTATTACTTTGCTTTCCGTTCTTTGAGAATTGGCCCAATAAAGCAGCTGTCCCGATTAACTGGTGTCCCAATTAAGCGGAATCCACTATTACTTTTTTTTTTTTTAACCCTGCTCTGTGGGCACTAAGAGGGCCTTTTAGCAAGCCCGTTATGGGTTTGGCCAGGCCCACAATGGGGCAGCCGGTTGGTGAGGGACGGGGGGCCAACATATCCGGTCGGACCACCCCCGAAAAATTTCTGGGGATTTTTCAACCTGTCCAGATTTGATCCCAGGTCCCTCAGAGCGATAGGCTACCACGTTAACCATTCAGCCATGTGGCTGTCATTGAAATATAACTAGTGACTTATAGGAATTAATTTTTAAAATATTTTCATTTTTGTTGAAAGTGTATTTCTTAGATTAATAAAATTATAAATTAATGAATGATTATTAATGTTTGATTTATTTTCAGGTTGAAAAATTGCCATATGTCTTATCAGAAAATATTCACAGAAATACCAGTAGTAGTGAAAAATTCCCACTTAATCAATGCTATGTTGTGTGAGTTATCAGAATATGTACCAGATGATGAAGGAAAACAGTTTTTAGATATGGGAACAGCGTATGTATTATTTAAAAACTTATAAGTATTATGTACATTTATAAAGTTTTAAAAAAAATGAAAAATAATTGTAATTTGTTAGTATATTGCCAAAATTTTCTTCTTTGATATTTAAATTCAAATTCTATTATAGTACTATACTTTTTAAGGGGGACACGAGCAGAAATTTCACTAAAATCGACCAAAATATCGATTTTCCGATTATGCATAGTTTTCTGCACAAAAATCTATTAAAATTTTAAAAAAATATGAAATAATAAAATCAAAATTAATAAAAATAAAATAATTTACTATGATATGTTGTCTACTATTTTTTCTAAAGTTGCCATTTTAGTCAAATTTTGAACAGCAGTCATAGTCGATACTTTCAAGATGGCGACTCATATCGTATATTATTCGAAAGCTTGTCTCTTCGTGTTTCTCGCTCTCAACTTTGTTTAGACAAAAGAGCGGTCTGTTCATAGTTATAAGCTCTTTTATTGGCTAAACTTTTAATCTTTATACTTGCTGTGATTGGTCGGAGGATATTTTCATGACTGCCTGTTGGTTATTACCGATATGCTTGAGCAGTGAGTGTGTTTTGTTGCTATTGAATAGTAGACTGTTGTGTTATTTTTTGAATGTTTATTAGTTACTGACCTGTATAAAATCGATGTCTTTTAGTTTTTAAAAGTGTTTTATTTAAATAATTATGCCACGTACAAAAAGATTGACAAAACAAACATTTGGACTGAGAAGGAAAGGAAAACTGCGAGTTCTGACTGGAGGAAAACAGCCAAAACAAATAGACTTCGAGAATAACATGAATATTGCAAATGACAGTCAAGAGAATTTAGAATATTTTACAGTTTTGGAAGAATTAAAAGCACCAAATAATTTTGATGAAAATATAGGATCGACTTCATATCAAAAACAGCAATATTTTGAGAATACAGCCACGTGTTTGGAAAATCGATGCCCTGGATATATTGGGTTGTTTGGAAAGTAATTTCGTTTTTTTATTACTAGAGGAATTAGATGTATTTTTATCAGCCAATTTGATTTTAAACCACATTTTCATTATATAATTTGACAGCTGACATTTTAAGGCTTATTTGTAAGAAATTTTGTTTGATTCTGTACAATTGTTTTTTTTTTTTCGGTGACCCATCAAATATGGAAAATCGAAAGCATCATTTTTGGCATATTTTGCTTTTTTATAACTAAAAAATCAAAATGCTGTTCAAAGAAGAAAAAAATTGTGGTACATGTTTGGAGAAGATGTGTTGAGAGAAAGACAGTGCCAAAACTGGTTTACAAAATTGCATTCTGGCAATTTTAATATCGAAGATACACCACATTCTGGATGGCCATTTGAAGCCAATGAAAACAAAATAAAGGTACCGATCGAAGCAATCTGCCGTATAACAATACGTGAAATCACTAAGAGATTAAATCTGTTAAATTGAACCGTTTATTATTACTTAAAACGAATTGGTTTCGTTTCAAAGCTCGATATATGGGTTCCACACGTTATTAAAGGGAGATGCTCTCTATGGTGGGATTTTAAAGAAATTTTTTTTTGAGCTTTCACCAGACAATTTAACAATTGATTCGAAAGTGTACTGCCATCGAGTAAACAAATTGAGTAATATCATCAAACAGAAAAGGCCAGAATTGATCAACAAACAAAGTGTAGTGTTTTACCATGATAATGCCAAATTTCACACAAGTTTGGTTACTCGTCAGAGACTGTTATAGCTTAGATGGGATCACACCAATCATATTCGCCAGATCGGGCACACTCGGATTATTACTTGTTCCGGTCTATACAAAGTTTCTTTTTAACTGTAAAACATTTACTTGAAATGACAATGTCAAAAATCACTTGGATCAGTTTTTTGTAAACAACAATCGAAACTTTTATGAATGTGAAATCATGCTACTACCAGAAACAATGACAACAAATATTTGACCAAAATGGTCAATATATAATTCAATAAAATATTTATTTATTATAAGAATATTGCGTTTATTTTTCTACGGAAAAAACTAAATTACTTTCCAAACAACCCAATAGAATTATTAGTTTAGAAGCGATTGAAAATTTAACGAAATCACTTGCATGCCCAAAATGTTATCAGCAGAATTTAAAGATAATAGAAAAAAGTAAAGGTATCGTTACAGTTTTTGATGTCTTTTGCCATATTTGTAATGAAATAATTACTAAAGTAAATTCATCAATTTTTAACAAAGTAAATAAAACTTCTAATATTAATATTTTGGCTGTAATATCAGCGAAAAATAATGGTTTTGGGTATACTTAGATTAAAAATTTTTTTTCTGGGGTGAATATTCCAAGACCTTTCCATCTGAAAACCTTTCAATCAAATCTGTAAGACAGTTGATAATGCATTATCTGAAGTTTTAGAACATTTTCAGGAAGTTGCTGAGATTATAAAAACTGAATATAAAAAACTGGATGCAGCTAATGATGATGATATTAATATTGCTGTTAGTTATGATGGCACAAGCGAGGTCATTCATCATTATTTGGGATTGGTGCTGTTATTGATACTTTGACAGGTCTTGTTTTTGATTTTGCTGTCATGAGCAAATATCGTCGTGGCTGTTGCTTAAAAAAACAAAATCCTAAAAAATTTGAAAATAATGACTGTCAGATAAATTACAGTGGATCATCAGGTGCCATGGAAGTGGAAGCAGCATTACAACTATTTGGATGCTCAATAGATAAATATGGACTTCAATATCTGACTGTTCTTTCTGATGGTGACTCCAAAACATATCGTAAGTTGCAGGAAAATAATATTTATGGTGACAATTATATTATTTGCAAAAAAGAATGTATAAATCACATTTCAAAACGAATGGGTTCAGCACTCAGAAAATTGAAAGAAACAAGTAAGTTGACTGGAATAAATTTAGGAGGTAAAGGTTGTCTCACAAATGAAATAATGGAAAAAATACAGAATTATTACAGTAAAGCATTAAAAAATAATGCACCAGATATTGAAAAAATGAGAAATGCTGCTTTTGCATCCCTTTTTCACATGATTTCAACAGATGAAGAGCCATATCATACATTTTGTCTCACTGGTGCCCAGTCTTGGTGTCATTTTAAATGAGCTCTCGAAGATCCATCTCAAAAACGAAAACACACACCCACACTTCCAAAAGAAATTGGTGAAGCTCTTTTGTCTATATATAAACGATTGACTGATCAAGAACTTGTAAAAAGATGTACTGGAAATAAGACCCAAAACAACAATGAAAGTCTTCATTCACTTACTTGGCAAAAATGTCCTAAAATTATAAATTTTAGGACATTAACCAATTTCTACAACAGCTTTCGTGGCTGTTATACAGTTCAATAGGGGTCCTACTGCATTTATAAACATGCGGTAATACCTCGGTTTTCATTGACTTTGGTTATCATCGGTTTCGGTTTTCATTGAATTTTATTAGCGAAAAATTTGTCTCAGTTTTTGTTGATTGCCTTGGATTTTGTCAGCATGCTCAAGTGACTTCGCCGCTAATTTTGCTAGAACCCACCTGTTTTCCAGCACAGTGTGGCGTTATTTCTCGTGTGAACATTACCCCGCGACTGCTCACCATTGGCCAACGGTTCTGTTCCCTGAACACTGGGAGTTCAGTCGTGGATTTGCACTTTGCCAGGGTGGGGTGGCCAGGTGAAGTTTTCCGGGTTTTCTTCACGTCTGTAACGCCCGAATAGGGGCCAGTTACCTTTAAATAGATTTTCCGGAAGGCATTATTCCCCTCGATACGACCATCATAAACACATACAACTACTATTACATGACAATTACATTACACTTTACCAGGGGGCGATATAGGCTGGAAGCTCATGTCCAACTAGCTTCTTCAAGACAAGACACATTACCCCAGGAGTCTAGCCAAACAATTCCATTGCTTTCATCTTAATGCTAATTATCTTATCTTTAATCTTAATGCTTTTATCTTTACGCTAATTAGTCTTTTATGTTAATTTCTTATTGCTTTTAGTATTTAATGCTATATTAATTCTCTATAAAATGTGTTTTTGGTATGTATTTTGGTGTCTAGATTGAATTAATTGAGTTTACATTGATTCATATGGAAATAATTGCCTTGGTTTTTGTCAGTTTTGGATTTTGCCGATTGTTTTCGGATGGATTATCTACAAAAACCAAGGTATCGCTGTACTAAATTAAGTATTCCTATTGGAAATCATCATCTGGAAGCAGCAACTTATACATTGAAAAGGAAACTATCTAATGCTACTAGATTCTCAAGTGAGAAGGCCAAAAAAGATTTTTAAAAAATTGAAAAGATTGAAAACAAGTGATAAAAACGAAGCTACAGAGGACATAGTGTATGAAGCAGGAGCTTTCTAAAGCAGAATCAACAATTTTATATGCATAATTCTGTTTCAAAACTTTAAACTTGTTTTTCTCAAATTGTGATTTTTGTTGATTTTACAGTTTTGGGAAATCTATAATTTAAGAATTGCTGGATGTAGATTTGTGAAATTTGGCACTAATCAGCACTAATATGTATAGAAATGAGCCATGTGCTTTATTTTATGTAATACTTATAAATTTATTAATATAAAAAAAATGATTTAAGTATACACAGTCTGAAATATTTGGTATTAAAAGTAATTTAAGCAGTATTAAATATATTTATCTCATACACCAAAAACACTTATTTTACCCTTTTCCTGTAACATTAAAGATTAATTTAATAACTAGAATATTAGAAATTCAGGTATCATTTTTTAGAAGTAGATTTCTTTGGAGCAAAACAAAAAAAAAATTTTTTTTATATTTACCTAAATCTTTAATTCATTATAAAAATTGTTAAACTGCATTAAGCTTAACAAAATATGATTATTTCATTGCTTTAGATCAAGTAGTAAAAAAGTTTGAAATTTCAGTAGTGTCCCCCCGTAATAAAACTGAATTATATTACAAAGTTCAATTGGATAACACGGCAAGAATTTTTAGATATTAAATTTAATTCCACATTTTTCCGAAAATAAATTTGAATTATAATTTATTAATAACTTTAAGTTTAATCAGAACAACATAATGGTTACCGTTTTAACAGTATTATTTAAATAGAAGAATTTATAACCATACATTAGTTTTATACATCAATTGAGGATAAATTACTAAATTATTTAGATATTCATTTATGTAGTAACAATTTTTGCTACTTGAGATCTTACATTAGAATCAGCCATCTGGACCAAATCTATTTAAAAAGTTGCTTTCAAAAATATTTAATGTAAAATTAATTTTAATATTTTGCTTAACAAATATTATCATTTAAAAGGGAAAAATTCTGATTTTCAAATGCAAAAAGAAGAGAAAAAGGATTAGAAATTGTCGTAATTTTATTTTAATAGAATAATTAAGAATAATAATTCTATTGTTAGGTTTGAGAAATTGTTCTTTTGTATTAATTTAATAATGAAATTTCTTAATTTTTCAGTTTAAATTTTAGGTATCCAGTAATAATGAGTTTCTGATTACTTATTTATGTTTAGATTATGATAAACAAATAAGTATTAAATGATGATATTATTATTATTTGACAATGTTATGTAATGTCTTTATTTCTCAATGTTGATTATTTTTAATGTTGTTTTTAGAACAATTATTATGTGATTTAAATTTAGATATATTACTTTTATTTTAGTTCTGTTCTGGAAAAAAATCTTCAAGCTTTGATGGAGTGTGTAGATACTGTTAGCCAAGAAAGTAATAAACTTACAAATTATCAACGACAAGTTTTGAAACAGCAACAAGGCAAGCATCAGTATTTGCAAAAACGAGTAAGTTTTTTTCCATCAGTTGGCTTATCATCAGTTGTAAAGGTGAAATTTAGACATGTTGAAAAAACTTTATTGACAATTAACTCAATAATGATTACAATTCAGCCTGATAGGTAATCACCATCAGTATCAACCACATCTCGCCATCTTTGCTGTAAACTTTCAATCTCGTGAGCATAAAATGACGGGATTTTTTTTTTGAAGAAAGTACTGTGCATTGTTTTCACAAGAGAACACTTATCTGATCCTCATCAATGGTGGAATTGCTGCCTTGGTGGGCTTCATCTTGAAGTGAGGAATCTTCCTTGAATTTCGTGAACCAGTTGTAGCAGATCTACTTGCCTCACAGATAAGATTGTGGGCCTTTGTTGCATTGTGGTCACTTTTGAAATGATAGAGCAATAGCATGTGTTTTGGAAGTTTCGTATTGTCAGACATTGCTGATGCATCAATTTTCAATACTTTGTGATGAAATGTTTCCTGGTTAATTTACCTATATACACAAATTGAACATTTTAGAATAAGTTTTCCAGAAAAATTTCTAGAAAAAAATCAAAATGTCTAAATTTCACCTTTACGTTCTCATAATAAAGTATTTAAAAATAAAATTTAATGATATCTAAGAAGTAAACTCGCATATTTTATCTTTCTAAAACTGATAACGTTATCACTTTAGTTATATTAATAAAATTTTACATAAACCAATTGCTTTTATTAGTTAATAAGTTACATTTTTTAGTGTAGTGTATGGTAGGTAAACTGTGCAGATGTTAGAAAATAATAATAAATAAGTTTATTACAAATACATATAAAAGACTTGAAAATAAAACAAGATACATGTGCTGTACAAATGTATGAGTCTGCATATCTGATCTGTTAAACAAGTTAGTAATTGTAAAACAGGTACAAAGTACTGATCGTCGGGCAATTTTTATGGATGTAGAGGCTTATGGGAACGAATGATTATAAATTTCTAAATATGATTTTTTTTTAAAAATCTAAAACCTCTAAGAAATGATTTTTGTTTTTCACAAGATTATTTCTGTCCATATTATTACTTTTATTTTTCTTTATAGCATTAGTGTAAAGTTATGTTTTTAAGCTACACATAGATTTAATTTACATAGAACATTTTTACTAACTTAAACCAGTTACTTATATTAGGGCACACCAGTGAATATGAAAACAAAATTTATTATATATTTTACAAAACAGACATTTTACAACCATAATTAAAACTATTATGTATATAATATACTCAAAATACATTTTGAACTTTAAAATAGTTCCTCTTCAGTTGGTATGTCAATTAAACTTTCAAGATGAAAAATACATAAAAGTTATATTAAAAGGCTGAAATAATGAAGAGTTTAATTGACACACCAACTGATGAGACCCTATTTTAAAGTCCGAAATGCATTTTGGATGTATTATATACAGGGTGTCTCAAAAAAATGTATACACACTTTTTAAATAAGTATAAAGTCAGTGTTTATTAAAATACATTTCATTTTCAAAATGTAATGGAATCTACAGACATTATTTAATTGTTTAGTCAATGCCTGTTTTCAAATTGACGTCCATTCTGGTTCAAGCACTGCTGACAATGCAAAGCAATGGAATTGCAAAAATCACGAAACATTTCGTTTGGTATTTGTGTGCATTCTCATTCAATGGCTGCTCTCAATTCAGCAACTGTTTCAGGTTTCATAGCATGGACTTTGTCTTTTAAGTATCCCTGTAAAAAAAAAAGTCCAGTGGTGTGAATGCTTCTACAAAACTGCTTCATCCAATCCACCTGTTTGGCAAGATCTCGTCAAGGTCGGATCTAACATGGTGATGGTAGTGTGGGTGTGCCCCATCTTGCTGAAAATAAAACGCCTTATCTTCAAAGTCCTTTCTAATGCTTGGCATGACAGACTGTCACAGCAAGTTCAAATAAACAGGACCAGTGACAGTAACATCAAAAAAAGATTGGTCCAATTAATCCTCTTGATGATAAGCTGTACCACACTGTAACTCCTGGTAAATTAACATGATGATCCACCATAACATGCAGATTATCAGGTTCCCAATAGGTGCAATTATGGCAATTAATTGTACCATTTAATTTGAATGTAGCCTCCGAAACTGTCTTTGCATTTTATCTGCATTTTCACACTTCCAGCAGCATTTTAGAATGAATTTCTTTTGTTCAAAGCTTAGTCTGACTTCCATTATTAATTCTAATTGGTTTAATCTGGAGAGAAATCAATTGAGCTATCAGCTGTTAGTGTGTGTACTTTTTTTGAGACAACCTGTACATATTAGTTTTAATCATTGTTGTAAACTTAAATATATGTATAATAAATTGTGTTCATATTCACTAGTGTGATTTATGTTAAGGCTTAAGTTAGTAGAAACGTTCCATGAAATTAAGGTAAAAAGCAAAAACACAATACCTTAATTTACATAGTTCAAAACCACACAAATGTCTGTAAGATTACAACTTTCTTTTCTTTCTTAGTATCTGTTACAGAAGAAAATTGGTTGCTACAGATTACAGTTATATAACAGATTTCCCTTATTCATGACTATTCTCGGATCAGATAAAGATAGATTGAAAGATTTATAAAAAGCAGGGGTATATATATTGAAACTATTTAATAGAAACAACAATAAGGACATCCTTTATTATGTACAGTACGTTCTACTTACTGTTCATTAGAAAAGATAGTTAAGGAACATTACTATTCGATCATTGCCTGATTAGGGATTGCAATTGCTGGATACCTCATCCAGCAATCCAGCTGGATCCAGCGCATTCTTCGGCCTGCTGGATCCGCAAATACTCAATTAACTTTCTAAATAATTGCGCAAAAGTCTATGTCGTCGCGTTGCCGCTTTGCTAACTACTAGACTGCTACTAATTACTTACTCACTACTTTAACACTAATAATTAAATTACTTATAAATAAACTATACCTTAATCAATCTAGCAAAATTTAATAAAATAATAATGTATTCAATCGCTTTTAACGATCTTCCTCAGTTACAAAAAAATACAACATTAACTATAGAACATAAAATGTGTTTCGAATAAATATAAAAAGAATAGTGCTTAATTACATCCCATTTTTTTTTTAAACAAGATACATAGATGTACTGCCAGGTCTGATAATTTTCGTATTGTATACCGACGTAATCCCACTGTTTTCAAACTTTTAAGAAACGATAAAAAGAAAGAGGATTGGAATTCAACAATGGGTATATACTCAGTGCCTTTACACAACCAACGTTTCAATTCCAAGCTTGTTTATGTGGGTGCAACGATGCGCAGTTTAAAACAAAGGCTCAAGAGCACAAATATACAATCAGTTAGAACCTTGACAACACTGCGCTGACATCATACGCAAGACAGAAGGATGTTAACGTCCAATGGGATCAAACGGCAATTATAAGAACGACAAAGAATAGGCAAACGGTCAAAAATCTTGAGAGACTGGAAATCTGCAAAACGCACATGACAACTGGTTGTATAAACCATAGAGATGCGGACTCATTGCCTACCATGTGGAGATCTTTTTACATTAATTAATGTTATTAACGGACAATGCTGGTTTCGTTGTTATATCTTATATACAGTAATACCCCGAACTTACGCGATAGGTGGGACCGAGCGATAACCGCGTAAGTTGGGGTATTACTTCGCATATAAATACATACAAATTATTTTTAATTGGGGCCGGAGACTAAAGAAAACAACAATTTAGAAAAAAATGTTTAATAAAATCTTAGATAATACATATGTATAACAAATTATATTATTAAAATCGTAAATCGAAGTTATTTTGTTATAGAAGACTTCTTAAAATCTAACAAATTCGTCTGACGGCTCAAAGATTTTTTTCTCCCGCAAAATTTCCTCGTAGCATGCTAATAATTTTTTTATTTCTCGTTTTGTAGAAGAAATGCGCTCTTCGTTGGAGTCTATATTTTCTAAAATTTGTAACCTCTTTTTAATTAAACTGAGGCCTTCTGTCAAGTTTCCAACCGTCATTCGATCATCTGATTGAACTGGGTCAAGGATCAAGTTTTGCCAATTTACAAATTTTCATTTTTGTATCGAAGTCTTTGGAATGTAAAGTTAACATTATTAAAGATGGAGATTTTCTTTTCTTGTTTGATGCAGAAGAATCAGTTCTACTTCATTTGGATGACACAGTAGAGTCTCAAGTCTCCGTAGATATAACAAACACAGAAATAAATAAGACAAAATAAATTGTAGCTATGCGTCGATTCCGCGCGACACATCCGAACCTGTAAGCTGAACAATAGTTTGGGGGGAGTGAGTAATCAAGGGTTGCATGGCGCTCAAACAAAAGACGAATCGTCGAGATTTGAAAATCGCGTAACTCCAGGTTCGCGTAAGTCGAGGTATTACTGTACAGGGTGTTTTTTTTTTTTTTTTAAACTGACGGTACTCAGAGACATCTGTAGAGCAATCTAACAGCTGGACTGTCGCCAAATTTGGGAGAGTGACTAAGGACGACATGGGAAAGAGATTCCGCGAAGAAAAAGGTAGTACCCAAATTTGCCGGTAAGGGTGGATTTGGCACTGTTGTAGTGAAACAGCTAAGAATCTGCATAAAATCCAGCTGCAATTAACAAACACATGAATGAATAATCAGACAGAGGTTTCAGTGTAATAACGAAAGTTTAATTAATCAGCAAATAACCTTCTCCCTTCTTCAATGTGATCACCGTCCTGCTGGACAACTCATTGCATCACTGAACACCGTGTTCTCTATGGCTGAACGTAACATGGCCGTCCGCAGGAATGTTCATCACAGTTCGAGAAATGTTGTCCTTCAAAGTCATCAAGTTTGGGACACTACCAAGATAGACCTTGGACTTTAAGTAACCCCACAGGAAAAAGTAACACGGGGTTAGATCCGGGGAGCGAGGTGGCCATGCAAGTGGAAAAAAGCGACTGATGACCCTTTTTTCTGTGAAGTGCTGGTAGCTTTTTCGCTACAACAGTGCCAAATCCTCCTCTACCGGCGAATTTAGGTACTACTTTTTTTCTTCGCGGAATCTCTTTTCCATGTCATCCTTAGTCACTCTCCCAAATTTGGCGACAGTCCGGCTGTTAGATTGCTCTACAGATGTTTCTGAGAACTGTCAATTTAAAAAAAACACCCTGTATATATTTTTTCCGCTATTTATTTTGTTTATTTATCTATATTTTGTCTGTTTGGACGTTTTCTGTTAATTTTTATATTTATTCCGAACACATTTTATGTTCTATATTTAATGTTCTATTTTTTTTGTAACCGAGGAAGATCGTTAAAAACGATTAAAACGTTATTATTTTATTAAATTTTGCTGGATTGATAAAGGTGTAGTTATTTATAAGTATATAAAACTACAGACTAATATGTAGAGCCTATATATGAAAACTGGTAAGACTGATAGCAACTTAGCCACTGATTATCCTATCCGTCTTTACAATATTATAACATATTAATATAAATTAATTAGTAGAATTACCTTTGCTATTATTTAACTTAAAGATTACATTATAATTATAATCTAACTAAGCATTTAAAGTTAATTATCTCTATCTCAAGTGTTAAACCGAACCAAAGTTAAGTTTACTACCCAAATGTGTAAGAAGTTTTACTGATTTATAGTGACCAGTCTAGATAATAAAAGCTTCTTAAGTATTTTTTAAAAATGTTTTATTTCATTAAAAAAACATAAGGATAGATAGATAGACAGATAATACTATTGCACCAAAAATACATCCGCGCTGGATCCAGCTGGAATGATTTCAATCCAGCAAAAATCCAGCTGGATTCAAAACACTGCTGGATTGCAATCCCTATGCCTGATACATCTTTAGCAAAATGGACAATAGATAAAGAAGTAAAGTATTACGGAACAGGCCAAAAATATGAGATGTCAACCTTAGTTAACTTCAACTATGTCATATTAAAAAATATTTTTTAACCATAAACAAAGATTATAAACTTCAGTAAAAGTTGTATGTTGCAAGCATCTAGGAATGAGTCATCTATTGTTAACATTAAGATATGACCTTTGCTCTAAGTTTAGTATGATTAAGTTACTTTGTTTCTAATTTGCTTTTTAATTCTCACTAGCCTATGTTAATAGAGCCGAGAGATTAAGGCTTTCTTGCTAATTTTAATATTACACTGGTGCAAGAGATATTTAATTAAGATAACCGAAATGGAGAAATTTAAAATTGTATTGTTCAGAGTAAAATTTGATTATTATATTTGAATCTGTTTTTAGAAAAATTTTCAATTATTTTATGCGTAAGGAAAATTTTGGCATAATATGTCGAACATCATATCCGAAATACAGTACATTTCTGTTTACAGGCACAAGAAAATGCATCCAGAGCAGCGAAAGGTGAACCACCTCTTCCAGAAGAAGATATTAACAAGTTATTTAAACCCATACCTCCTCCGTCTCGCTTGGATGCTCTCTTGATGTGCGGTCAAATTAATACGTACTGTCAGCAGATGTCGCAGTTTGCCGCGCAAAATATCGGAAAATTATTTATTGCCGAAGCCTTACAGCAACAGCAAGACAAAATTATAACTTAATATTAATGTATTGCAATTTCGTTGTCTGTATTTGTTCAGTCAAATTGGAACATAATTAACTGGGTTATTTTTAATTTTAAGAAAATGCAAATAAAAGCTTTTCTTTATAAAATTAATTTTAATTCTAATTTATTATAGTTTTCTGATTTATTTTGGTAAATACTAATTAAAATTATTGTATGGGGGTGATGTAACAAAATTGCTAGTCTTCATTTCCAAGAATTTTTATACAAAATTTTACGGAACCACCGCCGTGTAAATTGCGGGTTAGGAATGTTAATTTTGAAAAAAATCTTAACATTTATTCAAAATTTTTTCCATTTTTCTGTAAATTTTGATTAAAGCTAGCAACGAATAAACATCACACTTTTTCGTCCCGTTTAAACAAATATTTTAATTTTGATATATGAACCACACTTAATTCAAATAAATCACTTGTTAAAATTACTGCAACAAAATGATCTTAATTTCATTTTTCTTAAAAGCAGGTAATGAAATCAACTTTTGTATTGAATCAGAATAAAAAAGAACTGTTTAGAAATTGTTACATTTTCATATACAAATTAGGAGTTGTCATGAGAAATGTGTTTGAATCCAATTTAGAATCCTCATAATTTATTGAAAGTACTCTAAATTGGAGAATTGACTTCTATGTTTTTTGTTAACTCATTTTTATCGCAAGTTGGGCTGAATAGAATGGATATTAAGTTACTTTACCAATTTCAATTTAGTTTACTGAAGTAAATCACATCTGTTTTTACATTAAAAGACAAATTTTCCAATGTTCCTTTTCATTGAAAAACATTATTTGAATAAAAACTGATAGTGACATTAATGCAAAGTATCAGCACATTATGGACTTATATGACAATTTTTTCATTTTTGCTCTTTCTGCATTAACAATGTCTTTTTTTTTTAATACCCATTGCGAGTTTATCCAAACCCACCAGGGCAATCCGGTGGCAAGAACCTGGCGTATCCCAGACGGACTGCCGACGAAAAATTCCAATAGCTAATAGTAGACTGACATCTTAACCACCTGTAACTGTCTAACTGTTTACCTATATGTTAGTTGTGTGTATCATTAACAGGTCGGATTTGCAATAGGGGTTAACATAGGCAAGAAACAAATTACTCTTATCCTTACTATTATAAATTAAGGGAATTTGAACCCTGACCCTCAAAGCTGTGATATAATATACACTTGTAAGTATTAGCCTATTTGTTAATGTTTATTACAGGATGTCCAGGCAGTTAAGGCCATCTGGATTGAATCCAGCAAGTAAACCCAAGAATTTTTCACGAGCAATCTGTTCCAGATATGTCAAGCTTATTCATCACCATCGTGCCATCTTCATTATAGGCATTGAGAATAGTCCTCTTAGTGTTCGTACCATAGGAAAAAAAATGAAACAAACACATTTCAGAAATGTTTGTAAATTCAGTGTACAATTAAAAACTACACCATTAAAATGTGCATAATTTGTACACATCTTAATGGTGTAATTTTTACATATCTGGCATGTTTTCTTTGTTTATTTTTGATGGGAAAATGCAATGCTTCTTCCATTTCCCACAATTATTAACTCATTACCTCTCAGAAGGATTTTAACTTAGATATTCAAAGATCAAAATGTAGTTTTCATTGTAAATATTTTCACAAGTGGAACTACGAGCAATTGTTTATTGTTGCATGGTCACAATGCTGGGCTGCAATTCTTAATAATCGTATTTTGAAATCATTTAATTCGAAATACCTCAAATTAGTAGTGGCTTGCCCCTGTACATCACACTTTATCGTTAACAATAGAGTCGTGCCGGTCATCTGTTAACTGACGTTTTGAATTGAAAAAAACATGACTTTCGGTTTGAATCGGAAGATCATATATAGTTAATTGGGGCCTCCCGTCCCTAGTTTCCACATCTGGTCTCGGATTTCATATAACTCCGTTCTCAAAGTTAAGACAGTGGGAATTTATGGGTTTACAATGACAAAATTTAGAAATGTAGCATTCTTCCGAAAGCAAAATTGTCGCGTTGTAAGTAAAACAAAAAATTCTTAGCCGTCAGGAAATAAAATATCATAGCAAGCGAAAGTTTCAAAGTTAGACCAAGTTGAACGGAGGTGTCAAATTGATTAACCCATCAAATTAAGAATTTAGGGGAGAGATCCTTAAAAGTC
Source organism: Centruroides vittatus (assembly GCF_030686945.1). Taxonomy (NCBI): domain Eukaryota; kingdom Metazoa; phylum Arthropoda; class Arachnida; order Scorpiones; family Buthidae; genus Centruroides; species Centruroides vittatus. The sequence continues at coordinate 334,737 of NW_027120712.1, read as the reverse complement.
AGAAACTCGAGGAGAAAGAATGGTTGTTTCTCCCTAGCTCAGTCTGTCTATCCTCTGTGTCGATTTCCCCGTTGTCTCGGCCGTGTTATAAAGGTTTTTCGGTACTTTTAATATTAACTTTATCCAGTTTGATGTTGCATTAATACGCGCAACCCGCAACCCCGACGGCGACTGAAAAGCCAAATAATATTGGGCGAAATCCTAAGAATTTGATTTATTTCATGCCATGGACGAAAAAGATGTTTATTCGAACGAATTTCGGGCGATTTTCGGAGATGGTCGAGCCACGAGACATAGAATTGAAAAAGATCTCCACGTTGGACATTCTGCACCACGTAAATGCAGAAGATAATTTATTTATCAAATTCCGAACACAATAAAATGCTCCAATAACCACCACCTTATAAGTGGCTGAGGGAATTTTTAATTAAGAAAACTAACGTTTTCGATCTATTCCATAGATCATCTTCAGGTTTAAACTGACGAACAAAAACAATTCCAAAGAATGGAACACAACATATTTAAATTCAAAAAACCGACAACGGAGCAACTAATTAAAATTAGAATTAAAGCGCAAAAAATACACAAATGTAAACTAACAAACACACAACAATACCAAAGTTATTAGTACACGCTAACATCATTTAACAGATAATAAAATATTAAGGTTCTCCAAATACGAAACACATCGCAAATCATGAGCCATTTGTAAGTCTCTTAATTGCAAACTTCCAAGCTGACGGTAATCCCTCAGTGTCCCTGGCGTTAATGCATCTATTGTCAAGTCTACTCTTGTATATTTCTATTTTCTCCGTCGTCTTTGCTAAAGTTGGAGAATATATTTGTTTGACGATTTCCGCCTCTTCCCATCCAACGACGGATCCTTCGGCCTGGGCCATCTGGGCCAGTACCGTTGCGTTAGAACTTTTCCTTACATCATATTTGTGTTCTTTGACTTTTACACCTAGGTTTCTCGTTGTAACCCCTATATACTCCTGTTTTAGTCCTAATTGCTGGTTTTCATAAGGGATCCTATAGACCCCAGCTTTATCCTCTTTCTTAATCTCCCCTTTATCAGTTCTCAGAATTTTGTAAAGGTTCGGGGCTCGTTTCAAGATCAATGTTGATTTTTTAATGTCCGCTCTCTCCTCCATAATGCCCCGTACATTTTTGTTGAATGTAAACTTAGTATATCCACTAGGTCTTTGTTTAGAGGTTCTTGCGTCACTCTTTTCAAACTTCCTCACGATACCATTAATTACGTTTCTTCTGTAGCCCAAGTTCTCTGCTATTCGCATGATCCTGTCGATTTCGTTAACCCTGTCTATAACGTTATCGCAATAAGTAAAAGCCCTCCTGACTAAGGTACGAAAGGCTGCCAACGAAATGGATCATTTGACTGTGGCGGGATGTAGAGTGGGCTATGCGTGGGTTTAGTATACACTTTAGTGGATAGATGCCCTCTCTTAAAAGTGATATTGATGTCTAAGAAGTGTACCTCTACTGAACTTTTCTGCTCTAGTTTCAGATGTAGGCCGTCTTCGTTATCGTTAATTCTTTCTATAAAGGTACTGATTCCTCGATTACTTCTCCATATTATAAGGATATCGTCAACATATCTCTTGTAGTAAACTATATTGTTTCTGAAGCCGTGCAGAACTTTTTCTTCAATTTTCTTAACCACTAATTTGCATAGAAGCCCCGACATAGGGCTTCCCATAGGAACTCCCCTATTCTGTTTGTAAGTATGGCCTTCGTAGCCAAAGAAGGATTCACAGCATACCAGGTTAGCCATCTCCAAAACATCGTCCCTGTGGTGTAACAACTCTGGGTTTACTTTAAATAAGGATTCCATTAGCGCTTCCAAACAGAACTCAATTTTTACGGATGGGTACATACTCTCGTAATCTAATATAGTACCCACTTCCTCATCCATCAGAGTTATGTCTTGCAACTCTTTAACTACTACCGTAGGATCCTTTGCAACCAATATACTGCCTTCCAGTAGGGAGGAAAGATAACCGTGCAACCTTTTTTCTAAGAAAACCGTAGGTGCTTCAATTTTTTCCACAATTGGCCTTATTCTCTTGCCTTCCTTATGCGTTTTAGCAAACGCAAATAGCCTTGGGACCCCAGGTCTGGGGTTACGGCACTTCTTGATAAACGGTAAAATTCGAGAGCTTACTTCCTTCGAGTTTCTTGAGCCTCCTATCTATATTCTCAACGATTTTATCGTTGGTCCTAACACACTCCGTCTCTTCGAGGTACTCTTCCAATGCTTTATTATAAGTCTGCCTTTTCATGATAACTATTTGTTTACTCTTATCCGCTCTTGCAGCCACCAAGTCGTTTACTTTCAGCCAACGTTTAGTGTAACGGATGTCTTTGTCTTCACTCCCTCCTCTTCTCCACTTTTCCTGATTTTTAATAATCGTTTTCCAACGTAGATAATCTTTCTCTATCGGATCTAAGCCAACTAATCCTCTTTCGATCTCTTGGAGGGAGGTTTCCCAACTCGCTGCGTTCTCGGGGACGAAGTTCGGGCCGTTGCTCAGTACTTCCTTTACTCTTTCCGGAACTTGAACCTGGTCCCATACAACATATGTAGTAATTTTCCTTCCAATCTTTCTCGTGCTTTGTTTACTAAGAATCCATTTCATTTTCTTAACATAGCTCTTTGTTAAACTCTTATGGATATTATCCGTAAGACCAACAACACCTTCATTAATATCTATTAACTTTTCCGGATTTTCTTTAAAAAATCTTATCTTCGAGGTCGATGAGGCGACGCAGGAGCCCATAATTTTTGTTTCTTACTAATTTAATAGACCTTCTTAGACACGCCGAACAAAATCTGAACTTCAGCGAGTGGCACTCTTTTGGGACAGAGAGTCTAAAGATTGACATGGGAAAAACTTTGTTTTTCAAACATTCCTTTAAGAATTCGAACTTACAATTAGCTTTGACCAATTTCATCGCTAACTTCCTGTACTCTTTGTATGCTTCAACCAATGCCGCCATAATGATATTGAACATAAACGTACTCAGCTAAAATATACATGGTGGTCAATTGCGAGTACCTGTATAAGTTGCTGAGAAAATTTTTAATTAAGAAAACTAACGTTTTCGATCTATTCCATAGATCATCTTCAAATTTAAACTGATGAACAAACGAGTGAAGAACAGCAAGTGAAGAAGACCTTCTCTAAGTGCGCGTGGCTTGGCATCCTCCCGGAGTCGGGATCATGCGACGCTACACTCTGGGTCCAGTGCACTTGGCCAAGGTCTTCGGGGGTCATCCGGCCACAGACCTTGCGGTGGCGGATATAGAAAATGACAGCTCGTCCGAGTTGACATTTTCTGGTTGGTCGCGTTCTGCCCGTTCGTCCGCGACGGCAACGCTACTGCTTTGCCGAAGTCAAAACGGAGAGGAATCGGAGGAGAGCGCCACCGAAGTCGAGGAACCGCGGTTTTGTTGCTGCGGGTGCGGGCTGGCTGCGGTGATCTTCTTCGGTTTTACCCAACTCGTCTTTTGCACCCGGACATGACACCTTTACTCGGACGTGACCACCTACTTGTCCCCCGAACGTGACACTCGGTCGACGACAACGGATTTGACTCCCGATTGTGACCACCCGGACGTGATACCTTTACTCACCGGCGCGACATTCGGCCGACCTTTCTTCCCAAACAGCTGTTACGAGGATTGAGCTTCCGGTTAAGGTTATGTTAGGCTAGGATAGGCTAGGTCAGGTCCTTCTCTCTCCTCATGACTCTGTTCGGAAAGAAAGACTATCTGATAAAGGTAATAATTTTGACCTTAGATAATAAATGAATCAACTTCTTTTCTCACTGTCTTTGTGTTTTGTAGGAACATTTGGGAAGGAGAAGAATCTCCCTCCTCAACTTTACCAAGAAGAGGACCAATTTGCCATTTATCGTACAAGTGAATATTTGCCGAAATTTCCGATGGTAAGAACTCTTTCGTTTCATTTTTAACACATCTTATTCTCGTATCGTAATTTACTGATTTTCTGTTTTCAGACATGCCGAAGATGTTCTTCGAACACACAGACACACACAGACACGCACGGACATAACATCACTGTACACGAAGATATACACCGTTTAACCTTTACTCGAATCCTCGCACTCACGCACTTACACGTCATGCGCCTCGTTTTGCGTAATTCCACACAATGAAACAACCCGAACACTCGCTTCCCACAAATCCAACCCCTGGGTCCTCGTCCCGGGAAGTGGAAACGCCAATTTTAAAGATTAAAACACTTTAAATTGGCGGCCGAAGGGGCTCTGGTAATCATAACTTGCATGGATTAAATGGAATTAACACATTCGCATCAATAATCGCTTTGTGATGAATTTTTCTGTTAAAATCTCTGTAAATTTATTATAGTAAGAAATTATCTGCGCACAAATCTCGCTCGTATTTCAATATTGCTAACTCTTACTTAACATCATTAATTAAAGATCTTCGTGCTCATCGTATATTTCTTCACACTTGCAATATGGCAGCTGAGATATTATCGAGAACTGTCTTAATCTTATTCATTTCTGGTTTCTTAAGATCCACAATGTGGGCTACCGGACTGTATGGAACGGTACTTGACACATCGGTACAGACCGCCGGCCCCGGGTTCTTCAACAGCCCGAAATCGATCTCAGAGCTGTAGACTGAAGTCTTAATCGTTCAAACATCCGGCCGTCACCTTGTTTTCTAGGTGTTGAAAGTAGCGACACTTCCATATAAAGTTTCTTATTGTACACTAGACACTTGCACATAAATTGTTTTTAGTTGGTCGGCAATGTCACATAATATATTATTTCGGTGAGAAATTGATATTCGATGTACACCATTTCGTTCACGACGCGTTTTAGGAACTTAAGTATGACATATGAGGAAGACGTTCTATATATTTACATTATAATAATATATTATTAAGATATATATGTCATTCTTAAATATATTAATAAATAAATCGAGTCCTCCTGAAAAAAAAAAAAAAAAAGAGTTTGCACCACACTGTGCGGAGTGAATTCATTTTTTCGGGAGGGGGTGACGACTTATCAGAGTGTGGGATAGCAAAAGTATGTCGACTTATCCAATGGTGACGAGTTAAAAAAACTCCGGTTTACTCGACACCGTTTAACATTAATGCCTATGTAAGTTGCCCGGGACCACAGAAACTGACTACTTAACCGATGGTGTCGACTTATGCGGACTCGACTGTATGTATATATATATATATATGAATACATGTATGAGAATTATTAAAATCTGATTGTTATGTTCCCCCATTTATGTCAAATAGAATAACAAGATACAAATTTGTTATCAATGAACAATTTGGCATACCAGGTAGACCAAGATTTCTTATCATAAGATCAATTTAAAATTTCAAATAATTTTACATGTTAAGGAAAATATTAATTTAATATCTTAAACAATTTATATTATAAAAGTTTAATGTAAACAAATATACATTAATTGAAACTGATCACTATTAATTTTTTAAATGAATAATCATGTTAACGACAGAGCGGTATTATACAGTAATATCAGAGAGATGATGAATACCATTTTTATCAATCTTATTTACATGAAAACTTGAAAGAGAAACTATAAATCTGTCTTTAATCTCTTCAACGCATTTTTTTAGTAATGCCATACCTTCCTCTTCTGTCATATCTATAAATATAATTACAAATTTATTATATGTATGATATAAACTGAAAATCCAGATTATGAAAATGAATTTATTCTGAAAGTTGTGAGATGACAAAATGAATAATGAATATAATATAAATTAAAGAAAATATATTTGAGCAGCCTGTCAAGTCAGAAAGCTGAATTATTGACTTTGTAAAGAAATTCGATGATTCGGTTTCGTCGTATAAAAAGCATTACTGTTTTAAATCAGTGTTTCTCAAACTTTTTGGACCGCGACCCCCCTTCTGCACTTAAAAATTTCAAAGGATCCCCAAAGAATGAGTATGTGTCGAAAAACATCCCGGAGGGAGGGGGTTAGGCTCGTATTTAAATATTTATATTCTTTTTATTATTTATATGTGCAATTTATTTAAGTAGAAATTATTTTATATAGTTTTTATTTCTATTATTTCTAAACATGAATCCATAGTAAATTTATAAAATATTTGAAAAAAATTGATCTAGAATCAATTTTTCAGCGACCCCCCTAATATTTTTCACGACCCTCTTGGGGTCGCGACCCCCACTTTGAGAATCACTGTTTTAAATAATAGTAGGGATCTTGCAACCTGTAGTTTTTTTCACTTTTTTGCAAAAGGTGGTGTAATTTAGCAACAACATTTATTTGAAAATTTGCAAAAGGGTGATGGAAAATTTCACACTTGTTAGACAAACGTGATAGTTTCCTGTACGATAATGTGTTTTTGTACATTTCAGAATTACTTCAAAAATGCTTTAATATTATCTACAGGTAGAAGGCATAAGTGTAGCAAACTGAGATGGCTGTATGATAATTTTAAGTGAAATAAGATTTAGTATAAGATTTATTAGATAGGCTTGCTTGAAGGGAATTATGTAGTCAATGGTCTGGCCTTTTGTCCCAGTCAGAGCCCCCTTGTTAATACATTACCATAACACGGGGAAAGAATGAAATGTACTGTGCAGTATTTATCCAATCCACTTCTAGTTAATATGTTATGTACCCATCAAATGCTACTTTTTATCAAATTGACCCAACTGTCATAATATAGTGGACCATGACAATATAGTTTGTTTGTTTAGTTATGACAATGCAACACTTGGGCGATCTGCCTAGGGAAGATGCCTTCCAGGAGGTCTTTTTAAGAGAAACTGGCATTACAGATGTGGAGAAAAACTGGAAAACGGTGGCTAGACCATCTGAGCAAGACGCAAACCCACGACCGAACTGCCAGTTCGGTTGTGGGTTTGCATTGTTAATAAATGTTAGACCCAGTGTTCCAGGAAGATTGCTTGGCCACTGGTGGGCCCCATGACAATATAGATTCTTCTACCATTTGAGTCCTGGATAAGGAACAGTACCAAAAATTCTATAACCTTGAAAAAGGTTTCTTTGCTGTCTTTTCTGAATAATAGCAACCTTGGTCGCTATTATTCAGAATAATCATTTAAGAATGAGATTAAGCTCTTTTAAGAAACCAAATATTCATTTGGTTTCTTAAATGAGATAAGACTAATTCTAAATAAAAAATGGTGATGCTGAATGATATAGCACCATCTGGTCAACAATTCCACTTTGAATATTATGTTGTTAATATAACTATAACAAATAGTCATAAATAATAAATATTACAATGTATTATGAAGTACTGGCATCTGTTGAGAAAGACAGACAAACAAACACTTAGTTATTATATTAATAATAATAATATTATTATTATTAGATATTAATCTAACTAAGTGTTTGTTTGTCTGTCTTTATAATAATATAAAGCACATGGTGCAATAATAATCTGAAAATATCTAATAATAATAATAATATTATTATTATTAGATATTTTCTCGAATAATATCAATAGGAACCACATCTCCAATAATTTTAAGATGTAGATATTTTACTTTTCTCTCATTAGATTGGCAACATTGCTGCAAAACGATATCTTGACGTCGAGCTAGTAATGAATTTGAACTGCTGTGCACGTTCTGTTCACAAAGCTGATTTATACAATAGACAAGTTTATGAAATGGAAATCAGACTCTAAAATCACTCCTGGTAGCAGCAATAACCACAAGCTAACTTTCCTGCTTCTGAAAGTGTTTCTGGCTCGGCAGAAAGTGAAAGTGCCGATGACCAGAAAAAGTTCAAAACAGAATCATCACAGATTATTTTGCCATCTGTTTTATTGATAAGTAACTGGCAACAACAATACAAATGGATGTAGGCTGTTACTTCAACAAATGCAGCAGTCATTAAAATGAAGTGCAACTGGTAATTAAAACTGGGGAAATAAACTTGCTGACAGATCCTAATGGTAAGTATTTAATTTAAACTAGACATGTGGTCATCTTATACTAAGCATGGTGCATATGGTGCATTTAATAGACATTAGGCATATGTCTATTAAATAATACATTTGTATCATTTCTTTACTTTAATAGGTCGCTTGTTACTATGGTTGATAATTTAAAAAAGCAAGGATGATCTCATTGCATGTTCAGCACACAGCATGTTAATTACTCCTCTGGACCATTCCTTCTTTTTGTCAGAAGAAGCTGTCCAAGAAATGCATGCAGATACCATATCTTCAGGCAAAGGAACATGTGACTGCTAACAAGTTTTCCACCTTGAAAGAATTTTGAACTGATCTTGGTGTTAGTGACATATGACATGCTTTGAAATCATCAAATGAACATTACAGAAGCATAAGAGACATGGAACAAGCAATTTCTTCACTTATTACTGAATCACTATTGTCAGAAGTTACAGCTTGTAAATGGTACTCTATATGCATTGATGAAAGTACAGATTCTAGTGTAAAGAGGTATGATTGTTTATGTGAGATATGTTTTGGCTGGTAAAGTTTACAGTGATTTTCTCAAACTTTAAGAACTGCCTGGCTGTGCTGCTAAAGATATGATGCTTTGCTTGGTACATTGCATGACTAAGACCTTCTTTCGGACAAACTCTCAGGCATTGCAACCGATGGTGCAAGTGTCATAGTGGCAGAAACAGTGGTGTTGCAACTCTGTTGAAGAAGATTGCACAAAATATTGTTTCCATACATTGTATAGCCCACCGTATTGCATTGACCAGTGGCCAGGCAGGTGACTATGTTTTGGAGCTAGTGAAATACCAAGATGTATTAAACAATATCCAATATAACTTCTTAAGCCTTTTAAATTTCCGGTACTCAATACGAACATAAACAACCAATTAACTAACGTTTTCGATCGCCTCCGCGATCTTCGTCAGGTTTTCTTCCGACGGTTTTGAAATAGAATGCAAATAGAATTCTTTCAAACTTCAAATGATCGAACCTCTCCCACGTGCAATAATTGCAAATGATCCAACATGCATTTAATCTCCAATGAAACAATCATAAAAATGACTCTGTCCATCCATACAGGAATACTACACTACTCTGAGATGCTACCATTGCAGGTGCACTTTGGAGACATACCGCCACGCATATGTTAAAACGTTGCCATCCTTGAAATTGATACATTTCCCCGATTTTGACGCCTTGTAAATCTCAAGGGTCTCCAAGGCCCTGATGCGGTCCGTGTCGAATGATGTTTTAATGAGGCTGGTTTTATCAAAATCTGCCTTTATATCGGGGTCGGTGGCGTACGTCGACAGGGCAGTGGTGTGTCTTTTTTTGGCAACGTCATACTTGTGTTCCGAGATCCTTCTTTGAACGGACCTCTTGGTAGATCCGATGTATATTAGGTCCCTTTGGGACCTGTGATCTCTTAACGGGATACTATATACCCCTGGTGCTCTTAGAAACAAATGTATTAAACAAAATATTCCAGTACTTGTATCAATCACCAAAAATAACAAAGCTGTTAAGATGTTTTGAACATTACTAAAAAAATTAATTTGAGTTTTCAAAACAAGCTGGCTAAGCTTAAATAGATGTGTTCAAGCTATATTAAAGACATGGTCAACATTAGTATCTGTTCTTCTTGAGGATAAATCAGCAGTATGCCAAGGACTGCTAAAAAGTGTAGGCTGTTACAACTTTATTGTAATTTCAGCTTATTTGACTGACGTTCTTTATGTGTTACAACACATTTGCCCAGTGTTTTCAAAAAAAGCACAAACTTTGAAACTTTTGACATTCTAGTAACATGTAAAATTGACTACCTGAAATCACTGCAAAATATAAATGGCCCCACATGTAAAGAGTTCTTAGACAAAGTTCCTGGAGAGGCATCAACCACAGGAGAGATTGAATTTGAAGGGAACATTACAAAGAATAATATGAAAGAGCATCAGGTATTAAAGAGAGTATGTCAAACTGTTTTGCATTATCTTGTAACAAATTTGCAACAAAGATTTTCTGATTTTGGAAAGCTGCAATTGTTTACAGTCTTGATACCCAGAAACATCCCAGTTTTTCTGACTTTGGAGATAAAGAAATATTACAACTTCATACTTTGCTGCAGCCACAGCTATATGTAGAGAAGACCGAGTTGCTTGTGGAATGGGGCCTGTTTAAAAGAATATTTATCAACAGGTGCATGGATCTCTGTCTCTCAGGAGTCCACCAATTAATGATCACAAATGACTTAGTTTTTGTTGACTGTGAGTATGGTTTTAGTGAAATGGGTTAATATTACCTATGGTATCAAAGATGGAGACGGGGAAATTTTTTTCCCTAGCGACTCGTCGGCGATGGGGAAATTTCTCCCCTCTCTACTTTCAAGATGGCCGCGTTTCCGGTAATCTCGAATCAGATTCTCGAGTGATAATCTCTACTGGGGGCGTACCTGTACTATCTGTCGCATTATGCAAATTAATACTAATTTTTCGACGAGAGGAAAGTTTCGATGTGCGGTACGTCTATCGAAAACCGAAAATTTATTCGTAAGAGAAGTCTTTTTTTTTTTGTGATTTAGGTTTGTATATTTCGAGATAATTCGCATTTTGTGTGATAATATTATTAACGATAGCTTTGTTATTTAATTTGTAGTTTTTGTTTTTTTTTAACTCAAGATATGAGTGATATAGATATTAATTCCGAAGAATTTTGGGCGGGATGTTCTTCCCAGACTTTTTTCCAATTGTTGGAACACGATTATACTGAACTTGGACTTGACTCGCGAATAGACAGAGGGTTTAAATTAGCTGTCAAATTGGGGTTACAGCACACTGTAGACATTTGTTCGAAATGTTCCAAACCGTGCAAAGTAGTATATCGCAACGACAGAAAATCGTGTGCGATGAGATGCCACAAATGTTGGAACTTCAGCTCTGCCTTCGACGGTACGTTTAAAGGTAAATGTGGAAACTTACCGTGGAATTCGATTTTGTCGTTTATATGGCATCACCTTGCGCTCGATTGCTCTACAAATATTTCTGCTAATGCCGCCGGAATATCTAACAAAGCTGCAGTCGATTGGTCGAACCATATCAGATTTGTAATGCTAGTAGCACTACATAATATTCTATCGTTCAAAATAGGAGGACCAAATAAAACTGTCGAAATAGACGAGACCGTTATTTGTAAAAGAAAATACGAAAAAGGTAGAAAGCTTAAAAGCACAAAATGGGTCGTCGGAGGCATTTGCCGAGAAGATAAAAGCTGTTTCGTTTGCCAAGTAAACGACAGGTCGGAAAATACTCTCAATTGGATTATATCGAAGTTTATTAATTTGGGTACTACTGTATTGACTGACGAATGGAAAGGCTACTACAATATCGACAAATTGGAAGGAATCAAAATATCACACAGGATGGTTAATCACTCTGAAAATTTTGTTGATCCAAAAACGGGAGTCCACACCCAAAATATCGAAAGACTGTGGGGATATTTGAAAAATAAAAAAAAACCTTCCAAAACACGATACAGAAGACCTTTCCGATTCTTACATGTACGCATTTATGTATAGAAAATACCTGAATTGGCCTTCAAAAAAACTAGGAGATTGTTTTTTTACCTTCGTTCGACATTTACGGAATATATATCCCGGACGTGGAAAGGAACCAATATGGAAGGAACCTGCGACAGTCCCAGCAGCCCCTATAGAGAGGTTTCATGTCGACATCACGAGTGACGTCATGAGCATGCGCAATTGTCCAGCGCCATCTTTGTGACTGTTTGTGACTTGTTTACGTTTTGTGTGTGTTCACGTGCGTTTTAACTGGAGTTCTTGTGTTGTTTTTTTCGTCGCGAATATCACTATGGTGATTTGTTGTGTAATTGGGTGTAATGCTAGTTCACTCAAGAACAAAGGAACATCATTTTTTAAAATTCCCGGCATTATTTGTCATCAAGGATCTCAAACTGAGGAGCTTTCACGACGAAGGCAAACTGCATGGCTCTCGAGAATTAACCGGAAAAATTTCGTTACGAATAAAGTGAATATCAATACAAGAGTTTGTCAGAAACATTTCATTTCAATATTTACGTTAATAAACACTAAGTTATATTTTAAAACCTAAAAGAGTTTACTGATTTGCTTATATTAATTTAGTTAGGTATAATGCATTTATAAACGAATAACTAACGTAATTTCAGGCTTTAGCTAGTGCAAACTTATAAACATTACACGTTAAAACGAAAAGCAAGTAGACTTATTATATGCTAGTTTCAACTAGAAAATAAAGGTACTGAACAATTTGAATTAAAAAATTTCCACGGCTGTTTTTAATTAGACTTTTACTTTCAGACAAAAATTCTTACTTAAGAAATACGTAAAAACACGAGTTTAAACAAACAAAAGAAAACATATCTTTCCAAGCAATATTACTTCGCTGTTATTAATTACTTTTACTTTTATATCAGGAGAAACCCAGCCACTTGTTAAATAGTTATGGGCCTCTAAAGATTTATAAGCTTTCATTTGTGACAGGGTGTAGAAATTTGTTGTAAAAACCAAATAGTTTATAATGTCACCAAATTCTACTTTCGGCCACAACTCTTGATATACGACGAAGTCTGATAAACTGGCTTCGTATGGATCGCCTTGACATAACGAAATTTTCTCTTCGTACAGAGCTGCATCTCGTCCTGTTAGACTGCTAGAATAGCTTGCAAGAAAAGAATCTTTTTTAACTTAATCCATGATAATAGAACTGCAGTATTTTTGTACGTTTAAACTAAAAAAAGACGTCGAATAACAGACTACGTGCAAGCTAAGCGAGCGAAAACTACCACAAAAATGGCGAATGGGCGGAGCAAACGTGTGTTTTATCACGTGACATGCGACCTTGAAACCTCTCTATAGCGGAAAAACGTTCGGAAAAAAAGGAATGCGGGGGGGGGGCAACTAAGAAGATTGCAGAGAAAAGTACTACCAAAAAGAAACAGAAAAGAATATATATATGTTTAAAATAGTTTAAAATATCTTTTAACATCTAGTTAAGTATAATTTATTGTCGTCGTCGATGGTCGCCATCTTGTTTGCACGTTAGCTTGCGTGCAGACAAGACGGCGACCAGAAACGCGGCCATCTCGAACGTAGGAAAAAAAATTTCCCCGTCGGCGTCTAGTATCTAGGGGGAAAAATTTCCCCGTCGCCATCTTCGATACCACGGGTAACATTAACCGTGAAATGAATCTCATTAAAACCTCAATATGCAATAGATTAGATCTAATAAATGTTAGCAATTTGATGAATATATCAATCAATGGTCCACTTCAAAGAAAATTTGATTTCAAAGCTGCCTTTACTGTATGGTGCCAGAAAAAACAGATGTTTTCAATTGTGACCTTGGTATGACTATGAGTGAATTATGGAATTTCTAATTTTGTACTGGCTGATATCAAAATGAAATTACAATTTTTGTTACGTTGAAATCTTTTCACATTAGTGTTTTTCTATAAAATTTTAAATTTTGCTAGTTTTCAAGACAACGTTAGCAAAAAAACTACAGATTTAAAAAAGCTAGCAAGATCTTCTCTTTTCTTACTTTAATTTGATAAGCCATTTTTACCTGATCTGTAATAGCGATCCAGAATACTCAGATTAAAAAAAGATCCATATCCATGAGCTCCGTAAGGTAATTTTACCATAGCTGCAAGAAAATCTATATAATAGAGATCTGGTCCAGTGCTATCAAATCCTGCCAGCAGAAGATTTACACGATATGGAGACTGCAAAAATAAATATGAAAGTTACAAAAATTAAAAAGTCCTGGATAAAATATATTTATAATATCTATATAATCTACAGTGTCTGATATATTCTAATAATTTTACAGTATCTAATATAAATCTTTATTTTACAATTATCCAATGTCACGAGAACTTTTAAACAATTTGCATAAGTATAAGTGGAGAAGAACCTAAAAGAAAGATCAGCTGCACTAGGGTCAATTATGTTCTGATGACTGTAAATGAACACTTAAAAGACTTTAAAATTTTTTTTTGTATTTAATCTTCAATATTGTAAATAAAAGTTTTTTATTACTTCTGAATTAATATATAATTTATCATTTATATTATATTGTATAAGCTTTTGATTATATTATATGTAAATATATTAAATGCAGTAAGAACAAAAAATATTTTGAAATTTGACAATTTTAATATAGCTAATATAAAAAAAAAATGCTACTTAAAATCCTTAAAAAATATTTTAAAATTTATTCATGTACTACAAAAATTCACTTAATTTGAGTTTATTTTCACAAATTTAACCTGTGATCAGATGCAGTTGTGGCAGTTTTCCACATTTATTAGTTTTTTGCAGAAATTTTTTATTACCAAATTGAGGTACTTAGCTACGATTCATGATATTCTTGTGTTACTTGCCATTTTTCTATGTAAAAATTTTGATAAAAAATCCTTTTTCTGCTTATTATAGGTCCTCAAAAACTGCTGTGGAAAATCACATTATGCATGCAATCATGTAAAATTTTTCCTTATTGTCACAACTGCTACAAGAGGAAATGTAATGTCATGGGTGTTTGTCAGGTAAATGTGACATATACAGTCTGCCCTTGCTACAATTTTGAATGCTTGTCTCTCTCCCAGATTGATATGACCTCCCACTATTTGAATGTTTTCACAGGTTTATTTCATGCCTAAATAATGCACAAAAATCATATATTGGTCCTTTTGAGAAACACTTCAGCCCTCTTGTTATTTATTTGTTTCACATTAGCATATGCTATTGCTAAGTTTGAAGCCCTGTTACGGATATTGTTCTGTAAGCAAAAAATATCTCAAACTAAACAATGTATAGTATGATGTCAAAATTTTGTACGTGCTGAGAAGACACTTTCCAAGCATCAAATTCAAGGAACAGTAATTGTGTGCAATGTAATTACTTGTGAAAAATCAGCAGAAAATTACTGCCTTATGCATGTGATCACAGCTTACAAATCTTCTTAAATAACTTACTCTACTTCGAAGGAAATCAGCCAAGTATCTTCTAGTAAAGTTAGCAGCAGCTGAAGGTGATAATTCATAACCTACAATAAAAAAATTATTAATCTAAAATCATTACATAAAAAATAGTGTCATGTTTTATCTGTATCTATAATATAAATTGTTTATCTTAACTATTAATATAACACATTATCCAATACTCATCCTTAATACATCATTCTGGTACTACTACACATTTTGTACACTTTTGCTCTCCCTCAAAACAAATCTATTTTGATGCTGAACAATTAAATATTTTGAAATTTTAATTAGTTGACCACTAAAATTTCACTAAATTAATTTAAATTTAATAAAGAATCCTATAGTGGTTGATCTGTAAAGCATGATTTACAATCATTTATATGCCAATGAAGATGAATATGTTGCTCAAAAACTAAAACAGGCTTCAATTTATATGCAAGTGCTTCCACACAAATATGTCTGGAATTTCTTTTATATATTGGTCACACAAACAATTTACAAAAATATTTAATATGGAATCTGGCAAATTTTCATTTTTTGACATAAAAATAAGATTTAAATTATATTTTAGAGTAAAATTATGTTTAAAAAGTTTCAACACTTATTTATAGCAAAATAAAGTAAATATAAAGAATTAAATCATCAATACAGGTAACCCCTGTATAACACGGCACTTCTATAGCACGGATTCACTCTAACACGGTTCAGGAATTAGGTAAAACCCTCGTACAACATGAAATGTATTAAAAACTGTTACCAGTTGATGATTCTCATGCTGAGATCATCGTATGGGATGAATAATCTCTGGTAAAATATTTACTTAAATACGTATTTTACTCACAAAAAATCTACATATAAAGCTGAAAAACTGGATTCTATCACTATGCCAAAAATGGCCACTAGGGGCGCCCCTAGCAATTATTTAAATTAACAATATAAATTATTTTATATATATTTTATATTTTTACAGTATAATATTTAGTATATTATTATTTTTACTTGTAATTTTGTATGCCCGATGCCTGCATCGGCCTTTTGTGAATCATAGATCCGATTTAAAGAAGGATTTAACAGCATGTTTTTTTAATTTTTGGAACCTAACCCCTTTTTGCAGTAGTTCTTTGTTTCGCATAACACGGCAATTTTTTGGAACATAACTCCCGTGTTATACGGGGGTTACCTGTATTTACAATTATTTCACTATTATGGTGGACTTTTATAGCTAGCAATTCTTTTTGCAAATGTAAATTGTTATTTTTATATCAAAAATATAAGAATTAACATCAGTTTCATATTAAATGTCTTCAAAAATTTCTTCTGCAATCAATAATTATGAGAAAATTTCAGGATATGTTAGCACAGACACCAATAAATATAATCAAATAATCTAGTCCAACTCTTACTGATCATCCATTCTATAATCTATTTGATTGAAAATCGTTCAGACAATAATTTGAAATCACTTAAGAATAACTTCATTTCTTGTTATCTGATTATATTTGAAGTCTATTGATATATTTTGTATAAATTAAAATTCTATAGCAAAAGATAACACTTAAGATTTACAAATGTTTCTGTAGATGCCATTTTATAATATTAAATACAGGCTCAAATAATTCACATAGAGACTACACTTAATATATTATTAAAACATCCATCACATTTCTTACCATTTCTAAGTTTATACAATTGAATATTCTTTGCAATAAATTCAGCAAACTGAACTGTATCACCTGGTTCCCCACTTACAGCCATTAATAAGTGATCACTCAAAGGATATTGTTTATTGTCATCTGAAAAAGGTTAAAATAAAATAAAAATTTAGTAATTATATATTTTACAAAGAAATCTTATCAAAAGTATTAATGAAATAAAACATATTAATATAAATATAATAAAAAAATAAATATTACAACATATTTCTATCTTTACATGAAAGAGACCAATGATTGCTTCTTAAGATAATCAAACTTATTCATCAAAAAACATTTTTGGCTCTTCTTGCCTGTTTAATGAAGATTTGATAAGACTGCTTATGGTTTCTGTTGGTATGCTATGTTACTTGCTATTGTGTTTATAACTATAAATTTCTCATTCCTATCTTTAGCCAGAGTCGATAGATATACTGGTCCTTGCGCTAGAATCTTAAGTACAATTAATGCCTCATGTTGCTGTTAGCTGGCATGAGAGTCCCTGTTAGGTGAGAAGAAGTTTGTTTATCTATTTGGTTAGTAGGTACTTTCCCATTTGCAAGCATTTTTGTGACTTTTTTTATACTGTTCTGTCAAAAAACTCTTATTTTTAATTACATTTTTAAATTTTATATCATGTATAAAGAAAGAAAAAGTGTATTTGGTTTATAAAAAAAAATTGGATGAGGATGTAGATAAATCAAAAATATAACTATTTTCAATTTAATTTATCCAGGTTTTAAATAGAGATCTGTTTAAAACTCTTAAAACTAATATGTCAAATACTATAATAGAGATATCACATGCTACTGGTAACATAAAAATGACACTTCTATCATCAGATTACAGTCTTGTCATTTTAATGTTCAGTAGCATTGTGATAAGTCTCTGTTATCTCTACTATAGTATTTGAGATATTAGTTTCAACAATTTTCAAGACAAGATGCTCTTTTATAATGTTTAAAACTGTTATATTGCTACGTATTGTGAATGAAAGTTTTGTACATAATGTTCTTGTATAATATATCTGTTTAATAAATAGATAATGGTAAACTAAGTAAGTGAATTTGCATTTTACTGTTTTATTACATATGTATGACAATATAATTAGGAAAACCGTAGGAAAATCCTCTGATACATTTAAATAGCCATAGAAATTTATCCAGATAAAGACAAACTATTTTTTAAATAATTTACAAACATTATATAATTTGTGCTATACAATTTTACTTTATTTAATGTAGTGAGAAATAGTATTTGGAATGAAATAGTTTTGTATTTTTGACATGAGAAATCACATTTCTTATGACACTCACATTGGCTCTACTAATAATTTATATATTCTGCACTATCAAAAGTAGAATATGAATGAAGTTTTATTGATGGCCTACTAAAGTTGTCCTTTATTTATATAGGTTTAAAATATCACTAACATGTCTTTCTTTTAGCCTCCATGTCATCACTAATCACTATCACTGTCAATATCTAATATTGTCTGAATTCTTGCCATCCTACATTTACCTATTTTATTTGTCAACCTGTAATCATCTCTAAGTTATTAGGTGTCTGTAAATATGTTGAATTCGTTGTCTAAATAGTTGGATTTCCTCTTTTTCCTCTAACAGCCTATATTTGAAACCAAGAACTACATGTACTGTACTAACTTTTAATCCTCTTCTCTAACTTATTCCTAACTTTTTTTGTCTCAACTTTAATCTCTCTCTATCATTAATAAACACAATATAAACTGTGAATAACATATATCATAACTCTTTTCTCACTGCAAACTACAATAATTTTCCTAATATTAAAAAATAAAAAGAAATATGGGCTTAACCTTGATAAACTCCAAAGCCACCCTAAATCCTAAATCTATTTTTTTTAACACTTTAAATCTATCCTATCTTAACACATAGTTTAACATTTATATACATTTAATTATGGAAATGTATAGAAATGTTAAACCATGTGAATCAGGAAGAAAAGAGAATGATGAGACTTATATACATAAGTCTCATCATTCTCTTTTCTTCCTGATTCAGAGAGCTCTCAAGAATCCCAAAGACATCCCATATTAATAATGTATATACCGGCTTAACTATAAATTATTTGACTAAGTTTTCTTCCCCTTAATAAAAACTCCCAAAAATATTTAAAAATGAACACAAATTGTAAACAAAAAACAAACAGTCTACTCAATTTAAAGTCTAAAATCATGAAAGCGACAGTTAATAGAAATATAAATATTAATGACATTTATGAATAAATAATGTTCAAAACTGGATTAAAATAGTATTTATAAGCAATCCTTTGGAAAAGACAAAAGAAATATTTAAGTTAAAAACTAGAAAATTTCTTATATTAAAAGAATTTTGAATGTTTATAGCTGACTCTCCCTATGCTCCAGCCAAACTTAGGACTCAAAGTGGGAAAATATTTATTAAACCAGAATAGTATCATTACAGCTATTGGCAGTGCAAGGACCAGTATATCTATCGACTCTGCTTTAACTAAAGAGGAATGTGAGATTGCTCTATTTATCAAAGCTCTATATATTCACAAACAATTTGTAAGCTGTTGTATCAAATTATTTCCAATATACAAGATATTTAGTATAAAAGCATTTATTGCTAATGATTTTCAGAATACTTTGGTTAATAGCTCTTTTATATAAACAAATAATCGACACACATTGGAGAAATATACAAATAATCCTTCATTAAGACATCGCTCATGGTTCCTGTTGGATTAGAAGTTTGCTAGTTCAAATTTCGTTCCAAAAACGGCTGGTCTTCGTTATAACGGATCGTTACAAAGAACATAGCTTGAGGATGGACCCAGGGAAGCATCCGAAAATCGTTTGCATACGCAATTTGATCTTACCCCACGCCAGTTAAAGGTTTTAATGAAGGATTATTTAGCTCTTTTATATACGTGCGATATTCGGGGCTCTGGTCGACCCCATCACACATTGGTGATGACCATTATTAATCTGAATGATCGGTAAGACCTCTCAGAATTGAACAAGTTAATGATTAAAAGATGTATTTAGAAATAAATCATCCTCTATATACAATTATAATGGAACTAAATCAAAATGAAAACGAAATATCTAATTACAATTCTTCCTTTTAAATGGGGAACTGAAACTAATACCTTGCTAACTAAATTGTTATATGGTGAGAGAGTGTTTACATAATTATATTACATAGATGACTTGCAGTCTTCCATGTGAGAGGTGAGCTGATGTCTTGAGGAGAGTACACTGAACTATATGACAGGATACCATAAGGTCAAGAAGCTGAGCTAAGTTGAACTAAACTTAAGTTGAAATGAGTTAGTTACTAGTTAGCAGACATTTAGAGATGACTTTTTATAAGAAATATCCTCCAAAATAAGTTCTCCACGCATATAATGTTATATGGACTATGCTCTTTCTATAATATTTAAGAGGTAAACATACATAGTAGATTCGAAAATAAATCAAACTTTTGCCAAAGTTTTATTATACAATATATGCAATATGTTATTTATAGTTTCATGCTACAACCTCTTGCAAGTATTTTTTTATCAAAAAGAATTAATTAATAAACAATGTATGTATCGGCTAAAGATATTTTATACATTTATATGTATATTTTAATAGTTTAATGAAATAATTAGGATGATAGGAGCATTATCATATGCATGATAATCAAAAACTTTGTCTTAAAATTGCAACCTTTAGCTGAAGTAGGATAACTATTTTATGGCATATGAAAAATCCAAAACGTTGGATCTAACAGTTGTTGAAGGGAGTGCCTGTTTTACATTGAAGAGTATGATGTAGAATGACACTGAATCAATGACTGCATGGTTGCAGACCAAACCTTCGTCTACAATATGAACTTAGTTCAATGCTATATCCTATCAGTTTATCATGAAATCAACTAGTTCATGCTTAGTCATAAATCATACTACTTGCAAGATGGCTTCTGTTGCTGATTGGAATATGTATCCTTCAACTTCACTTTAATTAACAAATAAAAAGTTTTTGAGTCAAGATCAAGAGCAAAAAAGATTGAAATAATACGGTTAGATCGTTCTTGGTATTTATTAACCAGGAAGCTGAATCTTGAAGCCGCAGTGAAAAAAGCCCATAGACACCTTTCATCTTTTCATTTCCATAACTCTTTCCACTCCTATAATTGTTTTAACAAGTAGTATAAACAATGGCAGAAATGGAAGAAGCTTACTTTGATGGTGTCTTCTGTAAATATTTGTACTACAGTAGAGCGTTGAAAATTGGAATCAATTGGGGACTGAGGTTGTTCCAATTAGTCATTTGTTCCGATTTCCGACTTTGTACGAAAAAATATATTAACCTGTCCGATGTTCAAATTTTTCTCCGTTGCGTGTCGCTTCATGTTGAATTTTCGTCGATTTTAAGCCTAACGAAAATTTTTATAATAATAATCGAGGCTATCGTATCGTTAAAAATTATTTCTTTATTTTGTACAAACAAAATAAATATATTGAAGAATATAAAAAACATGAAAATTATACTTTAGAAGTAAATCTAGTATCAAAAATGTTTGATTCAGCACGACACAGTCCAACTGAAAATCGTTCCAATTTCCGACCATTTCGATTACCGACGTTCTGATTAACGACGCTCTACTGTATTAACATAATAAAAGTTCACTCTATTTTTGACTCTACCATATATTTATCTACTCAACTGTTTTGCTTTACATATACATTTTAGGATTTCAACATTAATTTATTAGATTAAAAAAATAATTAGGTATCCCCATGTAACACAGTAATTACATTCTGAAAACGCGTCGTTTTATGCGAATCCATGATATACGAAACAAAAGACTAATGCAAAATATAGGGTTAAATTTCAGAAGTTAGCAAAAGTGTACACTTCTTTTTCATTACTAAGAGAAATGTGTTTATTGAAGCAATTGACAATTTATTTCCAACCAATAATTAATTAACGATCACAAAGCATCGTATTATGCATTAATATTAGTTTTAGTTAAACAAGGGAGCTTTCTTTTTAATGAAGTATTTTCGTCATCTCAGCTTTTTTGCTGATCGTGACCAGAAATATCAAGCAACATTTTCATATTTTTTTATTTTCATCATAAAATTTTTTTATGGATGACAAAATAAAAATATGTTATTAATCAAAAATTTGTTCTAGCGGGTCGCATTTGTTTAGTTGAGTATCAAGTGACTTTTTCCAGAATTCATGTTCAAATACCAAATTGTTCGAGTGATCATTCATAGGTAAGTGAACCCACAATTAAAAAAAAGTTTAAATACTTCATTATTTAAACACCTAAAAATGTTTAAATAAATTTTACAAAATGCAAAGATTAATCTATAAAAAAAAACAGAGGGACATTCTTAAGAACTAAAGTCTGAAAGTAATGACAGCCTGGTTGAAAGGAAAGTTAATGCAATTTTTTTCTTCCTTGTTCTATTGATTATTATTAAAGTAAACCCAACAAAAAGCACAAAATAATTTGAAAATTTCAATATTTTTAAACCTGTGGGCAAATTTGAAATGACACACATGCTTACTTGAATATATAAAAAAAAACAAAAACAAAAATAATCGAATAACAAGGTTTACACTTAAAAACTGTTAATTTTGTATGAAGCATTTCCAAAACCATGTTAGCGAGAAAGTGAAGTTGTGTTGTAGGGAGAAATCCCCAATTTTCAAACTGTGTTAGAGTGAAACCATGCTGTATGAGGAATACCTATACTTCTACTCAAATACTGTAGATCAGGGGTCCCCAACCTTTTTGTACCTAAGAGCACATTCTAGAATACCGGCTGGACGACGGGCACCATTTATTTTTTCAAGGTGAATTTATATTTGGACATAGTTAACAGCGCCGGATTAAGCCTCTAGCGGGCCCTAGACAAAATTTAAATTGGGGCCCCATTTAAATAAGTTTCTTCTACACAAATCTTATATAATGTGACATTAGCATGGGTGACACCCGGTGCGGATATCGTGGTGTCACCCAGGAATATTTCTAGATGGTGCGAGAGATATCGTGGCGGAGATTACTTCTGACACACGGATGGCTGTTGACAGTTTTTTTTTTTTTTTATTTAGTTAACGACTGCTGAAATTTCTAGGTCACTCCAAGTTACGGGCCCTACACGTTTCCCTACTTTGATTTTATGGTATTCAGAACGGACCGATTTACTTCATTTCAGGTATGGGAAATTGAATTGGTGCAGATTTGGCGGAGGGGAAAAAGAGATCGGTCGCATTTCGCTTTGTGCTTTCATCTGTGTTGGACGCCATTTCTACTTTTGAATGATTAATCATTCAAAGTGAAAAAACTTTTACATAGCATTTTATCGAAAACCGAAATATTTTTATTTTTATCGTGGTCACACAGTGGCGGGCACGCGTAAAACGATTGGCGGGCGCCATGGTGCCCGCGGGCATAGGGTTGGGGACCACTGCTGTAGATATTCACAATGTTTGCAATCTAATTAAAATGCTACAATATACTTTAAATTACCTTTCATCATTCTTCACGTCCCAACTCTCATCTCGTATTCACGCAGGCTCCAATTATACGAGACGAGAGTCAGGACGCAAAGAATGATGAAAGATATCCTCGAGGGATGAACCGATGACTTTTAGAAAATACTTTAAATTTTTGTAAACAATCAAAACAAAACAACTTTCATTTCATAGTTGTGAATCTTTTCTAAATTCCTTATTATCAATTACAAACATCCATATTATATAATTATGATTACGAAAAAAATGGCCTGTTAAGTAAAGTTCTCTGTTCTGTTAGTGTGTAGGCATTATTTTTATTGTAAAATTGGAAAACAGGAAATACAGCATAAAATATATTATATTTTGTTAAATTATAAATTTAAATATAACTTTTATTTATATCTTATTTTAAGTATCATTTTGTAGTTCGAATTATAGTTCTTGCACACACTGCTATAAATTAAGGCAACCAAAATATTGCAAGTTAAAATTATCTTCAATTCATACAATACAAGCAAATTTACTTTAAATGAGCATAAAAATAGATTTATTTTAAATGTTCAACATTATTGAGTTAACACTATTCAGTAAAGCTGCATTCGTCATAAAAATAACCACTTATACCTTTAAATGAGATGCAAATTTTACTTTTTCTAATGTTTTTGGTCATATTAAAGGCCCGGATCCTCAGGATAAAAACCAATTGCAATTTAAAAATAAGAACGAAAGCTGTCCTCTGAAACAATTTGTGTTTTGAAATTTTAATGCTTTAGAATCCCAACAGTTTACTGCATTTGTCAGACTTCTACAGAGTAAGTCCAACATGTGTTTCGTTTTTATTTTTAAATTGCAATTGGTTTTTATCCTGAGGAAGAGCATTTAAAACGACTGAAAACATTAGAAAAAGTAAAATTTGCACTGTATTTAAACGTACAAGTGGTTGTTTTTGTAGTTTTTTGAATTAACAAATAAAAATTTATAAATTATATAATTACGTTATTCAGAAAAGATATGACTACATTTTTCATGTTCACAAATTCTGTAAACATTTGTGAACATGAAAAAATATAAATTTATATTTTCAAACAAATTCTAATCTGATAATGTTAAATGTTTTCATTAAAAAACAGAAAATAAAAGCTCTTAGAAATCCTATACAACATAACATTAAAACGAAAAAAAAAAACAAATGGAAGAACAATGAGATGAAAAGAATATATATATAAGGCCAAGAACTTTCAAACTAACATTTACAAGTGGAATTTCATTGTCATGGAGACCATCATAGCAGATTAAAAAAGTAAATAAATAATAATGTTTCCATGGTAATAATGGAATGTTATATTAATAATTACATTTATATAAATGTAAGTTATTAATATAACACGCATTTCACTGTTACCATAAAAACTTTCCTCTTATAATCTGATATATCAATCTTCATTACAAAAACTTATTTTCATTAACATCCCTAACGATGAATGTTACAAGCATTTGGACATTGTTTTTTGGTAGATTTTCATCTCCATTAAAACAGTTTTTATTTCTGTGCAAGCACAGTTATCTGGTTAAAAGAACAGTTTAATACGATGAAACAAAAACCACTCAAATCATAATAGTTTATTAAATAAAAAATTCATTGATGAAATTAATGAATTTCAATTATATACTTCTTACCTGTTTCATTTAATAAAACAAATTTGTATAAAACTTTCACAAGGAGAAAAATAGTAAACTGATATTTTATATAATAAGAATGTAAATTATATTTTGATATTTAGTTCTTTAATATTAAATTAATTTTTCTCTTTGCATTTTAGAAAGTTTTAAAATGAATCATAAAAATCATTATTAATATATTTTACATGTATACAATGATACTATTTATCTTGCAGATGTTCAGATCTTTAACATTGCTACATAATTTAACAAATAAATTAAATAATTTGTAAGAAAGAACGTCAGTATGTTAGTAATTATTATTATTTTTTTTAAATGCAATGATATTGCAAGAATTCTGCATATATGATGAATAATTTTAATTTTCTAATAAGTTCCTGGTTAAAAAATCAAAATTATGATATTCGATATTGGCTCAGTTCCTTCAAAAAGAAACAGAATTGATTTATCAAAATTATAAATCTTAATTTTAAACTACTCATGTAGTAATTCTTACATGTAAACTAAAGAATAGTTTTCTCGCTTCATTTATTAATTTATGTTGATCAGTTTCAAGATCTACAAAGATTATTTAAATAATTTTAAATGTCATTACAATGCTTTTAACTGTAAATAAAGAAAAGTATTCATTAAATTTGATATCCTGGTTACTTTAAGCTGTTAAAAAGTCTTGATAAATAAATTTATTATATTATATAATATATTAAAATGTCTTAGTTATATACTACTAATGCAGTCAATTTAATCAAAATTTAATATACGAGCACAAAATGAATCATTATATAAACTAATGGCTATTAAGAATAAACGGTATAATCTATTGCTTTTTGCCCTTACATATGGGCTTATCACACTGGTGTGATAAGCTCACATGTATATGTGTCTATTTGATCTAGACTAAGTGTAAAAGGCTATTAAGATCTTAAGATGCTTTGAAATCCTTTAAAAGTTAGGTTTTCTACAATAACTAGTACTTTATTATGTTGAAGACAAGCTATACTTATAAAATCAAGCCATATAAGTTATCAGTAACAGCTTGATTGTAATGTGAATTTGAGGTAAACAAATTTTTGCCACCCCTTCTTCAAGAATGATTGGAAATAGAGAAAATTTCTAGAATGTACTCTTGTATTTTAAAGCTATTTATAAACAGTTCATACATTTACAGAACTTCACTATATTCAGATTATTATTATTATTATTATTATTTATTCATTCTCTCTTTTAAATATTTCGGTGGCATCTCTCATTTTGCTTCTAGAGGCAGTCACCTCATTGCCTCACCCATCAAACCAACCCTTGAAAGTTACATAGATATTTTAACAAAATGTACTTCTCTATTATTGAAAACATAATATCTTATACTGGCTCATTCAAATTTAAATTTTACGTGTGCATTCCAATTTAAATCAAACTCTCCGAACCCAAATCGGGTAAATTCTGAAAATGTTTGCAAACTTTTACACGTTTTGGTGGAAGTTAGAGGTTTAGTGGTCTATAGCTACTTTACTTTCTGATTAGTCAATATGTATTAAATTTTCAATAAATCTAAATTCTCTCCAAAACAAAATTCTATATCAAATTTAATATGCAATAGGCATGCAAGCATCTGCTAATGATATGCAATGCAAACCGTTCATACATAATTAAGAATTAAACAGATTGCTTATTTAAAAAAGTCAAAAATTATTCAATCCAAAATATTTTTGGTCATTCTCGGATTTATCAAACAGACTGTTCACACTCGTACGCCGCGGTTGGCTTCATCAACAAAGTACAGTAATACCTCGGTGTTTGTCTACTTCACTTATTGTCAGTTTCAATTTTTTCCATGAAAAATCTGTCAGTTTTTGTCAGCATGCCCACTTGATCTCACTGCTAATTTTGTGAAAACAAAGGGTGACCCACGAGTTTTCCTGCTCAGAGTGATGTTGTTTCTTGTGTGAGCATTACCTCGCACGTCTAGCCAAACAATTCCATTGCTTTCCTTTCCTTTTAGCTCCATCGTGGAGAAATGCCATGTTAAATGTTCATTTATTCTTTACATTAGTCTTTTATATTAATTTCTTACTGATTTTAGTATTAAACGCTATATGTAATCTCTATAAAATGTGTTTTGATATATACTTTGGAGTGTCTAGAACAAATTAATCGGATTTACATTAATTCATATGGATTAATTGCCTTGGTTTTCATCAGTTTCAGATTTCGCTGATAGTTTTCGGACAGATTATCGATGAAAACCGAGGTATCGCTATTTTATTTAACTCTTGATTTGAACACGGCACAGATTTGTACCCCCAAACTTTGTTAATTTTCAATGTTTATGTATGTATTGATATAATGTAGTTATACCCAAAAATACTGTACTTATGCAGTGTAATCCAATGTTAATGGTAGGCCCTACTCATTGGTATCCTTCTTTCCTGAAAAAAATACTTTTATAACTTGAAAACATGGTAAAACATTAAATAATAATCAATTGACCATTGTAAATTATAAAAAGATAATTTCTCTTATTTTTATAAAGTGCAAATCACTTCAGTAAGTTATATTTTCAAAATGTTTGTCACATAAACAGTGACCACAACTTAATATTTTACTAACCTTTTTTCATCATAATTATGTTCTGTGTAACCATTTTATCAGATGCTAACAACACAAAATCATCGAATGTAATTCCTATAAGGCATTCCATTATTAAAATAATTTAAACCTGGAAAATTTCGTCTGGATCGTCTAAACACAGAAGTAACGTGACTTGCAGAAAAGACTACGCCAAATACGGCCTACAGATGTCGCTAACAGAAACGAACGATTTTCGTTAAAATATTTTAAAATTTCTCTGCTTTTAATTCTCCGAATACAACAATTATTAAAAATTTATATTTTATTTAAACGATAATTATATATTTTCCATTATTAAATTTTTTCAAGAACCGTTTGTCAGGTTATGTTCGATAAGAAAATTAATTTTTAAGACCGCAGTAAACGAATTAATTATTTTAATTAAATAATTATACGAAGGTAAAAAATAATAGTTTATAAATATTTAAATTAAAATTCGATAAATTTTTTTTTGAATAAAAATAATATTTGAAATCGACGAATTGACTTGTCGTATAAAAGCGAATGGTGTTACCGGTTTCATAGAGATCTTTTCGAAGTCGGAGTTGGCCAGTTTTCGTCTTACGTGATAATTCAAATATATTTAGCGTAAGTTTTCCTTTATTAATAAATAAATTTAATAATTATATATTAAATTTAAACATAATTAAAACATTTGTGTTTATTAAACCGCTCGAAAAACGATATAAATCCAATTTAAGCCTAAAATGGCGCTTTTAGAATGATCTAATTTCGATGACATAAAAAAAAAAAGGATTACTTAATTAGGTAAAAATTAAATTGATTTTAATACCTTAATAAGGTCAGTTCGGATTCACTCGATAAGAATTTTACTCAACTCGGACCGTATGTATTCTATAGTTATAGTAATAAGTGTATGAAGTCATTTGCCGCTATTGATTTAGGTTAAAGAATGGTAGAAGTTACTTTTAGGTAAATGGTATATATAAGTGTATATGAATCGATTACCTAAAAGTAATCTCTACCATAAAATGTGTTCTTATTTGTAGACTAGTATAATAGAATACAAAATGATTATGTATAATAATTTTTTTCATTAGTTTCAGGATATGTTTATATATGAAAATGTGTATTAGTTATGTATGTATAAAGATATATAAATTATTATATACTTAATACATATAAAAGCTATATATATATATTGATAATTTTAAAGATCAATATGATTATGTTTGGAAAGGAATTTAAAGAAAAATCAATTTTTTTTTTTTATTTAAATTAATATACTTTATCTTATTAAATTCTATTTAAATTATAATTTCGATGATGATAACCTTTTTAATGAAATATTCTTATGTTCAAATATGTTTCTAATTTGGAGGTTTTGTTTTGTTGTCGCAATTCTTTAAGAAGTTAAGAATATTATGTAAGATTCTCTTATTTAGGAATCATCTTTAGAAAAGTCTTACATATTAAAAGCATGCTAAAAACAAAGCTAAAATTTTATTGAAATTTATTAAATTGTGGGTTTTTTCTTTTTTTTTTTCCCCCTATGTCAATCATCAGCACTTAGTCTGGTAGAGGTGATGTATAAATCTGTCAGTATGAATATACTCTATTTATTTCCAAAAAAATAAATAAATATAAAGCATTCTGGAAAAGGGAGATGATGACAAAATTAAAAATTGTCACATTTCGTAGAGTATTTTTTATTTATTTATTTACTTTTTTAAGATTCATGCATACATATAAATATGTATTTTTAAAATACTAGATATAAACGGGTATGTGTTTTTAATTTAGTTTGCAAAATAGATGTGTGGTGAGATGTTAGCCTACTGCCATGGAGATTGACTTAAAATCAATTCGGGTCTTCATAATTTATGAGAAGTGATATGGATTGAAGTGTTAGCTATCCGAACTGGACAACCTCATTTCGGGTTGGACCTATTTTAAATGAATGGAATTTTGATCTGACTGATAGCTTTAATGCCCTGGTTATGTTGTTGACAAATCAAAATTAAGAGTAATTGGACAGTAGAATGAAATAATTATTATAATTATATATATGATTTTTTTTATCATTTCATAATCCTTTTTTTAAATGCATGTTTACACATTTTTCTTAGTTTTAAATAATAAGAATAGTCTGTTTAATTCTAGACATTTTAAAATAAGACTGTTTACTGGCTGTTTTTACAATTAATTAGAAAAGATGAAATTGAGTTGTTGAAAAATAAATCCCCTGCAATTCCAATCCAAATAATTGAAACATTAAAAGCAAAATTTCTCTGCCAATAGAAGCTTCTCTTAGTTTCTATAAGATGGAATATGCAAATAATTTTGATTCTTCTTGCAGAATTACAGACAAAACCTTTCTGTAATAACAATTTTCTTTTATCATTATTTTTGTAATTCAAAATAATTCATGATTATGATAAATTTGTATCTATATTTTGCTATTTTGATGTTTTTTCTTTCCTCTAGAATATATTAATTTTCTCTGAAAAATATACTTATAATTGTATTTAAATACTTTTTGGAATTAATATTATTCAATATTTATTTGAAAGTTTTAATTTAAAAAATATATATATGTATACTGTACTTTGAAATAACATTCTGTTTTTCCAAACAGATTGTGTTTAGTAAATGGGATATTGATAAAATTGCTTTATTATACATTTTTGTGAAACTGTTTGGATACAGTTTCATTAGTGTGAGAATGCATTTTTGACATTTTGGAATTTGGCCAGGCCTGCATGATATATGTGGACAATTTAGTCATCACAGTTTAAAATTATTCTTTTATTACTTTCAGTTGTATTTTTTATCAAATATTTGTTTATGATTCATTATCAGTCTGTATAAAATGTAAATAATCATACTCTTATCATTAATTATGTAGATTGGTTTCATGATTGAAGTAATTCCTATGGAATAAATTGAGTTTAAGTCAAATTTTTAATTATAATGATAATGCAATAAATTTACGTCAATTATAGTTAAGTATTTTACTTTTTCTGCATAAGTCTTTCATTTTTTAATATTACTGTACTTAAACCAGATCAAAACATTAAAATTTATCTAGCTGTGTTTTCTTAAAATTTTCTTGTAATTTTCTTGTAATTCAGTTCTAGATTTGATTATTATTATTATTATTATATTATGATGATGATTCATTCATTCAAGCAGTTAGCTATTAGCTAAGAATTAACATATTAACTGCCACTGTTGAAAAACTTTGTCCCCTTGGGATATTCTTTTTTCTATAGATTTGTTCTTTTCATATCAGAAAATCATAATTTGCTCTTTGAATTGATTTTTTTTAATGTTTATGCTAATTTTTGAAAGTTTTTTTGTTTGGTGGATAATATATATACCTCTATACCTCAAGGCTAAGATGAATGATGTACAGATCACGAGTTGCAGGTTGGTACAAGTTTGTTTTGTGTTATTTCTTGAAATACATCTACAGAATGCTTTGAGGTACTACTGGTAGTCCACAGAGCATATTGTGTAATTTGTCACTGAGGCACAAACCTTGTACCTTGAAGAACCAGGGGAAATTTTTAGCAAGTTACACAAGTGGTACATCATGACATATTATTATATATCGTGGCTCATTGTATTTAAATCATAAATGATTGTTGGGATGAGATTTAATGTCTTTTTTCCCTCTCAATATTTTTACATGTTGGAAATATATATGGAAAGGACTGAAAATCAGTTTAAAATAAGACATTCTTATATTATTAATTTTTAAATATTGGAATATAACTATTTTAAATCTAGTAATATGCACAGGTATTAACCAGACTTCTATGAAGATTAAAGTAAAAAAAAAAATTATCAGAAATTCTTACAAAAAATTGTCTCAAAATATAAATTCAAATTCAATTTTAATCTTATTTATTTAGTGTGTTTGTAGATACTCTCCTAAAAATCTGATAATTAATCAATATTTCTTCTTTGCAATAAAATTAATAAATTTAACTACTGTAAATAATTTATTTTTAAAATACTGCACAATAATTCATAGCATAAGTTAATAATTAAATATAAAAATGTTAAAAAATACATGAAAACAGTCAATAAGAAATTAATACAATGAATAAGACAGACAAAAGCATTACCAATGCTTTCTTATATCACCAGATTCATCACATGACTGTTTATATAAAATTTCTCAATCATCTTGTTATAAAGATGATGCCAAAGTTTGCATATTGTTTAACACTACATTCCAATGTATGCAAATATTCCATACACAGCTCTATATACCTATTAAAGAGATATTTTTAGAACTTAGACAAGAATATACTTTAACTTTATACAGTTAAAACTTATTAGAGATAATTTTAAACTTAAGCATTTTGACGACAGTTTTTTTCAATTGAAGCAGATGATGAGCTCAATTATAGGTGTTAAAAATTTCAATCGCTGTTATAGCCACAACTTTCTTTAAGTCTATCAAATATCAGAGATAGGTGTTGGTATCATAGAAAATCGTGTATAAAATTTTTTTCTTTTTGATGTTTGTGCTTCTATTGATTCATTCTTTTTAATAGCATAAATACTTTTTTAATATTAAGTGAAAATTGACTATTAATCATTTTTGTATAACCTTATTTCACCTATTTCTGCATTATGACAAAAAATGTAATCATCTATTTAATTCTATTGTGTATTTTATACATTTAAAACAGCAATATAACATGTTGATATAATAAAACTGAGAATATTTTATTGTAATGAAGATTTATAAATTAAATGACAAACAAATACAATTATTAGTAATAACGATAAGAATATTCTTGCTATAACAAGAATTTATTACATTCTTATATAGTTTAACATTGGAGTGTTATTACTGACATAAATATAACCAATATAAATTATAATTAACCAATTAAATTAGATTACTTAATGATGTTTTTGATACATGAACGTGATATTTACTCTCTAATACTTGTCATTAG
Source organism: Centruroides vittatus (assembly GCF_030686945.1). NCBI lineage: Eukaryota > Metazoa > Arthropoda > Arachnida > Scorpiones > Buthidae > Centruroides > Centruroides vittatus. Next base: position 302,191 of record NW_027120712.1, on the reverse strand, counting down.
ATTTCTCTTTGTGGTAGTCGAAGAATGAATATCCAATTTAATAAAATATATATATATATATATATATATATATATAAAACATATCAAAGCCCAAAAAATATTAAAACCAATTGATTGGCAGGTTAGATCTGACTACTTTACCATTACTATTAATAATTAAATACTGAGTGATTTGGCACTTGTAACAGGTGCCATCTTTTAATAAATTCAGAAAATTTCTGGAAGAAAAGAATTTGTCCAGATGTGACTCAAACCCACAACTGTTGCTTATGTGGATGCATTGCTGGTTATGCTACTCAGACCTCCATCTAATCTCTTGCTTCCAGACATTTAATTTAGATATGACCAACTAGTTACTCATGGTGCTGACTAAATTATTTAATAAAAATTATAATTATTAAATATATGTGGTGCCTAATACCTACCTCTAGTGACAAATTACTTGGTATTTAATTATTAATAGTAGCAGTAATATAGCCTGATTTTAATCTGGAAAATGTTTGGTTTTAAAGATTAAAAAAAAAAATTCTAAAAATTGTAGTTCTAATCTTTAATATTTCAGAGAGATGTCTTAGATTTCTAAGATCATATTTCATTACTGTACAACTAGAATATTGATGTTACGTATGCATTATAATGATTGTAATTTTTAACTTTATTGATTTTTTAATGTTTGACTTGTTTAAATCAAATATTAGTAAACTAAAAGAAGAAAAATTTTTTTATTTCCAAAATTTAGCATGCAATAAATGAATAAAATAATTTCTATCCAATAAAATATTCTCCCCAAGCTTTTATCAAGGTTACTTTCAATTGAACCTTGATTTTTAAAAAAAAATATATTTTTTTTTGTACTTTATATAGTGTCTTTTCTGGCATATAAAACATTTCTTCCCTAAAAATTTTTCAAAATCAATGTCTTATATGCTGAAGGTTGACATTTCAGAAGTATGTGAATGGTTTAAAACCTTATGGAATGTAACAAAAATCACATTACAGGTAGGCCTCCTACAATGCGGTAGATACGTTCCTTGAAAATACCGCGTTGTGGGAAATCGCGTTATAGGAGACACCAACTTAATACAAAAACTGAGATTCAGTTCTAAAAAGAGAAACTGCCTTTTATGGTGTAACATTTTCATCACTTTTTAAATTTATGTATATAAAAAGCTTAAATAAAATTCAACATCATGTAAAAACTAAAAAGATTATGATTTCAAGTCAAAATTAAAAAGAAACGTAATGTTATGCTCACAAATTCGGTCCTCGTCGTCACTTATTATAGTTGTTCGAGAATGTTTGACTGGCCTTATTTCAAGATCTGAGCTTGTTTCATCAAGTTCCACTGCACTTATGTGATCCATTGCAATTTTTCTGTTTTGTGGAAGATAATTCGTTTCTAAATACCCTAAACTGCGTTGTAAAAGTATTGCGTTTTTCCAACCGCATTGGAGCAAAAACGCGTTGTAAAGGTACCGCGTTGTAGGAGGCCTACCTGTACTAATGCCACATTTCTTAAAGAATTTAAGTACCTTGATAATACTGAATGTGATTTTGCTGTTTCAAAAAAAGCAATGATTCTGATTGAAATACAAAAGATATTTCAGAAGATTTGTCCAACTCTGAAGATAAAGATTAAAAATGTTGTTATAATTCTACATTTTTTTCCCTTTGTATGTTAATGTTTTCAATCAATTTATATTATTATTGAAAAAATTATACATTGTTGAAAATAATTGTTTGGCGGAAAAAAATTTTATCTTATACACCAGAAAATAGTATTTTAATTCTAAAATTTTACCATGTTTCTTGTGAATTTTTACTGATGCTTTATTGAAACTTTTACTTTTTTAATACCCATGTATATTTTTCAAAGGTGATTGTCCTATTTCTAGGCTAAATGAAATATTATTATTGATCAGTCTATTTTAACAAATGATCAATGGCTTTTTTTTTTATTCTTTTTACTGTTGTCTAATTTTTATATTTGTCTTTTTTAAAAAAAAATTAACCATTTTTAACTATATATTTATTGTGTGTGACTAATATAATATAGTTAATAGTGTAGAATTTATATTATACTGAGTAAGTTATTTTAGTCAGAAATACTGTGTACTATGACTTTTTGGTTCTTGAGGTAATGTAAATATAAATTAACCTGTGATTTTAAATAGTGTTCTGACAAAATGATTTTGTTAATGTTAGAAATGTTAAAAAAAAGTATTTTTTGAAACATTTTAAAATTCTCATTAGTAAATCAAAAATAATCATTTGTTACTGTTCATAATGCCCTTAGTCATTTACTGTCTGAGGCCTATGTTCTTTCATTGCAGTTATATGCCTGATTTCAATGCAAATAGAAAAAAATTTAGACTATTTATTTATTATTTTTAAATTATATTAAAATTCAAAATTAAGTAGTTTTGATAACTTACCCATATATTAATCAGCAAAATATTTTATATATATCCCTCGTATAACGTAGTACTCACATTCTGAAAAGTGTTATGCAAATTCATGCTATACGAAACAAAGGACTAATGCAAAACATAGGTTTAGGTTCTAAAAGTTAGCAAAATTATACTATTCTTTTCTGTCACTAAGAGAAATGTTATAGCAATCAATAATTAACAGAATACTTTTGTGACTTTTAGTTATGTGTTGTTAATTTTAGTTAAACAAGGGCATTTTTTTTTAAAAGTATTATCATCATCTCAGCTTTTTATGTCGATCTTGGTCAGAAATAGCAGCAATGACTTCATTTTTCTTGTTTTTTTCCATAACTTTTATGGAAAAAAATAAGAAAAATGAAGTCATTGCTGATGTAGTTTTTATGGATGACAAAATCAATGTTATTAATTGAAAATTTGTTCTAGGGGCCTTTTGTATGTTCCATCAAGTACTGAGTGATTTTTCTCCAGAATTTGTTTTGGAATACTGAATTGTTTGTTCGAGTACCAAGATACTGCCATATTTTGTTCATCATTTCTACAAATGATTGCTTATTATTAAAATTTTTTTTAACTGTAGATAACACTTGCCTAAAAATGTTTAATCTTCTTATTTAGAATACTTAATCTATAAAACCAAAACATGATGAGCCTTAAAGGCTAATGTCTGAAAGTAGCATCAACAATGCCTGTTTGATCGTACAATTTTTTCTTCCTTGTCTAGCTTTCCTATCAGTTTTCATTAAAGTAAATCTGACGAAAGGCAGAAAACAAATTAAAATTTTCAATATTGTAAAATCCATGGGCAAATCTGAGATGACACGTATGCTTACTTGAATTAAAAAATATTGAATAACTGAGTTTGCACTTAATTGTGAAATTTTGTACAATTTCCCAAATTCTCAAATCATGTTAGAGCAAAACCATGTGAAGTGCCATGTTGTACAAGTGATGTCTGTACTAATTAAATTTTATTATTTTTTATGTCCTTGAAAAACTAATCATCACTAATTTTCTGTCTTTGGATCTTTTGTGTTCTGAATATTTTTTGATTCTTCTGAAATGAATTAAATCATCTTAGCACAGATATATTTTTGCTAATTTCAAAGTTATAGGACGAAATATTACTTTGAACAAAATTTTAGGATGATAGGATTTTTCTTGATGACTTGTGAGCACTAAGATTGGCCTTACTTTACTGCCAGACTTATTACACCACCACAGGACATCAAATTAGACTTAGAAAAACACTATTTTATTTTCAGAATGCATTTCAGACCGAGTCCCTCATCAGCTTTTTAGCTACAAAATTAAGAGGAGGTAAAGTACCGTAATTGACACAAATGAGAAAAGGCTGTAGACTTACATTTAATATGTTGATTTTGATGTTTAGAACATTAAAAGATTAAACATGCCATAAAAGAAAAAGTATACATAAAGGGTAGTGCTGATACAATAAAACAATAGGTCCAGGTCTGATATGCATTCTGAAAATAAAAGTGTTTTTCTAAGTCTAATTTGATGTCCTGTGGTGATGTAATATGTAGCGATAAAGTAAAGCCAATCTTAGTGCTCAAGTCATTAAGAAGACTAGACAAGAAGCATATCATAGGATTTTTCCTGTTAAATTTAAAAATGTTCAGCAAAGAAATTTTAATTTAGATTCCAATAATCAATTCTAATATTCAATTGGTGGGACATTATTACTTGAATGTAATGAGGCTTGTTTTTGCACAAAATTGGAATATGGATTAGTATGCTTTGTTTTTAAAGCTGAATATTAAAATTTGTGTTTGTGAATGGAAGAATTGATACTTTTGTCCAATATTCCCTGTTAAGTTTGTTTTGGCCTTCTTTTTTAATGTTGTTGAATTTGAGTATTATTTTCAAAAATATTTAAAGTTTGATGATGATTGTATGTATATGAAAAATAAGTAATGAATTTTTATTAGCTGTACTATAATTAATGATTAAATATTTTAAATTTAATCTTTAGAAGATGTCTGAATTAACTTGTGTAAATGTCTATGCAACAAGTGCTACTGCTGAAAATCTAAGTCGCCATGAAATGCTTGGTTGGGTAAATGATTGTTTACAGACTAATTATGGAAAAATTGAAGAATTGTGTACAGGTATGATTTTTATACTTAAGAATAGGAAAATATTATGTTATTAAATCAAAATGTTTTATAAAAAAAGAATTTTAATTTACAGGTGCAGCATACTGTCAGTTCATGGATATGCTTTTTCCTGGTTTGTAATATTTCTGTTTGTATATAAAAATGCAATTTAACATTTGTAAATTAAGGAAAATTTTTAGTTTAGTTAAAATTAACCATTTGAATTTCTCAAAAAAAAAAGGTAACTATAATGCTTATCCTGAGTGTAAACATATGAAATTAATCAGTAAATTATCTCAAATTAACAGAACAACTGCAGTTATCAAATAACATATTACTTGGTATTTCAAACTACCTTTCTACAATCGACTGAAATTTAAAAAGAAAATTGAAGCTTTTCTATAATAGTAAAATATTTATGAAATTTTTTTATTAGATACTGAGAAATTAATGTAATATAGTTTTATTATGTGAATCAAAACATTTATTATTCTCCAGAATTTTTTGTGATTATCTTTTGGGCTTAAGTAAACAACTTGCCTAGTAAAAATTACATTACAGATACTAAACATATCTTCATTACTTGCCATGTCCAATCACCAGGACAACTATTCTTCACTGCAGAGAGTCGAGTCCACATAAGTCGTCATAGGTACAACTTGACACCATTGGTTAAGTAGTCAGTTTTCTGTGGTCCCGGTCGACTTACAAAGGCATTAATGTTAAAAAACTCTGGCTTACTCGACACCGTTTAATTCGTCACCACTGGATAAATCGACATACTTTTGCTGTCCCACACATGTTTAGACATCCAATAAGTCGACTCCCCTCCTGGAAAAAAAAATGAGTTCACTTCGCATAGTGTGGTGTGAACTCTTTTTTTTTTTTTAGGAGGGGAGTCGACTTATTTATTAAGGCATTTTTATTAATATATATATATATATGTTATGTATATATATAACATTTTGTTTATCTGTTATTTTATATATATAAAAATACATAAAGAAAATATACAATATATATCAACATCACAGTAGAATTTGATTTTGCATTTTCTCACATCAAATGTTATTTGTAGCATGTGTTTCACATTTCTGTGAGAAATGAGTGTCCCTAAGCTAACAACGCTTAGGCTGAAGGAAAAATACGAACTTGTTTCTGAATTTGAATGTAAGAAAACTTGGCAAGCTGAATTTGCAAAACAAAAAAAAAACCCTTTCAAAAACAACATTGGTGGGAATCCTGGAGAAAAAAGAGGAAATTAAGAAATGTTTTCTTGGATTTTCATTGCGGCTGTCTCAAATGCTAGAGAAAGTTGCCGTACAAAGATGTCGAAGATGTTCTGGTATGTTGGCTAAAGCAAATTCGTTCATCGAATCTTCCTGTTTTGCGACTTATACTGAAACAAAAGGCGATGGAAATTGCTGGGGTACTTGGACTAGAAACCAACTTTAGTGCCAGTGATGATGGATGGTCAGAGAGGAACATTGCACTACCTTATTTTCCTAATTATAGTATTGTGGTTTTTTTCAACTTCGCTTTAGTCGTCATAACGGATAACTCGACACATTTTCACTTTCCCTTGGGGTGTCGACTTATGCAGGCTCGACAGTATTTAATTATTCTAAAATGTCTTCCAGAAACACCAATTTTTTGGTCTTGATTCAAAATCTTTCATCAAAGTTGTTTTTGATATGTATGTAAAAAGTTATCAATTTTGGTATATTATGTTGGTCTTATCCTTTGCAAAAGTTTTTCTTTCTCTCAGTGATAACATCAGGGATGTAAAAATTTTTTTGATTTAGTGATGGTATTTTTCTCTTTTCTGTATTAAAAAGTATCTACAGATTATTTTTATTCTTAGACATTATATAATTATAAAAGTTTGAGCAAATTTTTAATTGATGTGCATGTAATGTAATCCACTTTCCATTCTACCCAATCCTTCCTCCAGCTCTCCCAGGCTATAGGATAGCATACCCATACCATCGGCATAAGCTAAATTTTGGCTAACACAGTTGAACAGATTGCCATTTAGTGAATTGGTCTCCACCCCTCTCATCACTCTCTCCAGAACTATGTTAAACAGCAATGTGGCTAACACATCACCCTGCCACAAACCTTGATTAATTTCAACTATTCTAGTGAGGTTTCCCTCTACTTTGATTTGACATTTTGTTCTGGTGAGCGTCATTTGCATCCAACTCTATGTGGCTTTTCAGCAGGCTTACGATATCTTTCAAAGTCTGGTACAAGAACCTCCTTTTCACACTATCGTAAGCCTGCTGAAAATCCAGAGCTGGTGAACATCCACATTAAACTCGTAGCACACTTCCATTATTTGCTTTATAGTGAAGATGTAATCTTTCGTTGATCTACCCTGGCTTAAATTTACACCGATAGTCACTCAATTTCTCTTCTACTAGTGGAGTCAGCCTCCTCATCATGACCGTAGCTAAGACCTTATACACAGTACTAAGTAAACACTTAGTCTTCCTCTACTGTAGTGTCTTCCTCTACTGTACACAATTTAAAGAATTTTTTTAAATGTGTTAGATTAGTCACTCAGCGTGATAAACCCCTTATGTAAGATAGTCTGCCATTATATAAATCAAATACTATAGTATAATATAATAGAAGGGTTAGAAATACGAAATAATCTTAATGTTTGTGGGATGTTCCATTGTAACGGATGTAACACACACAGTCCAGATTTTTCAATAATCTCATTTAATGTGAAAAAGTTACTGCTCTTAAAAATAAGAGACTATTGTAGCATTATTGTGTGAACTTGGACAAATAATATAGCAGTGAGTTACATTTGCTATCTTAATAAACTTTGGTGAAAATTTATTATAAAATTTTGTAACGGCTGTAACATGAAAAAGCCACCACATTTTTGGTAACTAATGAAATGACAAACTTCTCTGAAACTTTATATTTTTTTATTGCACAATTTGTATGAAATGTATAACACAGTATCAGAAAAAAGTAAAATCATTGGAACTTTTATAAAATCATTCATTTATTGATGGTCATGTGATAATTACATGTAACAAATGTAACCTGCAACTCCAATGTACTGTACAAATTCAGTTAAAAACCATAACCCCCTCTAGAATTAATCCCAGGATGCTCTTGCTTGAAAAGTATGTGCCTCCATCAGTCATATTCATCACTTTTTTGTATTGTTTTCTTGGCACCAGTCCTGGACATTGTCGTGATATAATGTCACTCTCATCACATGCTACAACTAAATGTTTGGTCTCATTACCACTGTCCTCTCATGTCTTTGGCTGTTTTTTAGTTTCAATTCCATACTGAACTGCTAGTTCTTTCACAACTGATCTCTGCTTTCTTGGTGATACTGGTAAAGCTCTCTTTACTCTCTGGACTGCTTTCCCATATGACTGCAGAGTGATGAAAGTCTTTGAAGGGCTCTCATTTAAGGACAAGTCCGAATTAGGATGAAGTTCTTGTGTTTTCTCATAGCTCTCATCCTCTCTTGATTTTTGCTGTCTTTGAGTGTTTCTTACTAGCTGTCCAGGATTGTCTAAAAGCTCTCTGGTCTTCTGCATTTTTTCTTTTTGTTTCAACTATCTTTTCTGCACTCATCTTGGCCCTATACTTTCTCATCCTCTCTGCAGTTGTCATTGCTTCTTTTTTTTGCCAGGTGGTTCTGGTAAATCTGCCATCTAAATAAAGAGAAAATTAATGAAACATAATATAACTGATGTAACAACCTCTCCTGTTACATCCGTTACAAATGCATGTAACTGATGTAACAAGTGCAAATTTTTCTTAAGCATTACTTCAATCATCTTTGCATGAGGTTATGTTTATGTTTAAATGTGATGAAAATCATTAGAAGAATGTGTAATTACAAAGGTTTCAGTAACTTAATGACCAAGATATAGAGAAGTTTGTAGTAAAATGTAATGGACGTAACAGATCAATAGCTGATCCATTTTTTCCCATTATATCCACAAGGATTCTAAATTATCATATTTTTTTACATGGATCTATAATCTAAAGATACTTACTTCTTACTATTATCAACAAGTCATCTAGGCTCTCAATGTAACAGAAGAAAATAGTTTCCTTTATGCTCAAATGTTCAGTCATCATGTGCTGCAAAACAGGTGTGGCACCTGATCATGTGACTAACTTGCCAAAAATGATTTTTTTTACATTTTAGAGATATATCATCATCATAGGAGCAAAAAAAGTATTTAGTGAAAAAATTTTCACTTTAGAATGTCCACTTTTCCATGGAATTACCCTTGTACAGTGGTGCCTCATATAACGTACTTAATCCGTTCCAGGTGCACTTCCGTTAAGTGAAACGTCCGTTATACGAAATGGATTTTCTCATAGAAATACATGTTAAAACATCTAATTTGTTCCGCAGCATAAAATAACCATACTGTATCATAAAAAATGAACATGGGGTGCGTTCTTTTATTCCTCTGCGTAACTCTGCGCGAGCGACATCCATTTAAAAATTCCTGCGGAACGCGTTCCTAAATTCTGGTGGGAGTGCACGCCGTCGAACGGCAAAAACGGTCGCTTGTAGCAGTAGTTTACGGTGGAAAGCGACATGGCATTTTCCGTGGCTCAGATAGTTTCGTTTCTGGGTCCATTACGTGGTTTTATGAATGAGAATTTAGAAATTGTGAAAGCACGAGTTAGCGCACGTGGTGATTAAGTGCTTTATGAATTTTTTTTTTCCGAGGCTATTTTCGAATGCTCTTTCAACAAATAATCCATTTTATGGTTAAATTTTACAATTGGGACCCTTCTTTTGACTTTTAAAGCTCATAGTTTATAATTATAGATTTTTCCATCACCATACTATCGATAGTGCGGGCGCCGCCATCTTTCTTTCACCGTCGTTTCTAAATGCCTACAAACAGCAGCGCACTCCCGTAGTAGTGGAGTCACATTAAAGAACGCACCCATGGAGCAGTCACCAATTATGCCGGAAAGTCTGTTGTTTGCAGCGTCCGTTATTCGAGGCGTACATTATACGAGGCACCACTGTACTTATTTCTGCTTACACGATGCCAGGCTTAACTGTTAGTAACTAATAAAACAAATATCAAATGAATAGTTGGATTCCTTTTTTCATTTGGCTTTTTAAGGCTACTTAAGTAATTTGTCCAGAGGTTGGAAGTCTCCATCTCTTGTTCAAGTAATTTTTTTTTTGATTGTTAAATCTAATTTAGAATATTCTGGAAGAAAAGTGAGTGATCAGTATGGTTATATCTAAAATAACTAATTAGTCTGAAAGCAAAAATTGGACAGAGGTCTAGGTAGTGTAACTGGCAACATATCTGCATGGTAAGCAGTTGTTGTTGATTTGCTTCCCACTCTGGATGGGCTGATTTTTTTTTTCTGGAATATTCTAAATTAAATTATTTCTAATTATTAAATTTAACAAGAGATGGTGGCTTAACCACCTACCTATTTAAGTGGTTTACCACCTATTTAAGATTCAGTAGTTTGGACACAGGTAGGTGGCTTAACCACCTACCTGTGTCCAAACTACTTAATCTTAAATAGCTCAATAAAGGAATCTGGCTGCTCATTTGATATTTGAAGTTATCATCTGGTTGGTTGTCTGTTTTTTGACAAGACTGTCTTGTTTATAAAATCATACCACCAGCTGGGTAACCAGCTTAGAGGTATGAAGGAGTACATGTCAGGACTTGCAATTTGGCACAGAGTATTAAGTGCCCAAGTCATCTCCATATAAAAAAAAAGCAGACTTGTAGGTACTGAGGGGACTGAGAACAAAGTCAAAATAAAATACAAAATGGCAGCACACTCTACAAACAGGCAGTAGTGCAAGATTTGCACATTCATTGCTCTTTGGGAACTTGGAAATTCGAATGTTGTGAAATCGAATTTTGATAAACGAATCTTTGAAAAAAACCCCATTTCCCAATCCCATGTTATTCCCACATATCTCAGGTCAACCGGTCGAGGTCAGCATGTGGCGACCAGAGATATCTAGTTTCAGCATCAGAACGTTTTTGAAAGTAGATGGTGCTAGTCGTTATAATTTTATATTAAAATGAACTTCTGAAATATAATTTTTCTTTTTACATTTATTAATATATATATATATTGTTTGTGCAAAATAATAAAAAAATTTGGACAATACAATAGCCAGGATTATTTCTTTCAAAAATGGGAGCTTTTTCGTTATGCATCGACAAAAATTCAACCCAGGGCAACACACAACGGAGAAAAATTTCAAAATTGGATAGGTTAATTTCACCGAAAATGCATCGTGGACAACCTGGTGGTCGTGGCTGGTGAAGTTTGAACAATCATGCTCAAAACCAGCAATGCCAAAGAAGATTGGAGAATGAGACCCGCCTTGAGCATCAAAATGATCCCGCTTAGTAGTGAGTCTCCAAGACAGACTTGTCCCAAATACAGCTTTGCCATTTTACTTTTTTTTTATAATTTGTCTTTAAATAAATTTTATGTTAAGTTTAGATTCTTAGAACTTGTATGTATTATTTCTTACATTGCATTCACATGTGTGCACATGCCATAATTTTTTTCAACTCATTTTGATTATTTTTTTTTAATTTTTGAATAAAGCCTGTATTAAGAAAATAAATTACTATTTTTGTCAGCCAAATTTTTTAAGATCTCTGAACTAACTAGCAATCTTCTTGAAAAAAGTTCCTAAAGGTATCATATATTCTAATAATTGAATTTTTTAAAAATAACAAAGCTAAAATTCAACTTTAATTTTTATGAAATTAAATTAGCAATAAATTGTGTGAACATTGTAGTTGGGAGATGTCACTTTATATTAAGAGGTTGTGGCTCAAGTCAAAATTTCAAACTTGTATAGCAAACAGAAATACATGTTTAATGTTCGAACTTCAAGTAAAATACATGCAACACATTATTATTTCTTTCACAAGTGTTTTGAGTGTGATCCTTCTGTATTTGACTGTCTAGTCGACCCATGTATTATTCAATGGTCATAAGTCTGTGGGGTGGTTTACCCAATATTCATGTTCTGAGTCAATATCATATAGTACTAATTGCTCTTTATAACAATCATATTAAAATGACTTTAAGCAACATAAAGTTCTGTTCTTGTCTTAATGTTTTTAAGTTAATAATCTGTAAGTTACAAACATACAAGAATTAGTATTATACAAATAAGTCTTTACAAGCAAGTGTTTAATACAGGGTTCCTACGCACCTGGAAAGTCAGGGATTTTCAATAGTGTTTGGAAAAAGTCTTGGAAAGTCAGGGAATTTGTCTTCTTAGCTGCCTTGTTGATTTCATTTGCTGAATATGGCTGACCAAACATAGCCATCTGCAGGCGGCAAGAAGTAATGCTGCAATCTTTAATAAGAAAATATTCCAGAATCCGTTTTAAAATGGCTTTTTTTCACCATTCTGAAGCCATATAATTTTACAGTTGTGGATTAATAACTTTTACGTAATAGTGTTTGCTGAATTATTAAAATTAAAAATTAATTATGAAAAGATGAAATTGTTAATTAGAATAAAAAATAACTAATTAAATTTGTTTGCAAACTTTTAAAAGTTGAATTATCTGTAATTTAATTATTTCTCATGTTTAAAACATTACTACACAATGTAAAATATTTATAAATAGTTACTTGACATTTATAGTAAAATTCTGGCACCGACTTGTTGTTGGCACAAGCTTTTTACATTTGTTACGATTTTCCTTGAAAATACTATACTGAAAGCGTATTTTTCTCCCTCTCTTCCGTTAATTTCGCAACTTCGATACATAGTTTAATAATTAGTTTAACAGAAATGACGTTGGGTAACAAATATCGCTGATTTTGCAAATTTAGGGCTTAAAAACAGGCATCATTGATCATACCTGTAATAGATATACTGTTATAGTTTTGAAAATCAACAGGTAATCCAATAGTTTAGCCAATGTTAAGTTGCTTATAATTAAAATTTAAAAAGCTGCTAAATTTTAAAAAGATCAATCAAATTTATTTTAACTTTTTAGTAATTTAATTATCTTTTTGTGTGAAACAACACCAAAACAATTTAATAGTTATGTTGCAAAAGAAAGAGATTTGTAGTTACAGTTCTATGCCTGAACTTCTATATTTTATTAACATATAATTGTAATTTTGTTTGTTTATTTCTGTATTTATTTCATTTAAATTCTATAAGTTTTAAGAGTACCAATTTTCATAATACTATGACGACATAGGAATGCAAGTGTGAGGTTCCGGAATTGTCCCAGAACTCACTAAATAGAAAAATGTAAAATAATTTAATTATTAGAGAAAAAAATGGAATGAACAAAAAATTTTTTATAGAAACTTGAGAAATAGTCTAGACAGTGCAGCTCCCAAAATCTATCATTTGGATTGGAGTTGGAATTTCCATTGTTTGAAAAGACAATGACGACTTCTCCTGCGAACTCCGATTCCTCGATTGACGTAAGTAAATCGGAGAATCCATCAGATCCCCATCATAAAGCGTGGGTGAGGATCTGAAACCAATCCAGGGAACAATTGAGGGACAGGAAGGTGATAAAAGCCAGTGTCTCAAGGACACGAGGCTGTCAAGAGTCATTTTTTTTTCAAATCCATTGCCACCAATTACCTCCGGTCATTTGCCTTTTCCCTGCACTTCATCTGCTATTTTGCTGCCTTTTCCTTCCACAAATTAACAGTTGCCTTTCAAAAGGAGAACTTTTCCAACTCAGGACAAACGTGTTAGTGCTAGACGTCGGATGGAAATCAAATGAACTTTCCATTCCGGATTATTCACTGAATGTTGCTCCAGGTTCCACTAACATCGCTACAACTTAAAAACAAAAAATGAAGACAACTTTAACTATATTGTAAGCATATTTGTACAATAAATGGGTTAAACGGTAAAGAGGTGTCTTTGTCTATCTGTACCACATTTCCCACATACTTATTAGTCCCTCAACTTTCCTGACAAGAGAATTAACTTTATCCCCTTTATTTTCCCAAGGGGAAAGAGTCTTTGTAACTCACACAAGCGAAACTCAAAGTTTCAAATCTTATGTTCTAATTGACATTTGAAATTATGTTAAACCTGAGGAAGGCTGATGGCTAAGATGGCTGAAAACATTAGTTTGTTTAATTAAAATTTGCTATAAAAGTGAGAAAGATGATTTTGTAATATGATTTGCAATAATTATAAGAATTGTAATTAAGGGTTAAAATAAATAAATTTTTGTCTGCCGCCTTAAGAAAACTTTATGCAAAGACGAAATTTAATGCAAAATTAAATAATAAAAATTATTAAAACTCTGTCCTTTAAACCAAAATCAAAATGGCAGCAACAGAACATTTTTTTTCTTTTAATGAGTTGCCAATTCAGCTAATTTTTTTGCTAGATTTAATGGATTTATGAAGAATAGAGCTAAAAAAATCAAGCAATTCTAATGGAAACAATATGATTTGGGTATTTTTATTAAAATGTCTATCTGTAAATTTGAATTTTGAGTTGGCAACACTACTATTAATTAATATATATGCAGATGCACATTTGGATGTCGTTTGAATATTTTACGTAGTGTTGTGACAAAACAAGTCTTACACATTGCTATCTGATCTGGTTCATCTGTCTTTTAATATTATTCAACGTTTGTGTTTTTCTACATTTCTTAAATTATAATGGCACGGAAACAAACAAGGTTTAATCTTCAATGGCTGGATCCAGCTATTCATCCAGAATTAAATTCTTGGTTAGGAACTGTAAAAGATGATGATACAAAAGCATTTTGCTGCATTTGTTGTAAAGTTTTCTCATTAAGTAATATGGGGAAAGCATGCATTAGTTTCACATGCAAATAGTTAGTCACGTTGAAATAAAAAGATTGAAGTCAGAACAAATTTCACTGATAAGGTTTTAACCACAACAAATTCAAACTCTTCTAATAGTCAACAAAATGTGTGAAACGGCTTTTGTTGTGGAAAATAGATCTACGATCACTAACGAACAGTCTCTCACCAAATCAACATTTCTTAGCAGCACATTGACACTTTTTCTTATAAAAGGTGATGTAATAAAAGCAGAGATAACTCTGGCATTGGCAGTTGTAAAGAAAAAGATGTCACTTAATTCATGCTCTGATATTAAAAATATTTTCAAAAAAATGTTTCCTGACAGTGCTATAGCCATACAATTGGGTCCAAATAAAGCTTCCTATATAATAAATTATGGCCTAGCTCATTATTTCAGAGAAAAATTGATTGATGCTGTTACAAGTTGCGATAATATTACTATCTCTTGACTAAACAAAGTTGCTTAAAGAACTCAAATGGATCTTGTGATAAAATACTGTTACTAGAGAGAAAGTTATGACCAGATATTTAAATAATGTCTTTCTGGATCATAGTACAGCAGATGATCTCTGCATTTCTCAATGGCCTTTCAGATATGAAGAATTTTTGCTAGATTAAGATGAATATCTGTATAGATGGACCAAATGTAAACATAAGTTTTCTGAATAAATTAGATCACATGGAGAGACGAAATGTTGATAAATCATTTGTGAAAATGGGAACATGTGGTTTACATGTAGTCCATGGTGCTGTAAAAGCTGGTTTTAAAGTAGTAGATTGGAATTTGTTACCACTGCTACGGAATTTGTGCTATGAGTCTTTTAGCAAATAGTAATGTATTCTGCACGCCAAGTGGATAAGTGGAAGCAGATTATTTCCCAAAAAGTTTGGTTCAAGGTAGTTGGAGAATGGAGAGTGCTTAGAACTTGCAGCAGTTGTTGTTGAATCTGTGAAGACATACATAAACAGTACAAAGTTGAAAGACAGCAAGGTGGCTACATTCTTGAGACAGGCACTCGATGATCCCTTTATTAAAATTAAACTTTTATTTTTTTGGTCAGTATGTACACACAGTGAGAGCTTTCTCACTCGATGTCAGAGCAACAAACCTCTTGCACCCTATCTTTATAAAGCAGTTGTTCAATTATTAATGAACCTGATGAGAAAGTTTGTGAAAAATGACAGTGTCACCAACAAGCAGTTTCTAAAAATAGATTTAAATGCTAATGAAAACTTGGTAAATTTGAAGAATTTGGATATTGGTTTTGGAGCAAAAAAGGTTTTAAAAGAATCGAAAGTAAGCGACAAAGATATTCTGTGTTTTCTAAGAGATTGTCGAAATGTGCTGAAAGTGATGACACAAAAGATTGAGAAGGGACCTGTCAAGTACAAATGTGTGAAAGCTTTGAGCAACTTAGACCCAGAAATTATTAAAATGCAATGAAATGTTGGAAAATTGTATTTCATGGAGGTTCTACATGATAACACATTTCTCACCAATCCTGTTTGTATCAAAGTAAAAGAACAGTATGATATACTTTGCAATAAAGTGTCCATAAAGCCCTATTCTACAAAGTTTGAGGACTTCATATCTGAAAGGAGTGATGGTCTGGACAGCTTTGTGCTCGGTTGTGGAACTATAATTTCCTGAGGATGGCCTATAAAAATAGGCTATGAAAGCATTTGAATATTAAATTGCAGAAGCTTCAAGTGTTCTGGTGTTTAATTTAGCTCATGTTTCGTTTGTAAATTGCTTATTTTTTCATTACATTGAAGTTGTGGATTCTATCAAACATTTTTCTACAGGATGTACTGTACTGTACTGTACTGTATTTTTTTTAATGTAGCAGTATTTGAAACTTATCAACTGAGCAAAAAGAGGGATAGATGTACTCAATGTTCACACTAAATAAAATCCTGTTTTATTATGTCGATATTCCACACCGTAAGAAATGTGAGGGACGGGGAATTTGGACAAAGTTGGTCAGGGAAAATCAGAGAATTCAAAACAAAAATTTGAGTAGGAACTCTGTAGTAATAAATTTATTGCATTTATTTTGTACTGCAACATTACTGTTAATTGTTCCAGTTTTTTTATAAGTACCTAAATAAATAGTGTTAACGAATGACTAAATTATTTAACGTGTTTTAAAGATTTTGAATTTGAAGATTATATTGTAAAAAATACACTTGGCTTTTAATATGATAGTTATTTTAAGAAGTTTTTAATTTTATAGGAAGCATATCCTTGAAAAGAGTGAAATTTAAAACTAATCAAGAACATGAATATATTCAAAACTTCAAACTTTTGCAAGCCTCCTTCAAGAAAGTTGGTGCAGATAAGGTAAAACTTAATGATTCTCATTACATAAATTCTTAATATGACTTAATGTAATACACCAGATATTAGTTATCCATAAAATCTAGCTTTGTTATAATCAATTTGCATTTGGTTTAAATTTTAATAATGAATATAACTTGCATTTAAAGTAGTTTTATCCAAAATAGAAGTGTGAATAAAAAAATATTGGTTTTTAATAATTAAAAAGTACACATTTATTATTCTAGGAACAACTTTAATACAATTTGACCTTTTAATCTTATATGTACGGTACAGTACATATAAAGATTTAATTTAAAATAGTTGTAATTCATAAGTGAATTAATAACTTTATATAATTCTAGACGAATGATAGTATTTTTCAAGGAATATAATTTGAATAATTGTTGCAAAAACTATAACAATTATGTTAAATTATTGTCATATTTTGAGCTTTTATTATTCGGTAAGTTTATTAAATTTTTCTTTACTTTGTTAAATGTCAAAAAGCTTTTAGGATTATAATTTTCAGTTAAAGAAAGATGAAAATATTGGATCTTTAACTTTCTTGCTGCTTTACAATATGAGGGAAAGTATGATGGATGGTCAATTTTCATCCTCCCCTATATTTTGCATTTCTGTATTGTGACGACTAAGAGCCTTTAAAGAAATTTACATACAAACTTTGTGCATATATGTATATGAATGATAGATATCTATGTATTTCAGATCAAAATTGTCCAGTTCTGAGCCATAAAAATAGAAGTGTTATTTCTGTATGTGGGGGCATTAAGGCTATTAAATTTTGTAGATTATAAGTGAAAAAGGACGCTAGAGATAGAAGGATAGTAGTAGCAGGTCATGACTTATAGGGTTAGATTTAATGAAAATTTTTTTTTATTGGCATTTAAGTTTTTTTTTAAACTCACCCCTAACCTCAGAAATAAGGTTTTTGTCATAAAATTTTTTGATAAAATCTCAAAATATTTCAAAAAATAATAAGTTAAAAAGTTAAAAAAAATAGAAATTCTCATATTTCAACAAAATGACTGACTCATTTTTAAGTTTTTATTAATATTTAATTTTCATTTATGCTATAATAAAGAATTTATTGGACTTAAACTTCTATTTGAATGCTGGAGAAGTTGTGCAAGAGCAATTACCAGCCTTTGTTCCCCCCCCCTTTAAAAAGTTTGTGGTTTTTTTATTGGATGAAGTTTAAGACTTTCGTCATAATGTAAACATTTTTTTTCCTTTGAAATATTTTTTAAATTGAAATTTTATTCTCTCCTTCAGGTTTTTTAAATAATTTTAATTTGGTTTCCTGAATTAAGCATTTTTAATCTCTCAAAAAAGACGAGAGAAAATTGTAGTAATCTGTTCAAAATGATTGAACAATTCAGCATTAAAGTTAATAATCATAGGTGTACAAATGAAATTAGAACTTCTTACTATTATAGAATGTTTTTTTTTTTTTTTTTTTTTAACTCTTCTAAGATAACATAAAGGACAAATTTTTAATGTTTACTTTTTTGTTTATAGCAATGCAAATGCATTCTCTGGACTTGGGTTAGAATTTAATGGAGGCTTGAAAGCAAATTTGAAACTATCCAGAGAATAATTTGTCATTGAATAATAATAAAAATGTTTGTTTTGTATTATATTCTAGGATAAAACATTAAAATTGCACATACTTTTATACACAATTCTAGTATTTTTGACTTTTTATTACAAATATTTAAGAAATCTTAAATTTGCAATTTTATTTGCTACAAGTACTTATCTTCTGACAATGTAAACTATAACAAAAAATTACATTTAGAAGTGTAGAATTGACTTGTGAATATTGGAAAAAAAATTAATGTGTTACTATAGAAATTAATAGTCTTCTAAATAAACTATTTTTTTTAAACTTATAAAAAAAATATAAGTAATTAAATATTTTACTCTACATACACAAATACAATGGTTGTGCAGTTGAGTGGTGTTGTCAAAGATATTTTGCATGTATGTGTTTTCTGAAATCCTTCAAATGAAAATCTAACAATATATGATTTATTGTCAATTGTAAAGTGACCTGAGTTAGTAATTACATTTAAAAACTTTTTTATAGAATGTTCCAATTGACAGACTTGTTAAAGGAAGGTTTCAAGATAACTTTGAATTCTTACAATGGTTTAAGAAGTTTTTTGATGCAAACTATGATGGACATCCTTATAATGCAAGTGATGCAAGAGGTGGTGTTCCTGTTGGATCCGGCGGAAACAGATCTGTTGGAAAAGTTAACCAAAGTTTCACCAAACCTGTTGGTCGTGCTGGTAATTTATTTTGTATTTGATGCTTATTCTAAATCTCTTTATATATTGCAAAATTTTTGCTTCTATTTAAGAAATTGACTTTTTTTTTAATATTTAAGATTAAATATATAATTATTAAGAATATTGTTAGGATAAGAATTATGTGAGGAGTTAAAGGTTTGAGTCTTTCAACCAGAGGGAGACCCTCATGTTCCCTAGATAGTGGGCACATGAGGAACCAACTGGGTAAACTTGACCTAATGTCCATTCCTCATCCCCATGGGACAACCTGGCAGTAGATAGCTAATTAACTGGGTATCGAAGCAAATGAGGATGGGCTACCGTTATAGGATTAACCAACTCTAATGGATCTCTCTCTCAGTTAAAACTTTTAAACGTGGTAAATCAAATCAACAGAAAGTCATACTGGCTGGGACGTTGCCTGTGTTGCAACAAGGTCCCCATTGTGTTGGTCAGGGAACTAGCACACAGCATTAAATATGCTGCTGGAACATAAATCAGGGTTGGTACCATCAATGTTAGAAGTCTGAATGGAAAGGAAGTAGAGCTAGAAGAGTATAATGTAAAAATGTATCATTGAAACTAAGAAAATTAAAGTTGGCGAGACAAGCCTAAACAATAAATATAGTTTATGTACTCAGGGAATGATGCTCAATGCAAGGAGGGTGTAGCCATAGGATTTACATCTGCTACAGAAGATAATCTTATAGAATGGGAAACACTCTAGCAGAGTCATCTGGGCGAAATTTAAAATAGGAAACTGGATAATGAGATTTATCTGTGACTGTAGACCTACTGAAGGCTCAAAGAAGGAAGATGTCGAAGAATTTTATGACCTGAGATCAGCAGTGGAGACAAATACTAAAGAAAAAATAGTTCTAGCTGGAGATCTTAATAGTAGAGTGGGAAATGACAGTTACATCTATGGCAGCATTTTAGGTAAGTTTGGTGAGAGAGAAAAACCTAACAACAATGGCAAAAGACTGCTCGAGTTTTGTGCTTGTCAATCACTGTAGTGCGTACTAATACAATATTCCAGCACAGTGTCACAAATTCACATGAAGAGAACACACGCTAGAAATCTGAAAAGCATAATTGACTATATTATTGTAAACAAGGATTCATTTAGTTGAAGACACAAGAGTCTTTAGAGGTTTTGAAGTCAATAGTGATCATCACCTCGTACTGAGCAAATTAAAAAATTTTCAATATTAAGACTAGGAGATGTAAAAAGGTGCTTCAATGGCTAAAAAATAGAAAAATTATCAGATTTTCCAAATCCATTAAATACAGAAATATGGTTAATACCACAGCTAATAACACCTCTATTATCAAAATGGATTTAGAGGCGGAATGGCAAAAGTTCAAGGAAACATTGGTAGAATCGACAAAAACTGTATGTGGGGAAGTAGTTTGCAAAGATAGGAAGGTTAGAACTCCATGGTGGACCAAAGAGGTTAGACAAGCAGTACAAGAGAAGGCAGTTTATAAAGATATCTGGCAAATAAGACCAAAGCAACCTACTAGATTATAAAGCTAAATGAAAGACTGCTAAACAAAGATGCTGGAAAATTTTTGGAACAAATAGAAAGCAAGTATAAAGAGAGGGCAAAATGTTCCTAGCAATTAGTAAAGAATTACAGAATCAGTGGGAAAACTGTAGCTAGAGAAATAAAGAATAATAATGGTGAAATTATAACAGAAGAAAAAGATATTCTAAAAATATGGAGAAAATACTTTGAATAGCTACTGAATGAAGGAGTGACAGATTTAGCTGAACAAGAGAAAAGTACCGAAATTTTGGAAGTATCGGATCCTATTTCAGTTATAAAAGTGGATAAGGCCTTCAAAACCATCAAATGTGGAAAGGTGCCAGTGTAGAATCAGACCAGAGATGCTAAAGTATGGGGGAATAACAGTAGTACAGTAGTTACATCACATTATTCAAAGATGTTGGTCTGAAGGGAAGGTTCCAGAGGATTGAAGAAGAGCCAATTCATAAAAAAAGGAAGTAAAACAGAATGTAATAATTATAGAGGAATTCTGCTTCTCAGTACCAGCTAAAATTTATGCAGCATTTTAGAAAAAAGGGTCAAACAATTAGTTAAAAGTGACATAGAACAGACAGGCTCTAGACCAAATAGAGGATGCCAAGATCAAATATTTACACAAGGCAATTGACAGAGAAAGCATGGGAATATAACAAGAAACTATACTTGGAATTTGTTGACCTGAAGAAGGCCTTCTCCAGTAATCCTCTAGACTCTAGAAGATTGCATGCCTTCTCCAGCAATCCTCTAGTGTCTAGAGGATTGCTGGAGAAGGCATGAAGTTCTTAAGAAATATGGCATCAAGGATACTCTACTCAGGAATCCAAAGCTTGTATAGGAACGTCAAGTCGGCCATAAGGATAGAAGGACAAATAGTTCCAAGTAAAACTAGGGGTGAGGCCAGGATGTGCATTGTCCCCTTTATTATTAGTAATTTTCATGGATAATTTAATAAAAGAATCACAACTATTGACAAACTTCAGTTTGGGAAATAGAGTAATTGTCCTAATAACCAATAAATCCAAGGACCTCTAGCAAGCTTTAAATAATTTAGAGGAAAGTTGCAGGAATTTTGGTATGTCAATCAGCTATAAGAAAACGAAGGTTATGGCTATTACTAGAAAGAGACTTTAATGTTCTAAGCATTTGTTACCAAGTTTAACCATGTCAATAAGTTTTTGTACTTGGGAAAAATCTTTAGCGAAGACAAAGTTAATTTGGAAATTAGCAGTAGGTTAAACAAGGCAGGTCAGGCAGGGAGCCAATTGATCAAATATACCTGGATCAAGAAAGAAATAAGTCATAAGACAAAACTACCTGTGTACAAGCTTTTAAACCTATATTGACATGGTTCTGAGGGTTGGGTGAGAAATAAGAGAATTGACCAAAAATTAGAATCAGCAGAAATGAGTTTTTAGAAAAATTAGTGGTGTTAATAGATGGATACGGTGGCAAAATCATATTAAAAATGAAGACACAAGGAACGACTTTAAGATAACAAATATTCAGTCAAGAGTAAGCAAGACTAATCTGAGGTGGTTTGGCCATTTGGAAAGAATGGAAGACGACCGATTGGCCAAGCAGGTATTCAAAGCTAAAATCAAAGAGAAAACCAAAGGGTGATCTAGATGAAGGTGGATTGATAGTGTTAAGTAGCTTTAGAGGAAAGGAATTTAACTTTAATTCGGGCTAAAAACTTGTTTATTGATAGCAAAATTTGGAAAAAGTAGTGGACAGTTGTGTAAAAGTTTGGCTTTTTCTTTTTTTCACCATGTTGATCTGTACACCCTCTTGGTATCAGCAGGAATGGATGATTATTATTAAGAATACATTATTATTAAGAATACATTTATTGAAATATATATATATATATATATTTTCATAATGAATACAGGATCTTAAAATTCTGTATATAGAAAAAATACCACATAATATATATTAACTTTAAAATGCATGTTAAAATAAACAAAAATAGTGTTAGACTTGATAAACACTAATGTTGTGTGTTTTTTCTTCAAAGACACTTGGCAAGTTTTCTATCAGATATCTTTATTCATTCTCGTTGATACGGTACTGTTTCTGTACACGTTTCAGGGCTTGCCCCTTCTCAGTCAACTGTTGTTTATCTTTTTTTAAAAAAATGTAAAATCTTGTTAACTGTATACATTACAGTTGTGAGAAGTTCATCAACTATAAAAAGTGCATTATAACTTTAAAAGTTTGCTGTAAGACATAAAAATATATTGCAAATATAAAAGATTTTTAAAACTGTTTCCGCCCCTTTTTCCCTTCCACCCCTTTTTTTGATGTTTACATTGGTACGGTTAGTGTTGCCACGTATGGTGTTCGCCGCCTTGTGGTTGTTTACCAAAGCTTTTTTGCAGGCTCATTTTTTCCAAAGAAATTGTTTTTTCCCAAAATATTTTGATTTATGATATATTAAGCCAGTTGTCGTTTATTTTAAGGCTTAGATTTTTATTTATATTGTCTTTACTTTTTATAATTTCTATGGTTTCTTTAAACTTCCGGTTGTACGTTAATTTTTCTTTATGCAGTATTTTGACGTTATCTTTGTCTATGTTGCAGTTATTTAGAGTACAATGTTCGTAAAATGCAGAATTTATTCTATTGTATTTTAAGTCAGCTATATGTTCTTTCAGTCTAATTTTTACTTTTCTTTTTGTTTCTCCTATGTAATATTTTTTATTTTTGCAGGTACACGGAATTTTATATACTGCACTTTGAGTTTCGGTCGGTATTTGTTGGTTTTTTAACGGGTTTGAGGTTAACAGCTTGCTCTCCATTTTTAAAAAATAGTGTTTTTATATTTTTTTTTTTTTTTTACATAAATTATTATAACAGCATGTGATATTTAAAATAAAT
The DNA here is from genome assembly GCF_030686945.1 of Centruroides vittatus. NCBI lineage: Eukaryota > Metazoa > Arthropoda > Arachnida > Scorpiones > Buthidae > Centruroides > Centruroides vittatus. The sequence goes on along the minus strand of NW_027120712.1, from coordinate 278,689 downwards.
GAATCTTGATAAGGATAATGTTTTATATAAAATAATCATCGTAGGATCAGAATCAAAATGTAAAATTAAATATGAAATTGAAAATACCAATATGAAATTTAGCTTTACAAAAATTTTGTTTAATGAATGGAAAATTTTATTTTATTGATTTGTTTGTCATCTGTAACATAGATGATTTCTAAACATCCTAAGTATATATGGTAGCCATGGAAGGAAAAACATTGCTAATGTTGATGCTTGTTCTAATTATTTAATCATGAATTATCAACTGTGTGGATGCTTTATGCTTATACAATATGTATACTGTGTGAAGAATTGTGTAACAGTTCTTCACCAATATACATATTTTTTATACTCTTCACACACTGTATATTCCTTATTTTTTTATACTGTAATGAAGAATTGTTACAGTATAATAAAATAACGATGTTTTCTGTATATTTTTGATAAAGGCTCGATCTGTCTCTAAATTCTTAAGTTTTCGTTTTATCTATTTTCATACTAAATTTAAAGTATGTTATGAAAAAGATGAGTAATCAGCATGTAATTTGTAAATTGTGTACCTTGCCAAGAGAAATATTTTGGATGTTATGACAAATATCACAAAGGTGAAAAAGATGAGATGGCTAATATTTATTGTAATACTTAATTCAGTATAATTAACATTTTATTAATAAAAACTGGATTACTTCTGGAGTGTGATGTCTCAGCAGGCTTAAAGCCTGCAACACGGTAAGAAAAAAGTGTGAATCCAGTCAGAATCCTGCAAAGTTTCCTTACAGTCAGCATCTAGAAAAGTGTGCACATTACTGGTATAGATATTTTCATTATAACATTTTTAAAAAATTTGGAATGCAGTTCACTTATTGAAGCCAATTCAAATTTAATACTTTGTCATTTTTTCATACTTACTAATGCTGCATAAATTAATGTTTCCTGCCATATTTGAGTACATTTTTAGCAGAGTAAAATTTTTTAATCTGTTGGTAAACATACTCATTAATAAAATAAAATAGCAAGGTTTTGGTAATGTAAAAAGTTTATAAATTTTAATAATAGTAAAATGTTAAATAACTGAAACATAAAATTTTTGCTGTTTTTGGCATTTGTTTTTTATTTTAATTCTTCAGTTTAATTTATTGTTCAAGTAATAGAATTTGTCGTGTGTTAAATTATTCTCAGTTAAAATTATTTTTAACTTCTAGCCCCAAGAACACAGACAAAAGTTTCTTCAAAACCAACAATTACACCAAACAGAATAGCTGGTGATCAAAAAGTGGATGAGCTATCAAATCAGGTGAAGTAATTTAAGTGTCTAAAAAAACTTTTAATATATCAAATTGATTTTTTTAAATTTATTTTTATAAAACAATTGAAGACATTAAATTTATATACTTTTAAACTTGTTTAACCCTTTGAGGCACATCTTTTAGTCTCATGAGATGGTGCATTGCAGCTATCACACATGCAATATCACTTTGTCTTCCAACGGTGTTTTTTTTTTTTGTGACTATATTAATAAAATAAGAGGGCATTATATTTTAGAACTTTCTATTGAAAAAACAGTTATTTTTAATTGTCTAAATGCTTTAAAAGTCACTCCATTTTAGTCTGTTGCTCCCTTTACGTCTGCCACATTTAGTAATTGTGGCATTTTTGCAAACATTTTTACCACAGTCTTGACAGATAAATTTTAGTCTTTCAGTCTCTTAAAAAACGTCATCTCTTTAATTAGGTGATTGATTGTTTGTTTGGATTCACTGTTCTGATTATCTTTTATAATCTGTCTTCTGACTCAGATTTAATGTCATAATCCATCTTTTATAACTTTTTTAAAATATTTTTTGACATGTTCTAAAGCAGCATCTGACTCCTCCTGGGTCAAAGTTATATAAGAGTAAGAAACATCACAAAAATCTAACCATCTCAAAAGCTGTTTTTAGTATATTTTCAAACTAATGTCTAAAAATTTATTGAAACCTATAACATTGTTAAATAGACTTATATGCAATGGATATGCAAAAATGTAAGTAACTCTTTCAAATACATTTAAAAAATAAAGAACAAAATATATTTACATTACAAGGCATGTAGTGCTGTACACTGCAGATACAGTATCACCTAATTCAAAGCTGAAAAACAACAAGATGGATAAACAGAGAAAAATCATTTAATATGTAGATGGTGACCATATGCTATGAATAGAGAAAACTGAAGAGTACAACTGCACCACTTATGTACAATATCTTAAATGTTATCAAAATTGTGCAGTAATTTGTCTCAGGATTAAAATTAAAATTTGGAAAAAATGCCTATGGAAGATTTTTAGCAGTAAAAACTTTAAATCACAATAATTTTTTTCTGTTTGAGAAAATACAGAATGTTCTATTGTAGTAGTAGTAGTATGAATATTTATGTACAGTACATGGTTGTATCTGTGTATAGACATTTTATTTGATTGATCAAGTAAAATGTTATATATAATTATAACTCAAATTCATTCATTAATCATTTCTATAATCAGTATATTCAGTATAATAATTTACTAATTTATGACTTAATGGAATAAGATAATGAGTTTGATCCATTGATCAACTCATTATCTCATTAACAAGTACAGAATATTTGATTAGAATCTTCAATAAAAAGTATATAGTATCCTGTTCAATTCTTGTAGTGAATTTTGATATTTATTTATAAATGTCTTTATAAACTAAATAAATATTTTATTAATTCTTTGTTCCCTTATTTCCTTAATATTTCAAATTTTAAATATTTTATTATTTGATTTTTCTGGAGAGTGAATGGAATTCAAGATTGGTTAACACAAAAACAAAATTAGGTTAAAGTTTACCTAGGTAGTCCCAATGGCAGCGCTTCCAACAGTTTGTGCTCCTGATGGACTCCTCCCAGAGGGGAGCTGCTAGCAGGCCACCAATTGTTTAATGTTGCTAGTTATTGATTCACAGTAGTTCTTGAACAAAAGAATAAAAAGGAAATGTCTACTAAAAATGTAGTTAATCTAACCGAAGTGCTGCCATTGGGACTACCTAGGTAAACTTTAACCCAAAATTATATTACTTGAATAGTACTTTCTGGAGAAAGCATTGTAATAAGAAATATATTTGTCCAATTCTGCAGTATGCAGAAATGACAAATGTTTTGTAAATGGACTAATAATTTGAATAATATTGATTGTTCCTATGCAAATTGAATAAAGCATTGATTGATTTTTTATTGGATTGAAATAAAATCAATAATATTTTGGATGTGTAACTTCTGACATTTCAAATGTAAACTAGTAAATATTATTCAGTATGGTGAATATGCTGGTCTGCATATATTTCTTGCAGTATTTTAACATCTTATTAAGAATAAATGGTTGCATAAATGTTTAGGCAATCATCTGGAACTATTTGAGATGGAGCAAAAATTTACATGAATGTTTGTTTTTTATGGTACACGCTAACACAATTCCCATGTAAAGTAAGATCGTACTGTACATAAATTATTAAATTACTTTTAAATTTTACAATCTGGCTTGTCTTTTTTTTTAGGTATCAGAACTTAAGTTGACTGTGGATGGTTTAGAAAAAGAGAGGGATTTTTACTATGGTAAATTAAGAGATATTGAAGTACTCTGTCAGGAACAAGATGATGCAGTTGAAAAGGCAACATTGGTTGAACGTATCCTAGATATATTGTATGCAACTGAGGTATGGTACAGTTCTAATATTTTTATTAATGCATATTTAAAATATAAATGTACTTTTTAAAGTAAAAAAATTAAGTAATTAAAAAGCTTTGTAATGATATCTTTAGTTAATAATAAAATGAAACGAAATAACTGCATATTATTATTAATGACATCAAATAATTTAATATCCTAATTTAGTTGTCAGGAGTTTTCTAAAAATTCACAATACAAATTCATTGAACACCCAATTCCTTTTCTATCTTAGATATATAGCTAGAGTAATTTTTCATCTTGTTAGGTTCTTTTCTGTAGGAGTGTTTGTATTTTTTTTTAATCAAGTTTTTTTTTTGTCTTAAGAAATATTAAGCTTTTTGAAGTATTACAGAAATCTTATTAAGCAATGATTTATGTCAGATATTATCTATACTAGTGATAGTCAAACTGTATCCTGTAGAATCCAAATGAAGTGTATAAAGATAAGATTATTATTTTTGTTAGAAACTTTTTAAATTTTTTTAATATATATATTTTTTAAACTCTAGTGTCCAATTATAAGAAGCTTCATTTAAAAATAGTCCTGTTTGCCGTTTCTATATGTACACTATTATCAGTTCTACAAAAATATTTTGGCATAAAGGTTCCATAGAGGCTTCAAATTTAAAGACCAATGCATTGATCTATGGTCTGATTATGCAGTGAATTGACAAAAGGAGTCAACTCAGAGGACTTAAATTGCTAAACACTTATGACTAAATTATGATTAGTTGTTAACATTATCATTTTTTAATTATATTTTAAGAATTTTCAGTTAAATTTAAAAATTTATCAATTTCCAGAATCTATCAAATTCAATTGATTAAGGAGGTGTAATATTTTGCATACCAAAGATCAGATACACACGATGACAATACTGTGGATAAAGTACATGGTATCAAGAAATGTTGCAGTATCATGTATTGAAAACATCCAAATAAAATTTATTTGAAATCTTAATTTTTGCAATTATTATTTCACAAAATAAGATTTTTAAAAAACGATCCTCTATACTGGAAATAATTGTTACATGAACATGATTTTTCCTTTCACAGCAACGTACAATATTTCTAGCTGACCTATATTTTATCTCTCTGAAAAATGAATCTAATCAAATTAGATTTACAATTTAGTGAATTAGTTTTGTTAAAAAGTTATATTGAATTTTTATATTTTGAAAAATATAAGTGATTTTATCCTGATTGTTAGATTTAATTAATAAATTTACTTACATCAATATCATTAAAATATATACTAATATCTAAATTGCACAGCTTTTGTTTGTATTTGCATTATTTTAATGTGTGTGTACTTGTATAGGATGAGTAAAGTGTTTATTTTTTACAATAAAGTTTCTAAAAATGTATATATGTTTGAGCATGCCTTGTATGTTTAGCTTGCAAAAAATCTCAAAGAAATTTTAGCACATTCTATATGCTTTAGTTTTCCACAAATGCCTCAATAATGCAGGTGTTTGTCATAATGGGTTCTAAGTTCTTTTTATATACTCTCTCTTCATAGAATGTGACTATCTGAATGTTAGTTACTTCTGCATTTGTCTTTCAGGTCATCCTGACCAGGAACTTCTTCAGATATAAGAAGAGTCATTTGACACCAGGTCAGGGCTATACAGAGACTGGTCCATTTCCATTGAAATGAGATTTTGAATGTGATTGGAAGGGTGTGGTCGTGAAACAAGAGTGCTAGCATTCATAATCCTTTGCTTCTTGTTTTGATTTTGCACACCACAGCTTAATGTTTCACTATTTAACAATAAATTTGACTATTATAAACTCTAGTTGATTATTATACCTCGGTACATGAAGTCCATCAGCAGAACCCCTTTGATGTGTTCTTCTCTTGTTTTCAAGAGATAATGTTTCTGCAAACACAATTCTGAACTTTCAACTTTCAGAAATGAGTGGATTTAGAGTATGTTGTTTTTCAATTGATCCTTCATCTTTAGCTTCTATTTAGCTTCTATTAGATGCTAATTGCATTGTACAATTATATTAGAGTATATATTCTATCTTTGGGAAAGACATGATGCATTTGTCTTTCTTATTTTTAAAGCAGCTGCTTCACATTTCACTCAACACCCTGACTCTTTTATTTTTAATGATTCTACATCAGTTAATGAACCATTAGTTATGCTGTTACTTTGAGAGATTGGATGACAAAGTATTTTTGAAACATGTCATGTAATTTTCCCCTTAACTGAATATATACTCTTTTCTAGCTCAGTTATCAATATTTTCATTTGTTGAGAAGAAAATGTTATCCGGGACATTTTGACATTAGAATTCATAAAATTTTAGCAAATTTTTAAAAAATTTTGTTTTGTGTGTGCTTTATTAGAACCTCGTGCTTTACCACGTGCTATAATTTTTACTCTTCGAAAAAAATTTTTAATTTCATTGGTTAAAATTCCATACTTTGTTGCATGTGCAAATAACCTGAACATATAATCAACCTAGTATCATGACATCAATAATAAAGATGAGCCTGTTAAGAGTGACCCAAATTAGCTTTTTCTCTTGTATTGAAGTTTTGTCCCTGAAAGAGACAAGTGACCAGAATATGGTCCCGTCTGTCCCGGCATGCAGTACACGAGATATTTTTCTTGATTAAATAGTTTGCTTGAACTTTTTTGTTTCTTGGCAAGGCATAATGCTTTCACTGCAGACTACTGTTTAGATTTAACTGTGATTTATGAGACATCCATATCTGTTCTCAAACTTTCATCAACCTTTGTGACAAGTCATCAGCCTTCAAAGATTGTCTTCCAGTTCATACTTGCATGCAAGTTCTTTAGTCCTTCACTGAATATCCAAGCCCATTTCTCAACCATGCCATTACTCAATGCATCACCATAAACTTTCACAGATCAGGTGATCAATTTAAATTGATTAGACATTTTCCTGACATTTTAGAAAATAAATTGGACTGTGCTCACAGTTGGCAAGCTGTTCAATTGTCTTAACATTTCCTATGGCTTTAAATTTGTTTAACATGACTATGAAATTGCACATGTGCATGAGATCACTGACAACATGCAAGAGAGATGCCGACAGTACTTATTTCTTATTTTCCGAATATACTCTTTTATTAACTAACTAGAATCAAATGAAAAGTAGGAAAATTGTGCAGAATTATGTAAATAAATGTAATAGGAATTTTTTATACATTGTATAAATTATTTCTCTCAAAGATTTTTCTATGAAAGATGAATAGCATACACTTGAAATATGTCACCATATTTTTCTTCTGTTGTTTTGATATTTTCATTACTTCACATACTGAATTCTTTATTTAAATTTCAAAATCTTAGTTTAAATATGGTTAAAAGCATTTTATCTTAAAAATGAAAATACTTGACAGGACTGCAAATTGTATTACCTGATTTTTAGCATCTTTTTTAAATACACCATCGATAATTTTGACACATTTTAAGAATAATTTTTAATTTTTTTTCCCAGGAGGGATTTGCAGTTCCTGATGAAACTGAAGATGGAGCAGTGCCTCAGAGTTTTGATGAAGAATATTAGCAAAAACAAAAAAATGTATGTTCAGTTTAAATGCCTTAATGAAAAAGGGAAAAAAAAATGCAATCTGAGTAATGTTTAAAAATTCATTTTGTATTTCATAGACTTGTTTAAACAAAATGCTGCATTGGATTTTGTACTGAAACTCATCCTAAATAATTAAGTAAAATTCATTGTTTTACATATTACAACCCAAAATATTTTCAAAAATTTTTTAATTTGTGCTTGTTAATGTATTAAGTTGTATTTGTGTGTTTAAGTAAGCCTCATTAACTAACTATTAGATATCATTAGTTCTCATGATTTATACTTCAATGAACATCAAGTGTAGTTGACATTTTCACTGACATTCAGTGAGGAAAATGTCAATCTATGAGAACATTGTTGCCTTAATCTTCTTTTTTTTTTTATTATATCAATATAATTTTCTTGAATATTTTAAGGAAATTTTACAACCCGATCAAACTATTTTTCACAAACTTTTAACACTATTTGTACAGTAAAAAAAAAAACTATTGCATTAATAACTTTTTCTAATATTTCTCACTGATATTATTGGGAAAAGGATAAAATTACTTTATTAGATGTTTTTAGAAATAATAATAATAATAAAATGCTGAAGGTTAGCACTTAAAATTATAAAGGTTTACTGTATTCAAATATTGGGAAGATATCTGTGATCAAATAAATTATTTAGCCTTCTTGGTTTGGTAACTTTGTTGTGAGTTCTAAAAAAATATGAAATAAAATATTTAAATTTTTTTTATTTAAAACTTTAAACAAGTTTTCGTTTCATTTATTTTAATGAAAAGTAGTTGCAATAAGTACAGAATGATTGAATGAAAATCTAAATTTCAAAGCTTTTTGAAATTTTTCTTAGCTTAAAATAGGTAGCATTTATTTTTTTTTTCAATGAGATATCATTAATACCAATGTATTTTAATTCTTAGGCCCCATAGAGGAAAAAAAATATCTTTAAAAGTGATGATCATCGTCACCATGCTATAATGCTCAAATTATTAGGATAAATAAAGAATATTTTTGAAAGGTAATTTTGTCAACTGTTGTATTTCCTTAAGTAAAATTGTGCTGTGAATTTCTTAATTAGAACAAATTGATTCTTACTGCTTGAAATAAATTGAAATATTCTAAAATTCTGTTATAGAAAGTTAAAATAAAAATGATCAAACATTCTGAATTTCTCTTTCCTTAATTATTATAAACATACTTTGTAGTTTCCTGTTTTTTTTTTTTTTTTTTTTTTTTTTTTTTTTTTTTTTTTTTTTTTTTTTTTTTTTTTTTTTTGAAACAATACATAATAGCATAGTTCAAGCAATGTAGAATGTACACATTTGCAAATAATCATTTAAGTTAATTACCATCAACAGAATTTAAATAAAAATAAGTAAATTTTTTACAAAACACTTATTTATACTAAAATACATCAATAATTTCAAATTTGTCTGTTATGAAGCATATGACTGATCTGCACATTTTTAACTTCTATTATAAAATTTGTTATAAAGACTACTCTGCCAAGAACAAGTTCTTTTCTTTTCAGCATTATTGGTATATTTCAGCCATGTGGAACAACAGTGCATTATAAAATTTCTTGCAAAGAATGTGAAACTATGTGAAATTTGTACCAAATGGAGACTATTACTCTTATCCTGATATGATTGTCCAAGAGAAGTGTTTGTACAATGCTAATGAAGATAGTGTCCAATCAACATCATTACAGTTAGCCAATTGTATCTATAGGAAACTTTTACCTGGAGCATAGTACAACTTGGAATATTCTCATGATGATTAATAATACTAGTGCTATCTATAAGGGAAAGTCAACATCTGGTAGCATTAAGTGGTTGTGTAATTAAATTTTTAGGCAGGTAGCCAATAATTTGTACACTCTATTGTCATCATAAGGTTTATGTTGTCTGTTAGTTAAATTCTGATGCAATATTTAAGTTTCACAAGAACATCACAGATATTGTCAGAGAAAAAATTTGGTGTTATAATTCAGTTAGGTGAGGTAAGATGTCGTGGTATTCTCAAGTTTGCTACATGAACTACAGGTAACACATTTATTTTCTCTGCTCTTGTATCTCGAAATGTTCAAATTCGGTGTCTTAAAATATTGTCACATTATTTTTTAGACAAAAAATTCCAAGCAGTAAATCTAGTATTCATAGGTCAACAATAAATATATAAGGCCAATAAAACCATTACAGGTGACTGATTTACTCTCCAGTGTGACTGATTTACTCTTTTTTTCCTACTATTTACAATTGAATTGTAAATTATTCAGACAAATGGAATTAGTTAATGCATTATGCTGTACTATTTTTCATGTATAAACTAGTGTGTCATGGTTAAGAGGGTATATTTCGAGATGTGATCACATATTGAAGAACATCTTTTTAAAATGTTTTAAACATTCTTTTATAACATTATAAGAAAAGTAGTTTATTCACTTAGATTTGCCTTTTCTAATTGGTATACTACTCTATAAACAACTTTTTCCACATGTATATTCAAGAATGGTAATTCTGTTAGGTGCATTTTGTAAGGCTGGGAGTTGTCATAATTTTTGCTGAAATGAAAAAAAAGTACTGTTAGTGGTTTTAAAGTGTGTCAAAGTACAACAGCCTTTACAGTACTTGACCAGCTCTTATCCTATAGCTGACTTTATCCGTACTTGATCAAATTAATATTCAATTACTTTTAAGAATTTATAACAGTTTATTTTTGTAAATTAATAAGTTAACAGATTACTTGAATATATTTTAAAATGACAGGACAAAAATATTCATGTTAAAATTTAAGGAGAATATTTGTATATATGAAATAACCAATGTAATTTTCTATTTCAACCCTTTAAAATACCAACACTTAATACTTAACCTTTTATTTTTTGAACAATGTCATTTAAGACTGTGGAGATTTGAAATTTCAAAATCATTTTACAATTCTTAAAATGCTTTGTTTCAACTTTATTATTTTTAAATCTGCCTTGCGGGCACCAAGATTTTTTGTAAGTTCATAATGAGTTTGCCAGGCCGGCAATGAGGCATCTGGATGGTGAGGGCGGAACCCCCAACAGACCACTCCCTAAATATTTGGGATTTTTGAACCCGGGTTCCCGGTGGTAGCCAAACAGCAAAGATAGGCAGCCTGTCTTGCCCCTTTACTGTTTTATTGAAGACAAAATAAAATATATAAACGTTCGCGAAAGCCCGAGTATTTGCAAATGTTTGTTCATCATGAAAAATTTTAGAATGTTAATATTTGAACAAATTTTCGTGAAATTGTCATGTTTCTTCTAAGATTTCTTTGATAATGAATGAAAAGATACTCTACATAAGATCATAAATGTGGTAATGCGATTCTGCATCAAAAATTTATAGTATATAAAAGTTTTGAGTAACCCAGTAAATTAACGTCCAGTATCTGGCCGAGAGCTCCATTAAGCAAATAACAATTTAAGTAATATTGGTTTAAAATACAGGAACAAATTAGTATTTAAATCAAGCTGAAACAATTACTAAATAGTAACTGAAACATCCTGCCCGAATTTACAAAACATACCGGTATTTGAGTGATTACCGTCATTCCATTAGGATCAACTGTATTTACAGATGAAGCTAGCCTCACTGCTACCGAATGCGGCCTACTGTGTGCGTGAAATCGTGAGGTGTTTTCTAACACTTCAATCTGTAGGAACTAAGATGGCTTCTAAGCAAACCCATTATAGATTCAGCCAGGCCTACAATGGGACAGTCGGGTGGTGAGAGACTGGACCCAACATGTCCGGATATGTTGGGTCCCGAATATGTACAAATTTCATTATGCGGCGTTCAAATTATCTGAATGCCGAATAATAAAATTTGACCATATTCCATATACACCAATTTTTTTATTTAATGCAGTATTTAATTAACATAAGTTGATTTTTGGATGTTGAAATCCTGGTTAGTTAAAATATACCTAAATAATATATCTATTTTTCATGCATTTAGTGTAGACTGAATATTTTTATTAAAGAATTCACTTAGGGGCCGTCCATAAATTACGTAAGGGCGATTTCGGTCATTCTAGACACCCACCCACCCTGTGTAAGAAACTGTAATATTTTCTTTGATCCCCCTCCCCTTCTCTATCTTACATAATATTTAGGCATAATTTTATAGAAAGATTTTAATAAAAATAAATTTTTTTAATGAAACCCTAAAAACCTTAGGTCCAAAATATATAATTATTAATTAGTTAATTAATAATAGGGTTTCTCATTTCACGGTCTTTTGCTTGTCTCGGAATCCTGGGATAAAAGAACTCTTGCTACCGAGAATGCCTTTACCGATTCAATTGATGTGTTTGGAATCGTGTTTAATGCATTTAAGAGAAGACAAATATGTGTTTTCATCTGTATCCTGAAAGATTTCTAGTTTGTTTTCGAGATTGTAGTACTTCTTTTGTTCTCTAGTATTCTTGATTTGTCTACCTCGGCTGCATTAATAGAAAGATCATAGCCCAATAATTCGGCAGTTCGTTTGTCTTTAATAATCAGGTTATGAAGAAAAACTTCATACTTGCAGACTTCGTACTCTTTTGTATCCTTGCTTAATTTGCACAACTTGGCGTTACGCAGTTATTGAAGCTACTAAGCATGGTTAAAAATTAAGACAGCATAAGCACACTTATTCCAGATATTACTGGTAAAGAATTTTGAGAGTTCTGCCACAAATAAGCTACGTATCGATTATTGACTATTTCTGACCTGCCATAACGAACAAAAGTTTAAAAAAAACTAATAAGTAAGTTTAAAATTAATAAATACAAATGTATTTTGACAGTTTGAGTTAATGATATTTTTTATTTGCAAAATTTCCTCAACCTCAACATAAAATAAGAAAAAAGTGAATTTTTAAAAAATTTGCGGGATTTCCCGGGTTAAAAAAACGATTGGGATCCCGAAATCCCGTTTGAGAAACCCTAGTAAAAATTCAGTAGCAAGTAAATTACTTTCTCTTCAAGGACAGTTTGCCATCAGAATTTCAAAATGCTGCAGAACTGTTTCTGCTAATGCCCCTCTGATTCTAGCAGAGCTCCTTCCTTTGCCACTATGTATTGTAGAAAAGGTTCTAAACTACTACATCAGAACTACAAACATCAAGACTCAACAACAGTCTCTACTCCTATCTACGGCTGTTCAAATGCTACCATATTGCAATTACCCTATCTCTGATCATCACCCTGTAAACAAGGTTATCCCCAAGGTACATTTGGCGTCATATGCTTCCTCCATGGATAACCGTGCAGACGTTAATATCTATCCAGATGGGTCCAAAAGCCCCATGTTCATGTCTGCTCAAGTATCTGTATCTTCCTCCAAACTGACATATTTTGCCCAAAATATGTTAGAAGGTACAGATACCCCCACATATCAAGCTAAAGATGATGCTGTCTACCAAGCTGTTCAGTGGGTCACTTCACTACCAAACAAATCTCTGTCTATCAACATATACAGTGATTCTTAGCCTGTCCTAAAAGCTCTATTAAATTCCAATTACAATAGCAATAAAATCACATATATCCAGCACCATATTAAAAACCTTGTAAATAAGATAACTTTTATTTTGTTCGTGGCCATACTGGCATACTAGGAAATGAAAAAGCCGACTTTGAGGCTATGTCAGCTGCAAAGGACTACACTCGCATCTCCCTCTCACGCAGCAGCCTTAAAAATTATATTTATTACAACGTTATGCAAAAGTGGAATCAACAATGGTTGAATGGCAGTAAAATTGGTAGAATAACAAGACTTTATTTTCTTAGTGTTGAATGCGGATTCTCATCATCACTTACAGATTTAACGTTTGCTACTGCTCAACTACTTACTGAGCATGTATAACCGGACAAACTGCCTGTTGCTTTTGCTCTACATAAAACCTAGACACCGTCGACCATATGATCTGTTATTGTCCAATTTACGATCAAGATAAACTTATTCTGAAATTAGAAATCTTTACGATTGGTTTCAAGTGGCCATATCCATTCGATAAGCTTGTTCAGAAGCCACTGTTTGATGCTTTTTACAATTACGTTCAAAAAATATGGAAGATAAGACTATTTATAATTTCTAGTTTTACATTTTAGTTTTCACTAAAAACCGAATACTAATTTATGTTTACTTTGTATCGTGTATTTTGGTTTATGTATTCTTAGTGTTCTACACCCATAGGAGTAATGCACTTATTCGAATTAAAACAAAAACGAGAGAGACAACTACACGGCCTTTCTCCCATGATAGAATAATAACGCTAGCAGACACATTTTTTATCACGTCACACCTGATGGCGTTATTACAACGAGCGTTCTTAATAGAAACCGCCAAATTGAAAACTCCACTACTCAACGAGATCAAAAAATAAGAATATTACGTAAGACGAGATCTATTATTCCCTACCCCCGAGTAAGAAATCCTTGACCCCTACCCACCCCAAAATACCTCACGTAATTTATGGATGGACCTTTATGTAATTGTTTAGTTTGTGTGATGAATATTTGTGAGAATTTTTCCAATTGGAATTCCATCAGCCGTTTTTAAAAAAACTTCGGATCACGTGTAATGCCGACTTTTGCTATAGTCTGCTATGATAGTTTTTTCTTATAAAAAAGCACGTATGGCGAATTTATGGTAAATAATAATATTTTGAAATGCATAATTACAAAAGAATAATGGATATACTGTACTGTGTTATAAATCGTCAGAATACAATATATTTTTGCCTTAAATAGATTCATGTAAATCATTTAATTTTCAATTATTTCCTCTCATAATGCGTATTTAGTATGTTTTCCACCATAGTTCTCAAGAGAATCCAAATAAAGTGAAAAATTTTTTAAATGTGGACTGTTCTTACAATTGTAAGAAATGCCATATTTTAAAAATATACAATATATATTCTTACACAACTTAGATTATATAACCGATAGCATATTGATACGGTTACGAAGCATAAGAGGAATTAAAGAATATTTGAAGAATAATCTATACCACAATAAAGTAATTAATTTTTATATCCAAGAAAATTCAGTTCCATAAATACCAGATTTAATAATCAAATAATTACATCATTTCAACTGCAGAAACTTTCTATTGTGTACAGTACAGTACATTTACTCATAGATATCCGTATCAATAAGACTAATCCGAATAAAAATATTTTCTTGGAAGGAAATTCTTTGAGTATCAATAGGCCTATATTACAATAAATGTTTCGCATATCACAGTATTAGTATTCAAAACATTCAACTTATGTCAACTTACATAACCCATTTTACAATGCTTTTGTGGTCTGAAGACCACGTGTTCTGTTACTTAACCGGCTCGTAACCAACCCCTTGGGTGGTTCACAGTGTAAAGAAGGGAGAGGCACTCATAGCGTAAAAGCTTCCTATCATAAAAGTTAATGGGAGAAGGGGAGATGTGTGGTCCAGGGATCACGTGTTCTGTCGCGTGATCCTTGGGTGGGCCGCAGGGAAAAGAAAGGATGGGCCGCGTTTTCGGAAGAAAAACAGAGAGGGGGGAGGAGATCGAGCATGTGCAACGGGAGAAAAAAGTGGAGTTCTTCGGAAGAAAGAGGATAGAGTAGACGTGTAGACGGCAGAGTCGTGAGATTGTATTTTTGTGTGTGTTTTTTTCTTTTGTTTTGTGATTGGAAGGACTGAAATAAACTTTAAGTTCCTTTCATTGGAGTTTCTTCTCATTTGTTCCTGCACGGGGAATACTCTAAAGATCGAGTACTTCTCCACACTTTTATAATAACAAACAAAATATTTAGTACCGTATATTTCCGCAGAAAAGAAGACCTTCAGATAAGACGAGGTATAAATTTTCGTCAAAGTTTTATAGTTTTATCATATATATCTCCTATAAGACTACCCCCGGATTTTGGGGGGGGGTTACGACTAAACTATCGTCTTATCTGCCGAGATATACGTTATATATTAAAGCTTGATTGATCAAGTATAATAAACAATATTGATGAAAAGCATTTAATAGGAAGTGATTTATTGAAATAATTAAAATGACAGAAATGTTTAAAACAGCTGTAATGATTGATTTTGACGAAATAAAGCAAAGCGACACATGGGCGAGCTGCCAAGAGGGATGCCTCCCGGGAGGATTTTTCATGGGAAACTGCTCTATTTAGTGAAGAAAATCCGGAAAACCCCAGTTGGACAGGCTCGAACCCGCAATTAACTATTGTTTGGTTTTATCCACCCCGCCATTAGTGGACGACTGTAAGTTATTACATTTGACTTATAACTTCGGTATTGACTCTCTATCGATTAATCTAAAGGGGAAAATAACTATGGATGACAATTCAAACGTTTCGGTGGCGGTAGCGGAAGAACATATGTGTTTGAACTGTCTGTTTCGTCCAATGTTTTCTCTACTGAAAACTGTTGGACTAGATATATTAGAGTCGTGCGGAGATGAAAGTAATTTTAAAACACGAGCATTGAAGATCTACTTGTCTTTCGTACAGTTAGTTTTCTTCGTTCATGCTTCTTCGAAAGCGACGGAAATTATCTATAAATTAAAAGGAATTCAAATTGGATGCCTGGAAGACCATTCGTCTCGACAAGGCACAGTCTTCTTCGCTAGCTTATTTTGTATCGCTTCAATTTGCTGTTTCTTAATTTCCGCCTCTTTGAGAGATAAAAAAATATCAATTAATCTCTCTGTAGATTTCGAAGAATATTTCCAGGTGTTTAAATATCAAAGGAAAATAATGATGATATGGTTCTCCATCTACTCTTTTATCGTTTCTATATTTCCTACGGTTTTGTTGCTGAACCACTTCCTGCGCAGTGATTACAAAAGCTTCACTCGTTTCTTCTGCGGATCTCTAAATGCTTTAAATAGCATATTTGCAATCAATCTAATCACATTCGTAATAATGCCAATTAATGTAGTTTTATATTTGATTCGTATCAAGATGTCGAAAATAGAAGAATCTACCGGATATGCTATGGCCTTCGTAGATCCTCGAAACATGCAGCGAAACATGAAGAATCATGAAAAGATGTATCAATTCTTAAACTATATAAACGATACATTGGAAAATGATATATTTGTCGGTTATTTCGCGGCTATTTATGCATTGAGCTTGTGTCTTTATAACGCGACAATCGGAGGATCAGGAATTCTGTTTCTGAAATACTTTTTAATCCCAGTTACTGTTATCATCTCTCTCACTTTGTTCTATCTTTCGTACGAAATTTCGAAACTTTTTATACTGGTGAGATATTTTTGTATTAAAATATTTGCTATCCTATAATAAAATTCTGATATTCTATAGTATAAAATATAAATTTTTCTTAAAAATTGATTGAATATAAACTGACAACTGCATTATTTTTAACGTATTTAATTATAGTTTTACGGATCTTATCAAGAAATCAGGAAATTCTCGATTTTTTCTCTGCCCATTCGAATGAAATTAAAGGTATATTTTATTTGTTGAATAAATTTCGTTAAACTGTTTTAAATAATATAATAATAATAATACAGTAGAGCATCGATTATCCGACTTAATTGGGGACTGGGGTTGGTCGAATAACTGAAAAGTCGGATAACCGAAAAGTATGAAAAAACACATTATTAGTATAGTGTATTGGGCCTGGTTTAAATACTAGCCTCCCTTTCATGGTCAAGCCAGTGCTGCCATCTAAAACATGCAAAAATTTAACAAAAATAATATTAAAGTAGCCAAGACATAACCAAATATTGTAGCGCCACATCACTAGCGGGCATTTGAATTTGCCGACTAGAACGCGGTCGGTTAATCGGGGATCGGATAATCGATGCTCTACTGTAATTACAAAATTTATTTCAGATGTTGTGTTTTATGAAGTTATTTTTTAACAAAGAAATTGGATTTTCTTGTGGCGGATTTTTTACTCTTTCGAGAACGTTTCCTTTAAAAGTTCGTAAAGTATCATATAATATATTTTTGCATATTTTAAAGCCAACTTCATTATTGTTTTTTTTTTAGGTTATCAAAGCTATCTACAGCACATTTTCTGTCTTGTTGGAACTAAGAAGTTTAATGGAAGAGAGAAAATCTTGCAGAGATATTTACTTGGCTCAAAATATCAGCGCTAAATTCAACGCATTTTCTCAAAATTCTATCATTAACTTATAAATCTAATGCATTTTTCTTACTACAATAATTTACGTTTTAATAGGATAAAATTTGATTTGATTGATGGGATAAGCAAACGCAACGATCTGCCAAGGGGAAAGTCATGCGGGAGGACTTTTTACATGAAACTAACCTCTATTTAAGTGTTACATACGTAAAAAAAACGCAACTTTACGTAAACAACCAGTTAGTGTAGTGCGAACCCCTCACTAACGGAGTAATATGTATTATTTCATCAATTTGCTTGTTCAAAGTAGTGATTTTATAGTCCTTTCCACTATTAAATTTACAACAAAATTTTAGAAAATGCTGCACACTTTGCGATAAATAGTATACTTTTAACAATTTTGAAAAACATTTGTTTAATTAAACAGTATACAAATTTCGAAACTTTTTGAAAGGTTTTCACTACTACCGGAAACTTTACAAAAGAATTATTTAATTATTTATTTATTGTTTATCATTGGAATAATTACGTGAACTTTATTTAATTAGCGGAAACATTTCAGTTATTGCGATTTAATGGAATGCACTGCACTACATTTTAATGCTTGCAAATAGCGCACTAGTAATTATTTGCAGACACGCGAATAAATCGGCAAGTAAACAATCACTATTGCGCTAAATGCAATTGAATACCTTTTCTTTTATACGAAAAAGCAGCAGTTTCATTAGCTGAAAAATAACATATTGTGATTGTTTAGTTACCGTAATTAAAATAGTTGCCAGTGAAAGCATTTACACTTAAATAAATGTGTTCAATTCTATCAACTAGAACTTCTGTAACATTCTAGACGTTACGAGTAAACAAACAAATTTCCAAAGTATTAAGAATAGTGCTGTAATATGACACGGTACTTTAACGATGACGCCAGCGGAATATACTTCGAAACCAACGTCGTAGTTTACTGTACAGTACTTCTCTTGCCCTTTAACTTTGTGGTTCTCCATGACGAAACTTGAGTTTCTCTTACCGTGTTTACGTATTACTACATTGGGCAAAGGAATAAGAATATTTTGCATCTGCTCAGAAAATAGCGGCATAAACAAACGTGTTTTAACTGTTCACGTAGCACACCATTTCTTAAAATCTACTTCAAAGTAAAATATGTCGTCTTAAGGACAAGGGTATAGTATTAAACAATTGTCTGCAGGTTTTTGAAATTACCCTAACTGACCCTTATTCGCTCGCTCGTTTTCTCGTTTCTTGCGTTTCTATTGCACGCACCCACAAGTGTGATACATCGTTCGATTCGTTATTTTTTGCTGTACTTTATCGCATTTGATTGTAATTAATGGAAGCAACCGGTTCCATAATGGCGGCCGTTTTGGACCCGAGGAGGAAATTATACTCTCCAACCCAGCCGTTATCGGCGATTCGCTCCAGCAATCCATTTTGAAAAAAGCTGGATCTCAACTTCATAGGATCGTGAATCTCATTTCGGAAATATACGGCTCAAGTCTCAAAACTAAGGAAAGGAAGAAAGTCAGGAAACGGGCCATGCAGCTTCACTCCTGCGTGAGTCAGCTGTTTGGGATCCTTGGCGAATTGCCGAATTGTTCTGTAAGCCTAGAAGTTTGCCTGTAAGCCTAGAAGAAGCGGATTTCATTCTTGACAATAGTGGCAACGCGCCGTTTTCATACGCTCACCTAGCGAGCAAAAATATAAATATACGGCCAAGTAACACAACCAGAGTCATTAACCAGACACTGGAAAACTTAATAGAGAAGGAACGAGCGGCAGCCAGGAGGTCCTCTTCTATCCAAAAGTGAATGAGAAGGGAGAAAAAACTAATATGGAGGAAGTTACTAAGGAAATTCAACAACGACAATTACACATATCAGTTTAGACGGGCAGGAAGATAAAAGCCGAGGGGATCTGCATCAAAGTGGGAGTCGAGACAGACCAAAAAAGATTAAAAGCGACCATTGAGGTGCTATCAGAAATGAGTGAAAAAATAATCTGTAAAATGTCAGAGGGTTGGAGACCCCGTGTCACCTTACTCAATGTCCCTAACGCTGTATCTGACGATGACATCGTCCGTATGACGACTGAGCAAAATAAAATTTGGAACAACACCTAAATAGAAGTCCAGAATACTTGCAAGGTTAGTACTACATTAAAGAAGGGAAATAACGGAGAACTGTAGACATGTGGTGCTTTTCGTGTTTCCAAAAACCCGGAACACCCTCATCTCGAAACGGCATATCTCCATTGCCCGGACTAGTATTTATGTGGACTATTTTATACACGGTCTGGGAGGTAAAAGTCAAAGATAAAAGAATGGCATAATCGATTTGTAAAGAGAAAAATAGAATATAATATAGATATTTTGGTTTTGTATATTTACATCATAAGAAATGAATTTTTCATTAAATAAAAATCTAGAAAAATCATAGAAATTTTATTATTATTATGTTGGGTTAAGTGAGATATACTCGGTTAACACCGGTGGCTGTGTACTATGCCGGACCAGAGTCAAGGCATAGTAACCAAAACAGAAATTAAAGAAGTGTATCAGTGTGTGTGTCTGTATTCAGGAATTTTCTCACAATATGACATGTATTCAATATAGTGGCTTTCTGCAGTGTGATGTATGTGTTTCTATTCAATTCCAATGTGCCCAGGCTTTTGTGTAGTATGTGTGGTATGACACCTGTAGAGGAGAGAACAACAGATACAATAAGCACCCTATCCATCCTCCACAGATGCCTTATTTCCTGGGCGAGTTCTGTGTACTTGCTAATTTTTTCAGTGCATGCGTTTTGTATATTGTGAGTGTTTGGAATGGATATGTCTATAATGTATGTGATTTTATTGTGTTTGTCAATGAGTGTGATGTCTGGTCTGTTGTGGTAAATTGTTTTATCTGTGATTATGGCTCTGTCGTAGTACATTTTGTGCGTGTTGTTTTCCAATACTGTCTGTGGAATGTATTTGTAGTATGGTTCGTGGATGTCTGCTAATTTGTGTTTCTTTGCAAGCTCTTGGTGTATTATATTTGCTACTTGGTTATGTCTGTGTAAATAATCTGTCTGTGCCAAGAGCTTGCAACCAGAGGTGATGTGTTGTATAGTTTCTGGCATGATGTGACATTTTCTGCATATGTCATTTGTGAGTGTTGCATCTTTGAGTATGTGTTTTCTGTAGTTTTTAGTATTTATGACCTGATCCTGTATGGCAATCATGAATCCTTCCGTCTCCCCAAAGAGGCATCCCCGAGCTAACCAGCTGTTTGACGCAGTTTTGTCAACAAATCCTGGGCCAGATCGTAAGGATGCCTGCCATGGAGTGCCTTTTGAGCCCACGATTGCTTAATGGTGTCTATGCTTTTTATATGTTGTGTTGTGTCCATATGATGTGAGTGTAAGTTTAATGGTGTGTTATTCGAGTCTGCTAGAGTTACTGCTTTATGTAATTGTGATGTTTCTTGTTTTTTGTAGAAAAACTCTCGCAGTGACTGTATTTGTTTGTAGTGAAGGTTAACTATGTCAATCAGGCCACGTCCGCCATCTTTACGTGGAAGGGTTAATCTTTCTGTGGCGGATTTAGGATGATGTTGTTTATGCTTAGTAAGTGTTGTTCTTGTTTTCCTTTGAAGTTGCTCAAGATCTGTGTGAGACCAATGTATAACTCCAAAAGAATATGTGAGTACTGGGATGACATATGTGTTTATTGCTTTAACTGTGTGTTTTGCATTTAACTGTGTTCTGAGAATAGCATTTAACCTACTTTGGTATTCTTTAATCAGTCTTTGCTTTATTTGTGCATGTTCTGTTAGTTTGGCCTGTTGGAATCCTAAATACTTGTAGAGCTCACCCTCTTCCATGGATTCAATAATGTCTCCATTTCCAAGTGCAAAATCTTCTTTCTTCAGGATTCCTTTTTCTATGTGAACTGTTTTGCATTTATCTAGGCCAAATTCCATTTGTATGTCGTTGGTGTATGAATGTGTGATTTGTAGGAGTTGATGAAGTTGTTTTTGTGTGGATGCATAAAGTTTTATGTCATCCATGTACATGAGATGTGACAGTGTAAACTGTGTTGTTTTTTCGTGTCTGATATTGTAACCATATTGCGTGTTGTTTAACATGTTGGATAATGGATTCAGGGCTAGGCAGAACCAGAGAGGACTCAAGGAATCTCCTTGAAAAATTCCTCGCCTAATAAAAATTTGGTTTGTTTGTATGGAAGTGTTATGGGCCCTGAGATGTAGTGTTGTTCTCCAGTGCTGCATAGTGTTTTGAAAGAATGCAATGAGTGATGGATGTATTTTGTACATGTGTAGGATATGTAGCAGCCAACTGTGTGGAACACTGTCGAATGCTTTTCTGTAGTCTATATATGCCATGTGTATGTTTCTGTGTTGTCTGTGTGCTTGCCGTAGAATGACTGAATCTATGAGTAACTGTTCTTTGCATCCCCTGTGGTTTCTACGGCAACCTTTTTGTTGTTCTGTTAGAATGTCGTGTTCTTCAACATGTTTGTATATTTTGTTTGCGATACAGGATGTCAATAATTTGTAGAGTGTTGGAAGACATGTAATTGGTCTGTATTGTGTGGGGTCTGTGGTATTGTTGTTTTTAGGTTTCATGTAGGTGATGCCCTGAGTAAGAAAATTTGGCATGTCTTGTGGATTGATGATGATGTGTGTTAGATGTTTAGCTAGTTCCTGGTGCAGTGATGTAAACTTTTTGTACCAGAAATTGTGAATGTTGTCTACACCAGGTGTCTTCCAGTTGTGTGTTCTGTTAACAGTGTATTGGAAATCATGTATGTTTATTTCAACACAGGGCATAGTTGGTATGTTGTGCAAGTTTCTGTTCTCCTCCTCGATCCAGCCTGCATCAGCATTGTGCGTGACAGCACTGGACCAAAGAGAAGACCAATATGTTGTGAGTTCTTTTTCTGTTGGTGTGCCACTGTGCTGTGTATCAGTGTTTGCTTTGTTATTAATTTGTCTGTAAAAGAGTTTTTCATTGTTTGTAAATAATTTATTTTGTTGTTTTCGTAGTGTACATGTTTTGTATCGTTTGAGTCTACGTGCTTTGGCAGCAAGTTTTTGTTTTAGTGTATCAATGTATTCTGTAATGCGTGTGTTGTGATGTTCATGTTTTGTGTGTGTTTTTATTTTCTTGAAAATGTTTTTGAGCTGTTTCCTTAATTTGGGTGTTATGTTGTTTTTAGTGTATTGTGTTAGCCTGCCTAATTGCTGTCTAATGTCATTTATTTGTGTTTCTATTCTTCTCTGCCAGGCAGGCTTGTGATAGAATTGTGTTTTCTGTGTATTTGTCTGTGATTGTACTTTCAGTCCATGGTGTGTCACTACTGTGACTGCCCCGGCATAAACTAATGTATGAATGTCTGCGAGTGTAGAAATTGAATGAATGTAGTGTGGTATTAAGTGAGTGTTTACATAATTTAGTGTTTTTCCTACATCCTTTGACGTGTTGATTTTTGGTATTCGTGGTCGTTGTGTGGGATCTGTACCTGTATATTTAGTGAGTGTTTCCTGAAATATAAGTGAGAGCGTATTAACTAAATCCAAGTCTATGTTATCAGTGATGGATGAGGAAGTGTCTGTAGTATCATTAGTGGTAATTGTTGTATGTGTGTTATTATCAATGCTTGTTGCTGGATTATCCTGACAGGTTACATGATCTTCATTAATGTTAGATGTTTCTGTCTGTTGATGTATTTGATCAGCAACCTGTTGTTTGATAAGTTCAAGTGTTGTTTGTGGAATAAGGTTGTTGTGTATAATTGTTCTTTTTTGATCAACAACCCTTTGTTCGGTGACAGTGAGATGAGGATACTGTTGTGTGAATCTATGGTGTAGTTGTTGTCTGTATGCTGTCATGTTTGTTTCGAGTTTTGTGATGGTGTAATAAGTACGGATGATAAACTCGTTCATTTCTACTGTCCATTTCATCCGTTGGCTTGGTTTTCCAGCCTTTGTGGTCTGTGGATGCATTGCCACAGAAACACGAAGGCTGGGTTGGTTCCTCACATCTGTTGAGGGCATTGCAGTAGCCATGCTTGGGCCGGTGCTGCTTTCGCCACCGGTAACCAAGGGAGACTGTGACCTATTTTTCGAACGTGAGTCTCTGCCTAACCCACGAACGCGGACCTTGTTAACCCGGGCGACGTCCGAGCCGGTATCACACTTTGATCTAGTTATTACCATGATGAATATCTCCACAGAATGTGGGTGTGGTCACTCTTAGCTTCATTTCTCCCCATAGACCTTACTGGCATGGGTGTCCCTACCAGGAGCTTATGCTCCAGCCTGCATTGCCGTATGGATCAGTAAAATTACTGGGCTCTCCCACCACGACCAGGTGGTGACCACGGGAGAGTTATTAATTATGTTGGGTTAAGTGAGATATACTCGGTTAACACCGGTGGCTGTGTACTATGCCGGACCAAAGTCAAGGCATAGTAACCAAAACAGAAATTAAAGAAGTGTATCAGTGTGTGTGTCTGTATTCAGGAATTTTCTCACAATATGACATGTATTCAATATAGTGGCCTTCTGTAGTGTGATGTATGTGTTTCTATTCAATTCTAATGTGCCCAGGCTTTTGTGTAGTGTGTGTGGTATGACACCTGTAGAGGAGAGAACAACAGGTACAATAAGCACCTTATCCATCCTCCACAGATGCCTTATTTCCTGGGCGAGTTCTGTGTACTTGCTAATTTTTTCAGTGCATGCGTTTTGTATATTGTGAGTGTTTGGAATGGATATGTCTATAATGTATGTGATTTTATTGTGTTTGTCAATGAGTGTGATGTCTGGTCTGTTGTGGTAAATTGTTTTATCTGTGATTATGGCTCTGTCGTAGTACATTTTGTGCGTGTTGTTTTCCAATACTGTCTGTGGAATGTATTTGTAATATGGTTCGTGGATGTCTGCTAATTTGTGTTTCTTTGCAAGCTCTTGGTGTATTATATTTGCTACTTGGTTATGTCTGTGTAAATAATCTGTCTGTGCCAAGAGCTTGCAACCAGAGGTGATGTGTTGTATAGTTTCTGGCATGATGTGACATTTTCTGCATGTGTCATTTGTGAGTGTTGCATCTTTGAGTATGTGTTTTCTGTAGTTTTTAGTATTTATGACCTGATCCTGTATGGCAATCATGAATCCTTCCGTCTCCCCAAAGAGGCATCCCCGAGCTAACCAGCTGTTTGACGCAGTTTTGTCAACAAAATCCTGGGCCAGATCGTAAGGATGCCTGCCATGGAGTGCCTTTCGAGCCCACGATTGCTTAATGGTGTCTATGCTTTTTATATGTTGTGTTGTGTCCATATGATGTGAGTGTAAGTTTAATGGTGTGTTATTCGAGTCTGCTAGAGTTACTGCTTTATGTAATTGTGATGTTTCTTGTTTTTTGTAGAAAAACTCTCGCAGTGACTGTATTTGTTTGTAGTGAAGGTTAACTATGTCGATCAGGCCACGTCCGCCATCTTTACGTGGAAGGGTTAATCTTTCTGTGGCGGATTTAGGATGATGTTGTTTATGCTTAGTAAGTGTTGTTCTTGTTTTCCTTTGGAGTTGCTCAAGATCAGTGTGAGTCCAATGTATAACTCCAAAAGAATATGTGAGTACTGGAATGACATATGTGTTTATTGCTTTAACTGTGTGTTTTGCATTTAATTGTGTTCTGAGAATAGCATTTAACCTACTTTGGTATTCTTTAATTAATCTTTGCTTTATTTGTGTATGTTCTGTTAGTTTGGCCTGTTGGAATCCTAAATACTTGTAGAACTCGCCCTCTTCCATGGATTCAATAACGTCTCCATTTCCAAGTGCAAAATCTTCTTTCTTCAGGATTCCTTTTTCTATGTGAACTGTTTTGCATTTATCTAGGCCAAATTCCATTTGTATGTCCTTGGTGTATGAATGTGTGATTTGTAGGAGTTGATGAAGTTGTTTTTGTGTGGATGCATAAAGTTTTATGTCATCCATGTACATGAGATGTGACAGTGTAAACTGTGTTGTTTTTTCGTGTCTGATATTGTAACCATATTGCGTGTTGTTTAACATGTTGGATAATGGGTTCAGGGCTAAGCAGAACCAGAGAGGACTCAAGGAATCTCCTTGAAATATTCCTCGCCTAATAAAAATTTGGTTTGTTTGTATGGAAGTGTTACTAACCCTGAGATGTAGTGTTGTTCTCCAGTGCTGCATAGTGTTTTGAAAGAATGCAATGAGTGATGGATGTATTTTGTACATGTGTAGAATATGTAGCAGCCAACTGTGTGGAACACTGTCGAATGCTTTTCTGTAGTCTATATATGCCATGTGTATGTTTCTGTGTTGTTTGTGTGCTTGCCGTAGAATGACTGAATCTATGAGTAACTGTTCTTTGCATCCCCTGTGGTTTCTACGACAACCTTTTTGCTGTTCTGTTAGAATATTGTGTTCTTCAACGTGTTTGTATATTTTGTTTGCAATACAGGATGTCAATAATTTGTAGAGTGTTGGAAGACATGTAATTGGTCTGTATTGTGTGGGGTCTGTGGTATTGTTGTTTTTAGGTTTCATGTAGGTGATGCCCTGGGTAAGAAAATTTGGCATGTCTTGTGGATTGATGATGATGTGTGTTAGATGTTTAGCTAGTTCCTGGTGCAGTGATGTAAACTTTTTGTACCAGAAATTGTGAATGTTGTCTACACCAGGTGTCTTCCAGTTGTGTGTTCTGTTAACAGTGTATTGGAAATCATGTATGCTTATTTCAACACAGGGCATAGTTGGTATGTTGTGCAAGTTTCTGTTCTCCTCCTCGATCCAGCCTGCATCAGCATTATGCGTGACAGCACTGGACCAAAGAGAAGACCAATATGTTGTGAGTTCTTCTTCTGTTGGTGTGCCACTGTGCTGTGTAACAGTGTTTGCTTTGTTATTGATTTGTCTATAAAAGAGTTTTTCATTGTTTGTAAATAATTTATTTTGTTGTTTTCGTAGTGTACATGTTTTGTATCGTTTGAGTCTACGTGCTTTGGCAGCAAGTTTTTGTTTTAGTGTATCAATGTATTCTGTAATGTGTGTGTTGTGATGTTCATGTTTTGTGTGTGTTTTTATTTTCTTGAAAATGTTTTTGAGCTGTTTCCTTAATTTGGGTGTTATGTTGTTTTTAGCGTATTGTGTCAGCTTGCCTAATTGCTGTCTAATGTCATTTATTTGTATTTCTATTCTTCTCTGCCAGGCAGGCTTGTGATAGAATTTTGTTTTCTGTGTGTTTGTCTGTGATTGTACTTTCAGCCCATGGTGTGTCACTACTGTGACTGCTCCAGCATAAACTAATGTATGAATGTCTGCGAGTGTAGAAATTGAATGAATGTAGTGTGGTAGTAAGTGAGTGTTTACGTAATTTAGTGTTTTTCCTACTTCCTTTGACGTGTTGATTTTTGGTATTCGTGGTCGTTGTGTGGGATCTGTGCCTGTATATTTAGTGAGTGTTTCCTGAAATATATGTGAGAGTGTATTAACTAAATCCATGTCTATGTTATCAGTGATGGATGAGGAAATGTCTGTAGTATCATTAGTGGTAATTGTTGTATGTGTGTTATTATCAATGCTTGTTGCTGGATTATCCTGACAGGTTACATGATCTTCATTAATGTTAGATGTTTCTGTCTGTTGATGTATTTGATCAGCAACCTGTTGTTTGATAAGTTCAAGTGTTGTTTGTGGAATAAGGTTGTTGTGTATAATTGTTCTTTTTTGATCAACAACCCTTTGTTCGGTGACAGTGAGGTAAGGATACTGTTGTGTGAATCTATGGTGTAGTTGTTGTCTGTATGCTGTCATGTTTGTTTCGAGTTTTGTGATGGTGTAGTAAGTACGGATGATAAACTCGTTCATTTCTACTGTCCATTTCATCCGTTGGCGTGGTTTTCCAGCCTTTGTGGTCTGTGGATGCATTGCCACAGAAACACCAAGGCTGGGTAGGTTCCTCACATCTGTTGAGGGCATTGCAGTAGCCATGCTTGGGCCAGTGCTGCTTTCGCCACCGGTAACCAAGGGAGACTGTGGCCTATTTTTCGAACGTGAGCCTCTGCCTAACCCACGAACGCGGACCTTGTTAACCCGGGCGACGTCCGAGCCGGTATCACACTTTGATCTAGTTATTACCATAATAAATATCTCCACAGAATGTGGGTGTGGTCACTCTTAGCTTCATTTCTCCCCATAGACCTTACTGGCATGGGTGTCCCTACCAGGAGCTTATGCTCCAGCCTGCATTGCCCTATGGATCAGTAAAATTACTGGGCTCTCCCACCACGACCAGGTGGTGACCACGGGAGAGTTATTATTATTATTATTATTATTATTATATTTTAACTCTTTTTGCCCAGTGGGCACTAAGAGGGCCTCTTATAGTAGGCCCATTATGAGTTCGGCCAGGCCCACAATGGGGCGACCGGGTGGTGAGGTACGGGGCCCGACATATCCGAACGGACCACCCCGAAAAATTCCTGGGGATTATTCGACCCGTTCGGATTCGATCCCGGGTCCCCCAGAGCGGTAGGCTGCCACCTTGACTGCTCGACCATCCGGCCTGAAATTTTATTATTAGCGAGGTTGAGGCCGAAGTTTTAAACGGGAAAACGTGTACGTCGGACGTTCAGCGCCACTTTCCTGTAAGCCTAGAAGTTTGACAATGGCGTTTGGAAAGTCACTGGAATCATGCTCGACGTTCCAAACGCCATTGTCAAACTTCTAGGCTTACAGGAAAGTGGCGCTGAACGTCCGACGTACACGTTTTCGCATTTAAAACTTCGGCTTCAACCTCGCTATTAAGGAAAACTATAATACGATTTAAAAATGTACATAAACCATAAAATTTTATTATTACTTTAATTAAAAAAGTAAGAGTAAATAAAATATTTTCCGGTTGTTTTTTACGATTAAAAAATTTTTAAAATTCGGACTTGTTTAGTAATTTTGAACGTTGCCATCCAATTCACGTTTCATAAGCAAGAAACAAAATGGCAGTTAGCAGGCGATAAGAAAAACCTCTCTATTCTAATAATGATCATGTTTATTTGATTAGAAACGTATTTTTAGTATTTTTGAAAGAAACATTTATTAATTAGAAAAAAAAACATGAGACTTTTAAAACCCAGTTGGGTTTCACACGACGGTAAGAATATTAAATAAAACTTCAATGAATTTAAATAAACACATTAAATACAATTAGAAATTTGTTAACATTTTCATCTCAATTTATGAGTTTACAATTTGAATTAAGCATTAAAATTAACAAATAAATATATCAATTTTATGTCATTTTAGTTAATTAACAGCTTATAAATGTATTTTCTTTATATAATTTAAACCATTCTGTTTATTTTTTTTTGTTCTGTGTGATTGATGCATGAGAATTTTAACAGGTCATCCTATATTTTCTGTGGATATTCATCCTGATGGTTCAAGATTTGCAACTGGAGGTCAAGGTATATAAACTAAAATTCATTGTAATTTAATATTTTCTTGTGTTTTTTTACACTTTTTATTGTGTCAAACAGTTCATTTGACTTTCTTTTATCAGTTCTACATGTAAATATGCCTTTTATGTTGTTATAGGTGCTGATACAGGGAGAATTGTTATATGGAATATGGCTCCTGTTATGAACGAAGATGATGAGAAAGATGAAAATGTTCCTAAATTGTTGTGTCAAATGGATAATCATCTTGGCAAGTTTTAACTTGTTTTTTTATTCTTTTTGTCGATATATTAAGTAATTTTCAGTTTAAGAGTTATTTTTTTTAAATTAAACTTTATTGATAAATTAACGTAAATATTGCCGATAAAATAAAATCAATATAATACGTACATTTTTTTATAAAGATTTTCTTTTATTTTCCATGTGGTAACTGAATGCGTGAATATTAATACATATAATACATAAAAAGAATTTAAATATTCGTTAATTTTAAATAGAATATAAGTAGGTTTAGACAAACTTTTGATAATTTAATTTTAATAGAGATTTATAATATGAATTTATTATTTAAACTTTTTTAATGTAGGTTTTTCTTCTAAAACCTACCTATTTTTACTAATATAAATTTTCAATTAAATCTCAATTAATATTTAGACACTTTTCGAAAACTTGAAATTAAATCGTACGTCAATTCCTTGTTATACGTTTTATACCTACGATAAACAGATCTCTTTATTAGAATACTGTTTTTATTTTTCTGTTTGAAATTAAATTTTTAATTATACTTAACAAACAACTATACGTAAACCCAATACATTATATTACTAAAGCCAACCACTCGTGTGGTAATTTATTAGTATTATAGCCATTATACGGCCTGACGACGTACGGCAGTGGTTGGCTTTAGTAATACTTATTATCACTGATATATTTCTTCTAACTTTAAAAAAATTGCAGTTTTTAAAAATAAAAGTTAATTTTTTTTAAATATAAGAATAAAAACATAAAAATTAACGTAATAATTTTTAAAATTAAGGTTTCTTAATCTTTCATTAATATTGAACTCGTGAGAAGTATTTTGTAGTCAAATGCTTCTACATAAAGTAAGCTATAGTACAAAGAGAAATGAAAATAATCATTCAAAAACAATACAATTACCACATATTCATATTTTGATTATTTATAAGTCAAATTAATTTTGTAAAATAATAATTAAATTTTTGATTTTTAACTTAATTTTAAAATAAATCTGTTCTGTTTTATTTTAGAAATCTTTATCATTTTTTAATATAAAGTGTAGAATACTTATTTTTAGAAATATATCTAATAGTTATTTCAAAATTTAAAGTAAGTTTGTGAAAAATATAAATAAAATATTATTATAGTACCAAGATATTAATAATTATTAATCATAAATTTAAACTTAAAAACTTTGTGTGCTATGAGAGTAACAGTTCCTATGCTCAGGTCTGTATCAAATAAAAAAAAATATATATAATGTTTTACTTTTAATGTTTAAAGGAAAGTCATTAATGATGATTTTTAGAATTAAGGTAAAGAATTAGTTTGTTATTGATTGAAAAAAAATAGATTTTGAAGTCTTCTCTGAATTTTAAAAATTAACTATGTCTCGTTCATTAAATACGAAAAGTATCGTATATTCTGAAAATTTATTTAAATAAAGTAATAAGTTTAGTTGAAAATTATAACAACAAATAAACACAATTAAAAGTTTAGTCTATTTGAAAACAGTGTGTGTAATAAAGGAAACATCAGTCAGTAAATTATCCAATATACTAAAATATATATATATATATATGTCCATTTAGTATGAGATAACTAGATAAATGTTTTAGGCTGTCAAATTTTATTGTATAAAAAATTATATGTAAATATTCATGTAAAAATTTTTATATCTAACGAAATGAGAACAATTATATTTACTCTTAGGCAAAGTTACTTTATATTAATCTAAAAACATTGAAATTATTTTAAAATAAGACTATCAAAGGTTTTTTTTTTGTGAAAAGTAACTTTTTCTTACTGAATAATCATGTAGAAAATTGTTTTGTTTGTAATTGTTTCTGATTACATTATAATATGTTTGCATTGTTTTATTTACATATAATTTATCTGTATTATTTTGCAAATTTTTTGCTATTTTCCAGAAAAAAAAATCTATTAAATTGATTGTACGTCTTTATTGCTTTAAATTTTTTCTATTTCTGCATTAAAAATATTGATATTATTAGATTAAAAAATATACATATATATTCCATTTATATTTATTTATTTGAACTGTATTCAGCTCTCACAGTTTATATTATGAAATTATTATTATTATTATATCTAAATCACTTGTTTATATTTTGATCAACAAATTTCTTGATATTGCTACATTACATAGGACGGGACTTTTGTCACAAAAAAAAAAATCATGTACAGATGCACCACTGAATTTCCAGCAACTGATAGTCCAGCACCTTCTTTAACTTGAAATTCCTGCAGTCATCAGACTAGTTTATTGCAGCACTTATTTACATTATTCGTACTGCACTTGTTGATGATGACATTGTAATTTTACGATATTTTCAGTTCATTTTGCTTAAAATTAACCGTAGCTATAGCTTCTGAAAGATGAGTATGAGCAGTGGTATCAAACATAAACAGCAGTCCATATCAATCCAAGTTTCAGGCAGTCTGAGTTCTACTTAGGCACATAGGTGGTTTATAAGTAGTGGATCAGAGATGTATTGATGACTTATTATAATACAAGATCGTAGTTAGTCCAGCAAAATGGTAATCTGGCAAGGCTTCGGAATCAAGGGTGAGGAAATTCAATGGTTGTACCTGTATTACTAATTTTTCAGATTTTTAACAATTATGGAATCATTTCATATTAAAATATGAATTTAAAATTGTTTCATCAATATTGAAAATAATATAAAATTAGTATATTTTCTAGCTAAGATGGAAAATCTTATAACTTTTATGGATTAAATATATATTAAAGTAGTAGTATAATGTTACACTTATGGTAGATATTAATTAAGCTAACTATGAAATATATTTAAGTAAGTAATTATTTCTTATTAAGTAACAAAGAACATTTTTTTTTTTAAGTTAATAGATACATATTAAATGCTTATAAAAAATAAGCAAGTAATTTATACAATACATAAAAAAATGCAGTTATCTAGAACAGTGTTTCCCAACCTTTTTTTCCTCGCGAACCAAAAGAAAGGTCCGAAAAAATTTGACGAACCCCCTATGTAGTCGTTAATGACAGGTAAAAAAAAGCAATAAAATTTGATAGAATATATATTTTACATATTGCAGAATAATTGATTATATTAATCGTGAAACATTTAAATAAAACATTAATAAGACTAAAATGATGGCTATAAAAGTTGAAAACAAGATAAATTTAACAAACTGGTTCTTATGTTTTACATTTGGAAAAACTCTTAATGGGATATTTGTGGCTGTTTGATAGAACAAAGCAATTCAAAGTTAGGCTCAATATCTGACAATTTCAGTCTTAGATCAGGTTCTGCATTTAACCTGTTTCTGTATTTATCTTTCAGATAAGTATATGTTGAAAATCCTTTCTCGCATAGATATGTTGTGCAAAATGGTAATAGAACTTCAATGGCTTTTTTTGACAGAACAGGATATTCATTTTGTATACTGAGCCAGAAGTCAATTAAAGATTGATCTTTAAAAATTGCTTCTAGAGAACTGTCACAAGATAACTCTATGAGTTTTTCTTTTTCCAGTATATTTAGAGAGGTTTCTGAACTTACATTTCCTTGAAATGGATTACGTATCCAGTTGTTTGAGATGGATATATTGCATCTGTTGGGAAAATAGTCATCGAAAGTTAATCGAAGATAGTTCAGATGTTCACATATACTCCTTTTAATGTTTTCGTCAAGTTTAATTGAATTTTCTGATAAAAAAAGTGCTGACAGAATCGAAACATCCATACTCATTCATCTGCAGGCATTGAATCCAAAAATTGATCTTTTTCAACATAGCCTCAATTCTATCATGTACACTGAAAATGGTGACACCCTCGCCTTGTAAAGACATATTTAATTCATTCAGTTTACAAAAAAATGTCAGCTAAATACGCAAGCTTTTGCAGCCAAAGAACATCGGATATACAAGAAGACAAATGAAACGGATGATCAATAAAAAATGCTTGAACTTCAGACTTCAATTCAAACAAACGCGTCAAAACTTTACCACGGGAAAGCCATCTAACTTCTGTGTGAAGTAGTAAAGAAACGTGGAAACTTCCAAAATCCTCACAAAGCGTACGGAATAGACGGCAATTTGTAGCACGCGATTTTATAAAGTTCACAATTTTCACAGCATCACTTAAAGTAGTAGATAACTCTGCAGGAATACGCTTACATACTAAAGCTTGTCTATGAATACAACAATGAGTCCATTGAATTTTCTCGTTGATCTTCTTCACCCGTGCCACAAAACCAGAAAATTTTCCTGTCATTGATTTTGCACCATCTGTACACACACCCACACAATAAGACCAGCTTATTCCATTCTTTTCAAAATACCCATTGATCATATCGAAAATCGCTTCTCCAGTTGTGTAGGTTTTCAAAGGTTTTGCAAATAGTACATCTTCTTGAACAATATTCGTAAAAAGATATCTAACGTAGACAAGCAAGACTGCGGCATTTGTTACATCCGTCGATTCGTCAAGTTGAATTGCAAAATAATTCAATTTTATTCTTTTTAGAAGTTCGTTCTCCACATAATTAGCCAAGTCATTAATTCTACGCGACACCGTGTTGTTTGATAAGGGAACTAGCTCAATTTTCTTTGCTGCCTTTTCCCCAAGCATACATTTGGCGATATCTTTCGCACATGGTCCAATTAAATTTTCTGCTATTGTATGCGCTTGTCCAGATCTTGCAGTTCTATAACTTACTCGAAATGATGCTTCAAGGGCCATTTTACTATCTTCGTTTGAAGTCAAGAAAGAAGAAAGGCTACACTTTTTGATATCTGCTAATTTTCTTTTGAAATATTCAAGAGGTTTATCTTTGTGTGTCGGATGTTTTGTTTCAATATGTCTACGAAGAAGTGATGGTTTTAAACTGCTGTTGGCAAGAACTTCGTTACATATAACACAAAGCGGTTTAGGTTCTGACTCATCCCCAGTAAAATGAAAACCCAATTGTAGATAGTCGCTGTCATATTTTCGCTTTTTCCCTTTTCTATCATCATTTCCTTTGTTTTTCGTCTGGTGAAACGGTACCTCACTACAGCTTTCAGTACTATCATCTCGATTATCATGTCTCGTTTCTAAACGACCCGTTTTTAACCATCGATCCATAATAAAAATAAGCTATAATAATAATTAAATTAATAATTATTAAATCATTTACACGAGAACTTGACAGTCACAGTATCACTATCACTCAAGCTTTACAAGTGCTAAGCCTATGTATGAACGTCGGTTAATACAACACTACTCTCCCAGTTTCCGGTTGTGAACAAGTATCTAATTCTAAAATCTGTAGTAAACTGCCTTAATTTGATATTTATTTCCAATTGTATTGTAAAAAAAATATTACATAGAAGGGAAAACTGCTGCAATGATTTTAAATATAAAGCAGAACATGATACTAATCACATTGATAAAATGTTTTAAATATAAATAAATGTTTGTAATAAAAAGAGAATAGTATTTGATTACTTGAATAAGAGGAATAAATTATAATGTATAAAATTGTTGATATAATTTGATATTGATGAAGTAATTTTGAAAAACAAATAAGGAAAAAAGAAATGAAAATATTGAAATTTATTATAGATTTCTTAACAAACAGGCAGCGAACAATCTGTTTTACAGTGGGTGTGTTCTTTAATTTTTGTGTTTTTGTTTTGTTTTTTTTTTTGCTTTTGATTTTAATGGCGTTTTAAAAAATCCGCCATTACAATATTATTTTCGCGAACCCCCTCTGCAAACACTGCGAACCCCCAGGGGTTCGCGAACCACCGGTTGGGAATCACTGATCTAGAAGATACATTTACAAATGGTTTTCTTTATGTTAAGAAAAACATTGATTTGTTTGTTGATAGTTGAAAATAAAATTGTCATTTTTTACATTATTTTTTCAAAGTATAATATTCAGTATGATATCATCATTTATCAGTACTTGAAAATGAAACTATATAAATAAATAATAACTTTTAATAAATGAAAATTTATCATATTATAATTGGGTGATATTTGATATGAATAAATATGAAAAAAAAAATAATTATTTCTTTTTTTTAATATTTATTAAGAAATCTTTAAAATGAAATTATATTAAACAACCTGTTAGATTTGTTTTTAGATGCAACATAGCAGTGAAAAGTAAACAGATTGAAATATAATATCTAAAATATAATATTTCAATTTGTTAATTTATCTGATACTTGTATTTTTCAATAAGATGAGTTAGTCAAAAAATAATACTTTTTAATCTACACAAGAAAAACTAGAGAACTAGAGTATTGTATAAAAACAATTTACGTAGACATAAATTATAAGAAACATTTTTCACTATTTAATTGTGAACATATTAAATCTAAAATTTCATTTTATTCATATGATTACATTAAAATTTTGTAGGATAATTTGAATCAAAATGATGTTTACCATCTCTCGTTTAATCTCTAGACGTTAGAATCAAGGGAAACCTTATAAATATGTTGTATTGATGTCTTACAAAATTTCCAAACGTACTTAATTATATATATATGTGTTACAGTAAAAACCTGTTTTTAGTGAAAACACGTTTTAACTAGTTGAAACTAGTTTTTACTGGATGTCATTGTTATAACCCGTTTTGTCTAGTTAAAGCTAGAATTTACTGCTGTACATGTTTTGATTTTAGATAAAACTAAAATCAAACATTAACTTTTTAACTTTTAACATTAGTTAAAACTAATTTTAGCTACATAAATATGTTTGGGGGAAATAAATAAAGTGATGATTGGGATTAAAACATTTGTATTATTTAATATCATATTTATTGAAACATCTGTGTTATTAACATTGTGGTCACACATCTGTGTTATTAACATTGATTAACCCTTTGTTCCCGAAGGCACCGATCGATCGGTACCCTGGCTTTTTAAGCAAAACTTCGAGGGTACCGATTCATCGTTACTTTGGTAAATATTGATTTTTGTAAAATTTATTAACAACAGATGTAATCTCGTTTGATATGAAGTGAATAAAGTATAATAATTCATTATATTAGTTGATAGCAGTATAAAATTTTGATTTCAAACAAATGTTTGATATAATGTGCGATAATTTCACAACGAATAAACATACATGCATAAGTGTTATATCGAATTGTACAAAACAATATTCTACATCTTTCTGGCTCAGTGCCAGCAAACAACTATGTAACTAGACAATGTTAATTTTCACAAAATGTTACAAATTATCAAGTTTATGTGTCAGTTCTGATATATATTATTTTTTTTTCTTATAAATTTTTCTAATAAAATGCATTGAAAAATATCCTATTTAAAACTAAAGATATTAATAAATGTAAGTGATTTTTTTCATATAGATATAATGATAATTTGATTTTTAGTGAACTTTTAAAATAATATCGCCTGACTGACCTATATTGCCTTAAGAGGGATCGCAAAATAAACATAAACAAGATGTCGGGGGAAAAGGGTTAAAGCGATACGAAATTCGTCATACACTATAGCAGGGGTGGCCAACAAGTCGATCGCGATCGACCGGTCGATCGCCAATTTTGGTCGATTGCTAGCGATGTCTTGACTTAATGTATTATATTTGTAACCGAATGCAACTGTATGCATGCAGTTATGACTCGACTCATAAGCAGTGAGTGCACTTCGTACTGAAACACAGTGTATAAACATAGTATGTATTTCACACTCCCCCTCCCCACTTAGACTATGTCTATGACAACAAGTCGATCGCGACACATTTTTACGATAAAAAGTAGATCTTATGTGCACAAAAATTGGCCATCCCTGCACTATAGGAACGTGTTAGCTGAATGACCTTGGTCGAAACAGTTTTTACTAAGCCATTTTGTTAAAACCCGTTTTGTCTAGTTAAAACTAGTTTTAACTCAAATTCATTTTTGACTAGCAGTAAATTCTAGTTTTAACAATGACATCCAGTAAAAACTAGTTTCAACTAGTTAAAACGCATTTTCACTAAAAACAGGTTTTTACTGTAACACACACACATATATATAAATTCACAAATAATCTGAATTTAACAGAAATTTTGATATTATATGGTTTGGAAACATGTTATCAATTTGTATTATCAATACAATCTTATATTTCATTGCATTCATATTTTTAATTGAAAGAAATAAAATTGCCAAACAGCTCAATTTTTTAAAATTCTTTAATGCTTTTACAATGATTTTAATTCCAACTTCACAAAAATCTACAAACAAAACATATTTCATTATTATTATTGATTAAAATTATTGTTAAATAACTCTTCTAGTTATTTATTCAAGTTTGTACGACTGCTACTAGTTATATAGTTTTATTATTGATTTTACACTTTATAATTTTCATTATTTTAAGATTCAATATGCCGCCAAGCAAAGCCATAAAAATTAAAAACGTGTCTAATTTAAGATGTAGCTAAAATAATAGCAATAAAATAATACAGGAAATCCTCGTTAGCTCAAAATTCAAAGAACTAAATAATCGTGACTTCAAATTATGAATTCAAGTTTTGAATTATGCAAGATTTACATATTCCTATATAATATGCCAACTGCCAGTAACTGATGTAATTTATTAAGCAAATGAAATATGGTTACATATACAGAATATTATTTTCGTTAATTAATAATTAATAATAATAACAACATAAATGAGCAATTATTTATTGTGACATCATTTCAATGCTGGGCTGAAATTTTTAATCATATTTAAATTAAAAATATTATTTCATTTAAAATATATGCTCTCCATCTGAAATTATTACTGTAGTATCTTGTCCTGGTACATCATACTTTTCTATTAGCAATGGAGTTGTGCTAGTCAACTATCAATTGAAAACTTTTCACCTTTCAAGGGAAAAGTTTTGATTTGAAATAACACGACTTCCAGTATTCATTGGAAGTTTGCATATAGTTAATTGAGGCAGCCTGCCTCTAAGGTTTCCATATTTGGTCTTGGATTTTATCTGTTTAACTCCATTCTCGAGATTAAGGAAAGACTGATGAACGGACAACAGTGGAAATTTATAAGTCTACAATTTTTCAAATTGCAGCCCAATAAACTGCAGGCAAACAGCATGTGTCTATTGAGAACCTCACAGGCACCAGATAGATTTTTTAAAAAGTAAAGCAGAATTCTCAAAATGTAGCCCAAATATTATTTTTAAAGTGACCCAAAAAATAGCAAGTCTCTTAAATATCCCAATCTGCTATTTGTAACCAATCTTGTAATCCTGAAACCCATATTTTATGAGATAAGAGAAAACAGGGTAGTTCATGGGTAAGTTGACACCAAAAAAATGTGTTACTATAAAAGCAAACCCATATTGATTAGATTAGAGTTGTTCTTGGTCTATTGTTCTCTTACTGCATGGAGGCATTTTGATGTAAATGAACAAGTTAACACATGCACGTCACAGTTCGGACAGAATTTTCACTTTGAATTTCAAAGTAACCATATTTTGAACTAACCAAATTCCTTAACATGTAAATCTCTATATCCCCAGGTGGGACAAAAATGCAGTTACAAACTAATGGGAACCATCCTTTGAACCATATACATTGAATTAACGAGGATTTCCTGTATAACCTAATAATTTTTCTTCTAATATCACAAAATTTTTGAAGGATGTTTATTATTTGAGAGGTATATATTTGAATATGATGAAAAAATAAACTAAATATAATTGCTATGATAATACACTTTCTAACTTTAAATTTCATCATCAAATTGTTTTTATCAAGTATGAAATTATTCTATTTTACATCATTCTTTAGTGCAACAAGAGAAATGATTTCTTTAACAGTTTTTTAAAATAGAATAACAAACTCGAAAATACAATGTATTATGTCAGCACAATGCTTAGTATAGACCAATGGTTTTCAACCAGTGTACGATGGCACTTCATCGATACCATGAAATATAGTGCCGAACAATGCCGTAACACTTTCTTATTTATATTACTAAAAGTACGGAAAGTGCAATAACTCTATAAAGTAGGAGTGGCGCAAGAAAACTTACCAAGTTGGGAAGCACTGATATAGACTGTTGAATGTCTATCTGAAAATGAAGAATGACTAATTCACACTATTATTAATGCATAACGTTTCCAAAAAATATGCATCATTTCTAAACATTGAATGTAAGAAATATTTTATGTACCATAACAGAAAAATAATATAAAAATAGATTTTATTCTACAAAAAATAGTAAACTTTCAATAACATTTTTATTTAAAAACAATATATTTCTATATAGTATATATTTCTATCAGTATATATACACATGAAGTCAGCAATTCATTTCTATCAATTCTATATAAGAATGTATTATATCAATAATATTAAGGCAGTATTATGTCAGTTCTGTGCCGTAAGGTCACGCGTCACTTTTTTTCTAACTGACACGTGATTGAAGTTACAGAAACAAGATTTTCAATGAAAATTTCCCGTGAAAAGAAGTTAAAATCGGGTAAAAATCAGGAAATCTTTTATACGGTTTCAAATGTTATTCTGTAAAATTATTCAGAGTTGACATGCAACGTATGGCATGTACCTGATGATTTGCAATTATTATTATTAATTTTCATTTTATAGGTATATAAATATCAGTTGGATTTTCCAGTTAAAAATTTTAATGTGAAATTGCATTTATATAATTTTTTTCATTAATTAATTATACTGTAATAAGCAATGATAAAATATTTTGTACTGTGGAAATGTTGAAATTGTTTTTTTAAATATCTAGTTGACTGATTGATTAGAACAAAGAATAAATATTAAAAAAAAAAACTTTTTTTAAAGTATTCGTTTCAAGAATTGAATAATAATGTTACTCGTTAAAATTTAAATATAATGACATCAAAAATATTCTATACTAAAGTATTAACAAGTAGGAAAAACTTTGTCCCGAATCCTGAATCTAGTTAAACGTAGGGGAAATGATTGTTAATGATCTACATTATATAAAAATATTATAATTAGTAGGAGAATTATAGATAAAATTTAAAAAATAAAAAGTAATACTGTGATTGTATTGAGTCAGAATCCGAGAAAATGTTAAATCCGAAAGATTGCTACTGAATTTTTTTAGGTTTAATTAGGATTACTTTTAAAGGAATAGACTTTTTATGAATTCATTTCTACAATCTAGTATTTATGTAATTTATATGAAAATTATGTAATGATTAAAAGAGCTTTCATGTCAAAAAATAACACGATTAACTCATTCGTAATAATAATCTATACAAAGCTATTCAGTGATAATTTTTTAATAAAATACAGTAGACCTGCGGTAATCCGGCACCCCCTATAATCCGACATGCCTATATGCAGCTCGGTATGCAATAGGCCGAAGAGAATATGCATCGTACAACGAACTTTTACTTCTGAGGAGACCGAGAGACAAGGCTTACTCTCGCGTCTAGCCAATGTAAAACAAAAGGAAATCGATGAATATTTGCATGCACCATAAATTAATTTGTTTATCCATTTTCAAATTAAGATCATACATAGTATGTACCTTGGAAATACGTATATATGTTGTATGTAATTGATTGACATCAATATGTTTAGTTATTATATTTTTGCAAGTGCTATAGCATTAATGATGTTAATTTTATAATAAACCCTATGCTATCTATTGTATTGTTTAATTCACTAAGTCTCATTGTATATTATGTAGTACATATAGATTTGATCTTACCATTTTTATAAGTATGCAATTTGTCAGGTTACAAGGTAGTCTTTTTAAAAAAGTTCCGGACTACAAGGGGTCGGTGGCAGTACTCTGTAGTCCGACGAATTCGATCATCCGACACTGCCTTGCAAAACGTTTGTCAGATTACCGCGGGTCTACTGTATTTAGCAACGAAACTCCTTTGTCTATGTTATTCTTCAAAATTTATTTTTAATGATTTTATTATTCCAAAAGTAAAAATGCAGCCGAAGAAAAGAAAATTTAATAATGAGACAATTTGATATGAACATAAGACAATTCAGACTCGAAAGAGTCTAAAATAAAGTTAGTTTTGATATCAAAAGTGAAAAATTCTTATTTTGAAGATTATAAGTTATTTTAGTTTCGTTAGAAGAATTAGATGTTTTCTCGATTGTTTCTAGGATTTAACGAATGCATTTTATTTTATTAAATGAGACGAGAGGTATGCAGTATACATAAAAAAAAGACATAAAATAAAAGATTTCTTATATAATATCATTTAAATCGATATAAATTTTATAATAATTAGTTTAGAATATATTACAGCGTAATGTTAAATGAATACGAATTTAACATCATTTTAATATTGGTATTTTCAAATATTTTGTAAACTTTAAAAGATTTTATCAATATGTTACCAGTACTAAATTTTTATAATTATAAATTTTGTTTTAGTTATTAATAAAGTTAGAACATTTAGTCACATGTTCTTGTCCTAGTCTTCATAATTAATTATGTTTAATTAAATTTTGTTTAATAATCTATCGGTTTTAAGTTATAAGTTTTACTTTGATTTATTTCTTTTGCTACTTTATATATTCTGAAGTTTTAAAATTGCAAATATTATTAGAAAAATATATTTTCTGTTGCAGTCAATAAACAAACATGTTACGTAGGTAACTCAAGTTGTAAATTCGTGTACATGGTTTGAAGTAAACTTGTTTGTTTGTGTAAAGTTGTTATTGAAAATTACTTTTTACCTATTTTTTTTTTATTATAGTTGCTATTTTTTCTTAAATTTCCAGACTATTTTAATGTTTTAAAAGCTGTATGTTTTATTTTGTAGAATGCAGTTTGATCAGAACAGTTTGCTAGCATTAAATCTTAGTCATTACCTGATGCAAAAAGCTGATAACTTATGTTAAATTGAATGATCAAAAACTTCAAAGACTGTTTAACTTCTGCATGAAATTGTTACTATCATCAGTCATACCTGATTATTCACCTACATTTATGTTCTGCATCGTAAAACTAGTTATGATTAGACATACATTTTTATGAAATATTGAACCAAATTAGTATTGTGTGAGAGAGGGAGAGAGTATTTTTTAGTTAAACCTAATATTTTCTTCATCATCATCAAAATGTGACTGTTAGGCTGAGACTCATTAGTATAAAAAGAAACCATGAAAACTTCACTAGTGGGGTTTTTATGGCAAGTACTGCCATTATGTGTTGAAAGTAAACACTTTTTTGAGTGTAAGTTGATGGAAATGAAGCATTATCGATTGGTTTATCATAAACTTCACAAGCACCAAAATGGTGAGAACTAGAGCTATAATATAGTGAAACGCTTATTTCCCACAATTCTCCCACAACATCATGATGTAGAAGTCCACTGACTTCTGATTGGTTGCTCAGCTCTCCCTTTTGACACTGCTCAGCTCGCTCTCTCCATCATAAAATATCATAGTAACGTGATTAAAAATAATTATTGTGGGGGTTTTTTTTTACTCTTTTTATACTAGTGGAGTCTCAGTCTTAGAGTTAGTTTTTCTTTGCTTTCTGCCAAGGAGAAATATCATTAAAATCTTTGCCATCCTTACATAGATCACGTAATCTTTGTAGTGTTTTTTCTAAGACAGAAAGGTGTTTTTTATCTTTTTTATCTTAAAGAAGAATGATGTTATCCTTAATGAAAAAAAGATTATGTATCAGCTGTTGGTAAAAATTCTTTTCAATTATATTTTTTAGCTCTTAAGCCCTTCTAACATAATCATATTGTAAACACAAGCTGGATGAAATAAATTACATAAAAAGTAGATTAAATAAGAAGGAATTCGGTCATTGGTTTATATAAGAATATGCTATCGATTATTAATTTTTTATTTTATTTTTATGACTATACCAACTATTTATTGAAAAAATAAAAACAGACATTTAATTTTACAAAAAAACATTGGTAACTATTTTAAATATGTCAAAAATTTGAATAAGTTTGCATTTTATTACAACGATAATTATTTTTTTTGTTAAAATTCTCACAATTTTAAAAGAAATCTTGGAAATAACGAATAAAAGTTTTGTCATATGTGATCGAGAATCCATAAAAGAGAATATTGAAATGGCATAATTGATGATAACTGTATTAATAATGCACATTTGGAAAAATTATTTTTATATCAAGCATTTGATGTAACAAAATTCGGTCACGCAGTCTACTTATATATTTCTCAACACTTAAAAATGTGAATCACGTCATAGGATAAACATTAGTTATTGGTCACTTAAGGAAATTTTTATTCTAAAATTTTATGACACAACAGAAGATTAGATTGGGGAATAATATTGTATTTACCAATGAATTTATTTTCATAACCTTTTTACTGGCAACATCTAAAATTACAAATGCCACTCATTTAATCCAAAATGTGTCTTGTTTTATGAAAATGCAAAACTGTATAGTTGTTGGCACATGTAATGCAAAAAACCTGGGGCTTTTTTTGCTGTCTACTGACATCAGAAACTTTTATTAATAGTGCCCCTGCAGTATTTCTACAATAGCTTTTATACAGCTCTTATTAAAGAAGTTTAAAAAGTCTAATAACTGTCTGGTGGCTAATAACTGTACAGGTATACCTCAAGTTACGTCGTTTCGAGTTACGTCGTTCTCGATTATACGTCATTTGTCAAAGAAGTATATGGAAAAATAAAAATCAAGTTTAAGTCATTTTATTTGACTTTACATCCGTCCGCCACAAATATCGAAGTCGTAATATCACTAGAAAAGCGTTAAAAGCACATGAAATCATATTAAGATATGTACATTTAAAGTAAATGTTAATATAATCATCACAAATCCTAGAGAACGAAACATGAAAACATTTGTGTTTCTGTGTTGTGGTCTTATTTAGCGGTCTTTAGTGCTCATTATTGGCGTTTTCCACCTACGTCGTAACTACACAAATAAATTCGACTTACGTCGCCTCTCCTGGAACCAATTACCGACATAAAGTGAGGTATACCTGTACAGTTTATCTTCATTAAGAAAATTGAATGATTCATTTTAAAGATTGTGTAGTTTAGTTTTTTTTCAATAAAGTTAGTCAAAATTATTGTTTCTAAATATCTGTATAAACAGAAAATATTTATAACACAAGTTTAAATAATAATAATATAAAATTAGTTATTGATCGTACTGAAGTTTATAAGAGTAAATGCAACCTTGATATTTCTCTTATATAAGTGACAATGGAAAACAATTTTACTTTTGAAAAAATTTTGTTGAAAATTCAGCACGATCTTCTGTTTTCAAATTAAGAAATATATTTGGAACGATAGGCGTAAAAGGTTTTTTTCCCGCAAAAAAAGGGCGCCGAATTCTGGTAAAATTTAGCCGTCATTCAATTATTGATGATATTAATGTTTACGACGCTATTAATTATCAAATTTTGTTATGAAAATATTAGAAATTTTACACAGTTTAATTTTGTTTATACGATAGAAAGACATCCATATCTTAATTATAATAATAATCTTTTGATAGTATGTCTGGCGTATAACTGTTAACATGATTCTTGTATATTGATAATATAATAAACACACAATGTAATAAGATCATATCATATAAAAATGATATATTTATTGCATAAATTTGAAAATAATTAAAATATTCATATAATTTTAAAAATGGTCTGATTAAACTCTGATTAAAATTA
The DNA here is from genome assembly GCF_030686945.1 of Centruroides vittatus. Classification (NCBI taxonomy): domain Eukaryota; kingdom Metazoa; phylum Arthropoda; class Arachnida; order Scorpiones; family Buthidae; genus Centruroides; species Centruroides vittatus. The sequence goes on along the minus strand of NW_027120712.1, from coordinate 233,813 downwards.
AAATAACATGTTTTTATATGAACAAAATATTCAATGTTAATACAACAGTAAAGTGTTAACACAGTAGAATCCATATTTTTGTAATTATGGATATTGTTATCTCTTGTTCAATCTGTGATCTAACATATAAAACTCTTTTATTAATTACTTTATTAAATTCATTTAACTTGCATTCTATTATTTTCGGAATCAATTATTACTTTGATTCGATAAATTCACAAACTTGCAATAATTTATGGTCGTATTGATTTTTACTTCAAGGATTTGCTTCTCACAACCAAACAAATCAATAAGAGATGGATTTATCGTGTAAACAATTCTTAATACACAGTCTGGCAATTTTATAATGAGACAGGATTTAAAAAAATAAATAAATAATGTAAAACATATTTGAGGAAACTGGATATACTCTACAAAATATATATATCTCGTATTGATACAGCAAGTGGCTTGGTCATTCAGTGACTGGAACAATTTTTGCATGGTTTTTTTTAATGTAGCATTGAGAGTGGAGGTTACAGATTCTGGATGATTTTGATATTTTTAAAAAATTGTAGAAAGACATATCTGCAGAATATAGCGGATGTTTGAGCATACAAATACCATACTTTCCGGCGTATAAGACGACCCCCGACTTTTATAGTTAAAATATAGAGTTTGGGATATACTCGCCGTATAAGACTACCATACTTTCTGGCGTATAAGATGACCCCGACTTTTGAGAAGATTTTCCTAGGTTAAAAAGTCATCTTATATGCCGGAAAATACGGTAATTAGGAACAATTCACTTTAACAATTATTGCAAAATGTCCAAATAATAATTGACAGTGATAGGTTCATCTTTTAGAACAAAAATATGTTTGCTATCAATGAGTTCTTCATTGCAAATTGAAATTGGATGTCCTACTATTTTATCATCATCTAAGTCTTTCTTTCCATTAATCTAAGTGTCAAATATAATATATGAACCTTTATTAGTTTTGGTTCTAATGTGTTTACCAGTAGATCTGATACACAATGAAGGTCTTACCAAGATAACTTATTGAAGATCTTTATCAGTTGCTTGGTGACCTACAAAGACAATGTTACCAACATCTATTTCTGTATGAGCTGTGTGATACTGAAAGGTATTATGGTTGGATGAGATCTTCAATAAAAGTGGTGTGGGTTTATACCTTCTGTTGCAGGCTACCATATATTATAACTACATTTCACTACTGTAGGTTTGAGAGTTAACTTATACTTACAAGGAGACGGCCAGACATTCGGGTCTCCGATTCAAATGAAAGTTGGTGAGCAGATAGCCCTAAACACAAACAGCTCCATCTCTGAATAATAGGACCCACTTCTTAAGTGTTTCTTAAAAACAGGACTTTGAAAATTGAGTGTTTATCTTATAAGTCTTTGGAAGTTTTAATCTTTGTAATGCCTACGTTTGTTACACTCAAATATAACAATACCATCATATCCGAAAATAAATATGAAGAAGTAAAAATTTTATTTAACCTTATACAAGAGTTAAATCTACAGAGACTTCATTTCCTGTTTAGAGAAAGTGACGTCATGGTTTTTTAACCACTTGTTGTTATTATTACTACTACTATAGCATTGTTGTTTTAATTAATACTACAGTAATAATACTGATACAGAAAAATAATAAAATTTCAAAGGTTTGAACCTACGTCGTGTAACTTCAGTGGCTAGCATCTTATCCACTCAGCTATCAGCGTTACAAGGATTAAAACCTCAAAAGACTTAAAGTCACACTCTGAAAATTGAGTGGTTTTTTTTTTTAACATTCAATTTTCAGAGGCTTGTTTTTCGGAAATGCTTGAGAAATGGGTCCTATTATTAGGACAAGAGCTGTTTGTGTTTAGGGATATGTGCTCACTAAGTTTCGTTTGAATCGGAGACCCAAACGTCTGGACATTATCTTGTTAGTATAGTCTAAACTAGAATTTTGAGTTGAAAATCAAGAGGTTGACTTGCATACTAGCATATTTGACATAACGGCTACACGATTTTAAGTTTTTCTTATAAAAATAAGTCCAAAACTTTTATGTCATGAAATAACTGATTAACATACGTTTGATTTTTATTTGCTTCATCGAACAACAATAAATTAAATTGCGTTGTGTATAACTTTTACCTATTAAACAACTGATAGAACAGATAAATAATTATAGTTGTGCATTATTTGTATTTTGCTATATGATGGTAAATTACTATTTTAGATTTAAATATGTTGTAAATAGTTCTTAAATTTTTAAATTAAAATGTTTATCCTGTATACTTATATTTTATGTGATAACATTTTATTCACTATTAAAAAATGATTACAGTTAGAATAGGAAGATAAGTCTTATTCTGATCTTTTCTTTTTTTTATTTATAATTAGAAATTTTACTAATAGAATTAGATAATTAGTAAAAATCTCAATTAATTAACTGATGTAGCTTTCCCGTATATTATTGCGTTGTCAAAATATTAAGTAGTGTGACAGTAGTGAAGCAGGATTTTGAGAATATGGGTGCTGTTCAAGGCAGATTCGGGAGGGATTAAGACATTTTCCCTCTTTTTTTTTAGAATGCTATTCAGTTACCTTAAAATTACTTTAGTTACCCAATCTTACCTAAGTGAAGTCATGTAATATCTATTGTTGTATTTTTTAAGCAGTCTCCTGGATAAGCCCATTTAGATTTTTGGATAATATATTAATGATAGAAAAAATTTCTTTCTCGATTTAAAAACTTACCGATTTTGTACACAAATAATATTTCGACCTTCTGCAATGCAATCTTTTTATATAAATCAAATATTATAATAATCAAAGGTAACATTAAAAAAATGTGTGTCATCAAAATATATGCATCATATTTTGTGATAAATTTAAACAAATTTATCATAACGTCTAATTGTAAAATATTTAAATGTAGAATTTTTATTTCTTATTTATTAAACAATTATTTTAATCAGAACGTTTTATGTTTTAGCTTGTGTTAACTGTGTTCGTTGGTCTGGTAGTGGGAAATATTTAGCATCAGGTGGTGATGATAAAACAATCATGATTTGGCAAACAGGAAGGTAAAAATTTTTTATTCAAAGTTATTTTACTAAAATAGTAATACAATTTGATTATTTCTTTAGAAATATCAATAAAATGATTAATAATAAAAATAAAGAAAGGTTTAACTGATTCAGAGGCGGAGAACCTACAGCCTTCAGACAACATATGGCTTTTTCAGGTTTATAGTTTGATTTGATAAAGCAAAATGGTGTAGGTTTAATTCTTCAATCATGAATTTTGAGCTATAAAAGTACATTTTCTGTTTTTTACAGTTACAGTTACATTAATATTATAATTTATGACAACATGTAATTGTTTTTCATAAATATATTAAACTTATAACAGCTACTCAAAAATTCCACAAATAATCAAAGCACAAACAAAAATAAACAACATGAAGTTTTAATCTGTATTTCATAATAGTCATTTTATATTCTGATGTAAATTATCCTATTCATTGAAATATTTAGAAAATATTAATGTCAGAAACATTTGGTAAGTTAAGAAATTTTTTTATGCCATTTAAAGAATATTCAGAATCACTTTTAAAAGTAATTTTAATAGATTAACTGTTTTAAATGGGTTTACTTAGCAATGGGAATACCTCGAAATTCTTTGAAATTTATTTATTCTATTATAAAAATAACCCATCTCTCCATCTTTGATGTAAATGTACAGATTAAATAATTTACACTTTATTAAGCTAGTTAAAAGTTTCAATATAAACAGATATTTTTGACTAGTTACATAGCAGCTGTTGAATACTACAGAACTGAATATAAATTTAAAAGAATAAATACATTTTAAATAAGTGTAAAATACATAGAAAATATTTTAAATAGTAAAATAATAATATAAAATAAACAATGTAAAGTAACAATAATTTTAAATATTTATTATTTTTTTAATACATTAAATACTAAAATGCTTTTTGGTGAGTTATTTCCATGAGATTAGTAGAGATTCAATATTTTTAGTATTCCACTTAGATCATTTTTTGTTCATAAATGTAACGTAGTTCTGAAAAATTCATTCTAAGATTCTTGCTCTCCAATAAATAACTCTTTTTACCACTGTCACTTTCATATTTTTATTTTATTTAAGGCTATTATCAAATGTGCGGGTGTCACTACCATTTCCAACATGCTACTGATGTTGCTTCAGTGAAATTAGTTTAGCTGCATGCTGTAAACATACAACAGTGAACATGGACATTAAGTCTGTGGCACAGCTTGAAGTCACACAACAAGAACAGATGACATTAGAGGACATTCTACAAGCTATATGTTTTTCACCTCAATGAAATTCCTCCTTTGAAACTATAAACTTATTTTTTTTTAAAGAATTAGATATAACAAAATAAAGTTAAGGAAATCTTCACATTCCTATTCAGTTTTTCCTGATAAAACAATCACTCAATATAATAATGTATGTATGTAAAAGTTATTTGAGCAAAAAACATGAAGAATTAGAACAAAAAATTAGGCACTGGTGAAGCTTAATACAGGAAAATTATTTAAAGTCAGTTCAAAATATTAACTATTTAATACAGCAATAAATACCTTAATTAGCTAGTTAGTATTCAAATGATTAATTTAACGATTATAAAAATGAATGTTTTTAAATTCAAGTTCACTTAAAAAATAAGGCATTAATAATTATGAATATAAATATTTGTATATGTTTATAGTTCTTTGAAAACTGAACTTGAGTAACTTGAAATTATTTATGAATTTATGATTTGTATGATATATTAGATTGTATTGTTAGCAACACAACTGGGTTACATTCTAATGAAATGCAAGTACAGGCAGTCCTCCACTTACGAACATTCGATTTACGAACTTTTGAAGTTACAAACAAAGCCGACAGATGGCGGGTTAAAGTGCAGTCGGTTATTTTTTATGTATAGTCAAGTTTATTTTTGAAGTTTTACGTTAAAACATTTACAGTACATACATATGTACATTTGTAGTTGTTTTAAATGAGTAATTTTAATAAATAATGTACTGTACGTGTGATTGATTTGAATTTACACTTCCCTTTAACAATCTTAATTCGACATTATTCAAGTAGCCCAAACATTACATAATTGTAAAATCAACGTTGTATTTGAGTTTTTGCGCCAAACATCTTCTTTTCGAGTTACGAACTTTTCGACTTGCAAACGCCCGCTACGAACGGATTAAGTTCGTAAGTAGAGGACTTACTGTATGTTAAAACTGTTTAAAAGTTTATTTGAAAAGAAAGATAAAATTTTCTTTTATTAGGTATGGAACTGGATCAACTGTTTTTGGTTCTGGTGGAAAAATGGTTAATATTGAACAGTGGCGATGCATCAGTACTTTAAGAGGTCACAGTGGAGGTAATTTTATTTCAAATTAACATATTTTTTTTTATAATTTGTAAATTTTAATTAACATTTTATAATTTCATTGAGGTATAAATAATTGATTTTCTTTTTTGATATGAGTGTATACATAAATCTACAATGTATACAATCGCAATAATTAATGATGCTTTGTCTGTAGATTATTGTAATACTATATAACAGTATAATTAATAATGTAAATAACTAAGATATTTACATTACTAATGCAAATAAGCGTTAAATCATACTTTAAATATTTTAAAGTAGTATTTAGAGGCTGTAGAATTAATAAGAACAAATCAGATTGAAATCAGTAGTCTTAAAGCTATAACATTTCACTACTCAAACAGTAATTTTTTACAGCACTTTAAATAGTACATCATATGTACACTATAATATTGACAGATTATTTTAGTATTTATTTCAGTAATTGCAAAAATAAATTGCATTTTATGCAGCTGTCTACATTACTGTTTTTTATGTTTGCTTTACATTACATTTATCTATTATTTTTTTGTTATAGACATAGTTGTAAATCTTGAATTTATAATTAAAACAGAAACCCAATTATGTGAGGTGATGTGGACTGATGCGTATCTTAGATAACTAAAAACAGATAAAATGGACTGCCACACAATTTCGGATAAAAATTACAGATATCAAAATATTATATGGCATCAGTTTTAAGTCTCTTGTTATCCTGTAGTAAATTTAATCATATATTATGATATTTTTTTACACCATTTATTATGCAGTTAATACTTCCAATAGTTGTAAGAATAAAAATATCTTATGTAGTTAACTTTAATATGTATAGTTTGTCTCACATTGAGGTTAAATGATAAAAGGTAAAACACAAACAAATCCTATGTTATTGTTTAAACTTTTTTTAAAAAGTCCTTTATAGTGGTTCCTCCCTTCTTTTCTGCAATGATCCAGTCATCTCACCATGGGCTGCCTGTCTATGAATACATGTGTATATATTTTGTGTATATGTGTGTTCATTCTTTGATGTGAACTTGTTATTTGTAAAATAATAATCAGTTTTTGTTTCATAGTTTGATATAGATATTAATAAAAATAATCTGTAAATTTTTATATCAGATTTATGGAAGTCAGAAAATTTGTTGTCGATATAAAACTTACTGAATATAATTAACCTTTCAACAGTGGGTTAGTCAGGTATGGAGCTATCTCTATGTAGTGGAGAATAAATGTGGGAAATTTTTAAAGTATTTTTCCACGTGTTTTTTCTCATTACCGTTTCGGAAAAAGATTTTGTAAACAGTTATGTCTAGTAAAGAAAAGTCTTTTTTTATTGTTACATAATTCATTTTTTATGTGAATTTTTTTTGCGGTAGTTTTTGGCTAGTTTTTGGTGATATCCGCAAAATTCTTTTGCGGATATCACCAAAAACTAGCCAAAAACTACTGCGAAGGATGGATATATCTGCAAAAGAGTGGATATATCCGTCTTTCATCACCGCTACACAGTCACCCTTGACGGATATATCTGTCGGTCACTGCTGAGTGGTTAACATTTATCAAGTGTGAACAATTAGAAAGATCATAAAACCCTTGTTTGTTTTGATTATTTTATTATTGTGATATTTTTACAGTTGTTTTATTACAGTGGTTCCCAACTTTTTTTTAATCGTGACCCTTTTTAGTCTTTTAAAAATGTTCACGACCCCCCCCTTTCACATCTGTCATATTTCATCAATAAAACAAAAAATAAAAGGTTTGACAAAATATATTTTAGGACTTAACAATAGTGATGATATTTTTTATTAAGTATTAATTATTAATGTGATCATCTGCTTAACCTCTTAACTTCGGACTATAGAGCTAGTGGAAGGAACGACGAAAGTAGATTGAGGCGCCTCTAGCGGCGATGTCGAGTAACAGAATCGGGGCTACAAAGCACCACTAAAAGTATGACGTGCGAAATGGCTTTGTTAACAGAGGTCTCAACTATACCCGGCTAGTTTGCCACAGTCAAATTTCACCAGGCATAAGGAGAGGTGCAGGTGCTGGCTGCCCACTGATTAGTCGCATATCTTGTGTTGCCAAGCATAAATAAATTATTAACATTAAGGCGACCCCCCAAAAAAGCTAAGGCGACCCCCTTGTGGGTCGCGACCCACTGGTTGGGAACCGTTGTTTTATTAGAACTTAAATAAATTGTCTATGGTATATAAGATATATTCAAATCAAATCTTTAACTACTTAAATAATTAGAACCAGATTACATTCAAACTATTATAAAGCTAATTAATAAATGATTAAATAATGCAATTTAGCCTAAAGATATGCAGTTAGGTCACTAAGTTACATTAAATTTAATAATTATAAATTAAATTTGAATTAAATTAATTACAGTAATTTAGAAGATTCCAAAAGAAAAGAGCAATCTGGTGTGAGATTTGAATTAAGTAATCATAAACATTAATAAATAATTTAAATGATTGTTTTTATTTAATTGACTTTTAATAGAAATATAATTAATGAATTAAATTTTATATTGAAATTCTTCCACAAGGTTTGTAGAAAAATTTTGAGATACCAAAAAAATTTTATATGAAAATTTAATATCGCACGTTATTTTATAGATATACTTGACTTAGCATGGTCACCTCATGATGTATGGCTGTCAACATGTAGTGTAGATAATTCTATTGTGATTTGGAATGCCCTGAAATGGCAAGGTAAATAATTTTCGATTCTATTTAAATCATTATTATGTATTAGAAGAAGAATTCAAGATTTCTTTTACCTTTTTTGCCCTGTGGGCACTGAGAGAGTCTTTTTTTCATACCCATTGTGGGCTTAGTCCAACCCACAGTGAGGTGGGGAGGGCTGGGGTCTGGCATATCCAGGATGGACCTGTAAAAATTCCTTCATTTGGATTTGATCTGGGTTCTCAGAGCAGTAGGCTGACACTTAATTGTTCTGTCATTCAGCCAGCAAAAATTTAAGTAGAGAAATGAAAAGTATGGATAATACCAAGTTTATTATTATATTATATATTAGGTAATAAGCATATTTATTTATTTTGAAGTGTTAGAGGTAAGGTAAAAGATGATAATATAAATTTTATTGAGAAACTATTAAATTTATTTTAAAATTAACACTAATTCAAGTAATTAACTTATGGCTTGTATTAGTACACTTTTTTGATTTTTTTAATCATTATAATTATTGTTAAATTTTTGTCAAATTTTGTACTTACTAAGTTGCTGTTTCTTGTTCTTTACATTAAAAAAAGTTTAAAATGGTTATACCAGAAATATTTTTTAAAATGAAACTTGTAAATGTTTTAACTGTCATGTATAAAATTGTCTGTTAATGTATTGGTAATTTTATTTACCAGTTTTGTAAATAAAATTGGTTATATTTCAGTTAGTCATTGGATATTCTTAACATAAATATTGAAAATATTTGAAAAGTTTTGAATATATTATTATTGATACATAGAAACAATGGAGTGATTTTATAGAATGAGAACAAGAATAAATTTTCCTTTACTATTTCTTAACATAACATTTTAAAATCTTTGCTACTTTCATTATTTTTCAAATGTTTAAATCTATAAAAAAATCTATTTGTATGTTATGATAAGTTATTTGTAGATACTATACATGACAATTTAATCATTTAATTCTTCAAAACTATGCATGTCTTAATGTATGATAGATGGGTGTTTTTAAGTCCATCCAGAACTCTGCATCACCATGAAATAACTTTTAAAATGTTACTTACAATTCAAAGTTTGACAGCAACACATAGCTGTACAATACCAGACCACCACTTGTGCTGCAGTGACATTCAAATACTCTTGCAGCCATTTCTGGAATCCCAAAATTGCATGTTGACAATGTTTGTCTAGAATGTATTGAATAACCATACAAATTCTCTTCTTTAGGTGATGCAAATTTGCAGGTTTTTCAGTATAGTAACTTCTGTTTTACCATCTCCCCACAGCCAGAATTGCAGCCTGCGGGTCAAGAAATGGACCCCCTATGACCAATCCGTTTTTCACCAAATTGTTTATCCAGATAACATCTCACTTGAATGAATTCTGTAAACTGCAACATGCAATTTAAATTCAGCAAACCACAGAACACACTGCCTTCTGAATGGTTGATATCTTGAAAACAACTAACTACTTATTGTTCAATAGATGCTGAATTCACAGTGTTGCCAATTCCAAAATTTTAAACTTTTATGCTTATTTTATAAATTACTTCATAATGATGCGACATACTGTCGGATGATACAGCACTTTGAAATCTAGCAGGACTTAAAAAAATACTGTGTATCTTGGAGAGTAGAATATAAATACAGTTCAAGTTTATTTCAAAAAGTCAAAAACTATACAAATTTTATTAATAATTATAAGTAGATTTCAAATATATAGTAATAATACCAAATTCATAATTGACTGATTGAAAATTCTGTTGTTTATATAAAAATGATTATGCAATCCATCTGTTTAATGTATACAAGATATCTTTAATAGTATAAATCTTATCTTTTAAAATTCCAGCATTATTGACTGATATTCAAAAATTATTTAAATATTTTTAAATCTATATTTTAGATATTTTAAGTTTGTGATTTTAGTGAAATATTTATATAATTCAAAATATTTCCAGAAATAATAGCCATTCTAAAAGGGCACACTGGTCTTGTTAAAGGTGTATCTTGGGATCCTGTTGGGAAATATATAGCATCACAGGTAAATATAATTTTTTAAAAATAAATTGTAAATATCCAAAATGTCAACTTATAAAGATAATTTGTCATATGCTATCTGTTCAGAATCGTCCAGAGATGTACTTTGTCTTCTTTTCCTCCAGTTTTTTGGCTAAACTTCTGCATAGGCCTTCACTTTGCTATGTGACTATGCTATCAATAATTGAAGTATCAGTGTATATTTTTTATAACAAAATTAATACAGAAATACTGAAATTTTTAATACAGATTGATTATAATTAAAGTTTGTAAATTTATTGTTGTGAAAGAAAAATTATTATTGATGTAAATATAAATATGCCATTTAAAACAAATTATTTTTTTCCAGAAATGAAAAATGTTAAATGCATTTTAATATTTTTCATTTTTGTGTGATGGAATAGTTTCAATATGTACTTTAATAAACTGTTTACCATAAAGAAATTTATATATATTGTTGAATTAATAAACTATTATTTGGATGTTGATTGCGGTAATATTAGCTCAATTAAATGAAAATTTTATTTGTCCAGAAACATTTGTATAATCTAAAGTCATATACTTTCTGATTATATTTCTGTTTATAGTATACTTTTGGATTACAATAACTGCTATACCATTTATATTATACTTATTTAATGCAAAGATTAATAAATACATTAAAAAATATTTCATCGAAAGTTTTTATTCTTTTTACATAATTTTAGGTAAAATTCCTGCAGAGGATTTTAAAATATGCTACTACTGAATTAAATTTTTTTGTGATAAATATAAATAATGATAAATTTAATTTATAATTAATGAATTATTTTTGTTTTAATTACAAGAATAATTTTTTTTAGGCTGATGATAAAAGTCTAAGAGTATGGAGAACACACGACTGGCAACAGGAAGCAGTCATTACAGAACCTTTTTCCGAAGTATATATTTTATATATATCTTAATTTAAGGAATAATTAATTTCATTTAACTATATAGTACAACTTCAATAATGTAAACTGTCATTTCATATAAAGAAAAAACAGACAAGACAATTTATTATCCAAGAACTGTGTTTTATTATTATATACTCTATACATATATATGTGGTGTCTATAGATGGCTGGGCATTAGAAGCATATGCAGAATGCAGTTTAAGAAAGAATACGAAGAGCTTCTTATGACATATAATGACGTATATTTTAATACAATACAGAAAACATTACAAAATGAAGAACACTAAACAAATCATCTTGGTACTAATTATTAAATGGATATTAATCATTTTGAAGCAGACGTCGTTGCTTCTTTTTTTCTTTTCTCTAATGGTTCGTCTTTTTTCCTGCCTGCGCACAACATCGGACTCGACTAAGTCACATCAGCATGGGGGACAGGCACCATATATATATAAATCATTAAACATAATTAAACTGTTTTCAGATAATTTAATTATGTTTCCAGGTATAATTTTAAATTTACAAAGTTTTAGAGAACATTATCATTTTAAAGTTGAATTTATCATATCATATATAGAATATGACAGAAATAGACTAAACATAATTGTTATAATATAATGGTTAATTTTTGAATTTGCTTAATAACGTTTTTTTCTAATTAAATTGATATATCTTGTTATAGTTCAGTGTTTTGATTGCAATAATTTTATTAACAACTGCTTATTAACAGAATTATTACAAATAAAATAAAATAAAATATTATTCCTGCTTGATTATCGTTGTATAGTTTATCAGTTATCTCCTTATAAAGTTATTTTATTTGTTAATAATTTCATTTTGTCTTTAATATCATTAAATAAAACTTTCATCAGTAATATCTTAAAATTAAGAAAATTGTATTTGTTAAATTTTAGTGTGGTGGAACAACTCACATTCTTCGTTTAAGTTGGTCTCCAGATGGTCAGTATTTAGTATCAGCTCATGCAATGAATAATTCGGGTCCAACTGCTCAGATTGTTGAAAGAGATGGTTGGAAAACAAATAAAGATTTCGTTGGACATCGAAAAGCTATTACTTGTGTGGTATGTGTTTTTTTTAGATAAAATTTAGTGTTAACTGTGTAATAACATAAGGTAAATATACAATATTTTAAATATAATGCAAATTCATTGTTAAACTTTCTTAACAACCACATTTGCGAAAAGTTCAGTTTATGAATAACAATGAAGTAAGTTTGAACTGTTGCTTTATGAAATAAATGATTCCACAGAAAGCACAGACAATGAATTTCAATATTTTAAAATTTTATGCTGTATAATTGGAATTACTTACATTGATATATGATGAGAGTTTTGTTTTGAAGTAGAAATTATTATACAATTTTTTAAAACTACACAATATTAAAAAATACAAAGTAGTTTTCCACATTTGAATAAAAACTGTTTATTAATTTATAAAGATGTTTTTTTTGCAAATATGGTAGATATTTACACAGAATATTACTTTATGAATTTCTTTGTTTTTGATTAAATTTGTTTTTGCTATGGAATTTTATATATAACTTTGCAAAACCTGACTTTGTAATAATTTTATTTAAGAAATATTATTTGTGAATGTTATTCAAACTGTTAATATTTATGGTAATATAGTGGCATTTATTAATAAAATTTAAATGGTTAAATTAAAACAGTTTGTGTCAAAAAGTTTCCATTTCAGATTTTAAAACAAATTATTTTCTTTCAGTTAAGTTATTTGATTAAAGTAATCAAATATTACAGAATATGTTGCTATTTTAATTTAGGTTTTACATTTAACAAAAACCATGAAATGCCACTCTTAAATTTTTACTCTAAAATAGTGTTGATATATATATATATATAATATAATATAATATAATATAATATAATATAAAAATTATTTTTAAATTGTAAATATTTAAGAAGATACAATTGACCTTTTTAATTACAGAGATTTAATCCTAATATTCTATCAAAGATAAATAAAGAAAATGAAAAGGTAAATTGTCATTATAATTTATTTAATTAAAATTCAATATAATACAACATATGATATCATTATGATTAGGTACATCACTTCTGTTGTTGTGCAATTGGAAGTCGTGATAGGTCGTTATCAGTTTGGGTAAGAAATCTTATTTGTCAATAGTTTAGCATTACTTCATTTTAATATAAGAGAATTTAAAACAAATCTAACATAAGACCTTAAATTTACTTTATTATAGTACTTTATTAACTTTATAATTATTTTCTGATTGAAAATTAATTACTATAATCTTCAAAATGGTAATTTTAAGCTACAAAATATTACTTGAGATATTCAACATTTCACTTCGATTAATATATTTTCTACATAGAAACCAATGCAAACTATTTATTTTGAATTTTTGATGAAAATGGAAAGATTTATAAATATCTAAAAAAGAAATTATCCATTTTTACTTTCATTTAAAAAAAATTTAGTTTGTTTTTGTTATTTCTAAGTTAAACATAAAAATAATTCAGAATAAAGAATAATATAATTGATAGTTATTCTTATAAAGCATAAAGAAAAAAATTTAAGAATCTTAAGCACAATATATTTTTTATTTAAGTATATAATTAAACAAGCAATTATTTATTGTGATGTCACAATGCTGGGCTGCAATTTTTAATCATATTTTTAATTTAATTTAAAATATATGTTCTCCACCTCAAATTATTAGTGTCTTGCCCCTGTACATCATACTTTTCCTGCTAGCAATAGAGTCATGTCAGTCATCTATCTCCTTTCAGGGGAAAATATTTGAATTGTAATAATATGACTTCCAGTGAAAACCAGAATTTCTCGTATATTTAATCAGGGCCTCCTGCCCCAAACTTTTTATGTCTGGTCTTGACTTTCATCTATTTAACTCCATTCTCAAGATTATTTCTGTATTATTTCTTTTAATTATCTTTTAAGAAAATCTATAAAATGTTATTTTTGTGTGTAAAAGACAAGATATTTTTATAAAACCATGACATGTAATCATCTTGGAGTTTAGAAGAATCTTTTGTTCTTACAAATGCAAATTTTACAAATTATAAATTTTATTTCTGTATTTGGTCTAATGTAGAATATGCAGAATTTTAATCACATTACTTTTATATATATTTATATAAATTATAACATAAATATTAATTTGTTCTAAGTTAAAACTATATATATATATAAATACACACAGTTAATTTATAATTGTTATTTATAAATATGTATAAATAACAGTTATACAACTTGATTTTTACTGAACTAATTTAAAATCTATTTTAAAACTACATTTATTATTATTTGTAAATATTTATCTCATAAATCCTAATAACTCTTTATCTTTGGAACACCAATAATATTGTAAATTATGTTTATTTATTTGTTTTTGATAAAGATTTAAATTTTATCTTATTCAAAATGCATGTTTTAATATATTCAGCAGCCTTAGTAGTAATTTTAAATATTATTTAATTATTAATTATTTAAATTCTAACACGATAAATTTTTCTTACGTCTTTCTTAATTCATAAACCAAAATTTTGGTACAGTATTCTGTTCCGAATTTCAATTGTCTGACTCGCAGCAACTCAAGTAACTACGCTATTTTTGACACATTATTTATTTTTCACTAGTATAGATACATTTTGAATCACAATATTTAGTGATTCCTTTTCAGTATTACATCTAAAAAAATGATAGAAAACTTTTATAAGTACAAGATACAAGATCACAATTATAAGTATAGATACAAGTACAATTTAGGTTATTACGAATTAAAACATGATGCTTATAAGTATTTGTGTAGAGGACGTTTCTATCAAGTGGTATTTGAAATCCTTGATGATTAAACACTAGTAAAAAACTTGGGGTGATGCTAGGGCTTATCTAAAATGCAATAATAAAACTTGAGAGTACTTATTATAACCGATAAACAATTAAAATCTATCAAATAAGTTGTGTGGTTAGTAACGAGTTGGCCTATTCACCGTGATTTTCATCTGTGTTATCATTTAGGTGCTGGTGAGTGTTACATTCATATATATCTAAAGAATTTGACTGAACCTTTATAAAACACATTTACATGCTACTATAACAAATTATAGAATATTTACGTTATTATATGTCATATTGTTCTTATAGAATAAACTTTCATTGTGAAGAGCTTTCCAGTGTAACACTGTCAAGACAAGTGACAAACTATCAGTAGTTCACTGATCAACACGGTGCTTACTATGTATGACATCATACCAACATGGTTGTATTTGCATTCCTTTATTTAAATTAATATTATTTTCATATCTCCAAATTTCAATATGCTCTTTAAATCTACATTTAAATTGATTTTATTCTTTATGCAGAACTTGGATAATATTAAAGTTCTGCATAAAGAATAAAATCAATTGAAAAAGTAGAACAACAGTTGTAAATAAGTAGTAGCACATCAATTGAAAAAGACTGTTTTAATTTATAAAATTAATGTGTTTAAAATTAAAATAACAATAATATTCACATAATGAGAATTCATTAGCAACTTAAATTATAAATTGTAAGTCTTATTTTTAAATGAATATCAATTCTTATTGTAAATTCAACCTTTATGTCGATAATAAATGTATTTAAATATAAATACGATACTAGATACGACTTAAAATATCTCGAATATAATTTCTCTCTCTTTAGAATATATTTTGATTTATATTGGTTTTGATTAAAAGAAATGAATTAAAAATAAATGATATAGTTATAAATATTATGAAATTTTAATTTATCTTAATTGTATAAATATATAATTTAATTTTTTTTTCCAGCTGACATGTTTAAAAAGGCCTCTTGTTGTCATTCATGATTTATTTTCAAATTCTGTTCTTGATATTTCATGGTGAGTTTATCAATCTTCTTGTCATTTTTTTTTTAATCAAGTTAAAACAAAAAAAATAAATGCTGATTTCTAATGAACAAAATTATGGAATGTGAAATTTCTTAAATATTTCATAATGTATTTTCTAAAATAAGTTGTTTTTAAAGTATAGTAATTTTTTTTATTGATTTCGAATTCATTTACATACAGAGAAATTTTAATGATTACAGTTTATTTCATTTAAAATATTTTTGATAACCAGAAATGTCTAAAAAAAATTTTTTTTTATCCTGCTTTAAATTTTTATTTAGTGTTTAAATTATATTGTGTTAAGTAATTTATTATTATAACTAAGGTTTTTAGACAATATAATAAGAGTATATGTAATATATAACTTTAATGGAATTGGATCCAAATGAAATTACGCACACATGTAGAGAGAGAGAAACAGTGTATTTATGTATCCATTAAATCAATCACACAACAGAAAATTGAAGATTTGAAGATTCTCAATTATTCCATGCCTGTGATTGATGAACAGATAATTTTCTGTATAAGAAAGATGTTTTCTGTTTGAGTATAGTTGTTCTTTTACATATTACTTTGACATTTCTAGGATTATAAATCAATCATCTATTTTACAAAAATTAAAATTAAAATAATAATGCATAATCAAAGTGTAAGATGAAAACATACATTTTTACTTCCATATTTTCTTCTTTATTGAAAATGAGCATCATAAGCCGTGGACATATTAGGAGTACAGAAAGGAAAAATAAAGATATTTTTAATGTTTTATATAACATATATGGTAATGAAGTACATATTGTGACATAGCAAAAGTTTTCTGTACAGAAAATTTAAAATTGAGTCTGCAACAGTCATTTTCTGTTATGACTTTGTTGTATATTTAGTTTTAAATAATTGGTTGATTTTATTCTGACTGCTAATTTAATATTTGTTATTAATTCTATATTATTAGAATTGTTATTTGAATCTCTTCACACTCAATTTTTAAAGTTGTGCTCTAGATTTTAATATTCTTTATATTTATTTACATTATAGGAGTATTTTTCTAATGTTACTAGTGTCTTTTAAACTATATTAATTATATAAAATTTAACTACACTAATAATGTTTTAATTAAATTTATGAAATAATTGGCAAATATTTGATTTTTAGGAGTCAAACAGGTAATCAGTTAATTGTCTGTTCTTGGGATGGTACAGTTGCATATATTGATTTTGGTGAGGAAGAGATTGGTAAACCTATATCTTCAGAAGAGAAGGTATTTTATGATATTTAATAAAATATAAATACTTGAAGATAAAAAAAATTTGAATTTTAAATTAATTTAAAATATTTATTTTAATAATAATTAGAGTTTTCTTCATCAGCGTTTGTATGGTAAAAGTTTGGCAATGACTAACCATAGTACTGCTACGACTGTTATAGAAAATCCAGAAATGTTAAAATTACAGGAAGAACAAAAGAAAGAAATGATACAAAAAGAAAATATGGCAAATAAAACAAACAGTGTTATTAAGGAAAATGGTGTTGCAAAGCCATCAGAACAGCTTAGCGTTAATCGACAAGCTGTACAGATTAAGGTAAAAATAATACCTTAATTTAAATCTATAATGTACTAATAATTTATATAATGGAATGTTTATTATATCTCACGAGAACATCTATCAAATTGCTATGAAAAAACGTAATAAACTTTCTAATGAAATAAAGTATTAATTGTTGTTAGTTTTTTGAAAATAATTAGAATATGTCCATATTTTAATACATATAATTATCAAAATCAGGAAACATTGTTCAGGTTAACTAATATTAAAGTTAACAAACAAGAAATAAGCAAAGTTAGTACCGAAGCTATTGCTAAATATATTGTCTAAAACATTCAATGTTTCTTGATGAGAATTCTGTTATGAAATACAAAACGTAATTAATAATAAATATTGCCATATGAATTTGCATGCTATTAAATTTGAATTTATTTTGACAATGAGAAAATTTTAATATACAGTTTAGTCATTGAACAATATTTCAAGTAATAAGAATTTCATTTTCAATTGCTATTCTTTGAATTTTCTTTATTAGAAACGAAGAAACTTTTCTATGTATTATTATAAATTTTCAATCATATTATCAAGTGAAGAATGACTTGTTTTCGTTTAAAATTTTAATAATTATATATATGTAGAATGTGTAAATAGATATGATTGTATCTATAGTTATATTATTTTTTCAGTTTTAGTTACTAGCTTTTAAATGAATTTCATGCATGAATTTCTTACAGGGCCCAATAGATAAACAAATTGAAACAAGAATGCCAGATGGAAGAAGAAGAATCACTCCTCTCTTTATTCCACCTGCACCTGATGTTGGGTAAATATTAGTAAACTTTAAATTCTTATATTTTTCTAGATATTTAAAATTTTATCTTTATCATTTATATAAAGATTTTAAAAATTTAATTAAAATTAAGTTTAATAGCAAAATATTTGTTTTAGCTGTAAAACATATTAATTTTTATAATATTTTTCATTCTTTAATGAATCAAAGTTTAAATATTAGAAAATATTTTTAGTATACATTCAATATACATTACAAAATACAATATAGAATAAACAGTCTTAAATATTGGAAAATATTTTAAATGTTTAATATTTTTTCAATAATAGTACTTTAATTTAAAAGTAGTTTTATTAATTTCTTTAATAGAATACTGAATACTTGATCCATGTTGTGGGAAGACATACATTTTAAATACCCACTAATATTTTTATTATATTAAGAATTTTATGGATAAACGAAAATTATATCATTCATTTATATTATTTAAATGAATGCATCTATACACAATACACAAGATTCTCTTGTTTTCTCCGTCCGTTGAGTTACCTATCAGTTGCAATTAAATTTTCTTTTTTCATATTTTTAGCTAATGTAAATCTTCTGCTTTGTAAAATGTTAGTGATCTAACAGGTGCATTTTTAATGCATGAACATTATTAAATCAAAGCTTCAAAGCTAATTCAACTTTACTATCTTCTCTGGTTTGGTTTTTGCATGATTTTCATCCAGAAATTATGTTCTCATTTTACTGCTGACATTTCATTGTTCACTGTTTTTAAAAATCTTTCATAAAACTGTGCAGTAGCATTACATTGACGTATTTTTCACAACTTAAACTTCAAATTTTAGAATGTTATGTTATCTTTGAGGAATAAATCTCTGATTTTTTTTTTTATTTGCTTCACCCATTATGCTGAGTGGTGAAGTACGGTATTGTGATTTAATTAAACAGTAATGAAAACACACACACACAAAAATGTATTGTTATTTTTATAATTATGTATATGAGTTTAATGCATATTTGGGTGATGTTTTCCTTGGAAAAATTTTCAAAATTTAATGTATTAAATACTGTATACAGGGTCCATACAGACCTGGAAAGTTAGAGAATTGCAAACACCATGGAATCCATCTGTCACTCTTGCTCCTTTTTGATCCAAACATGTCTTTAAATTCAGTTTAGTATAGGGGTGTACGAAAACTGAAGCAACCAGACATAAGTGCGACAACTTTTGTTAGTTATCTTGTAAACTATAAATGATAATCTAATGATTTAAATTTTGTTGGATAGAAGGTTTACATCTGTATTTAATTAAAATGGTGGGTAATGGGGAGGGGGAGTAGGAATGGGAGTGGTGGGGGTAGTGGTTGTGCATGAACACCAAAAATGGTAGCATTTGGCAGTGAAACTTTGGATCATGAAGAGATAGGACATTGAAATTGGTGTCAATTTGTATAGAATGACAGGATTTACAATACTATTTAGCAATAATAACCAATAAAATAGAATTTGTAAAGTTATAAGCTGATAAATGTGAGAAACTTAACAACCAAGACTATTCGTTTACATCTTATCCTTCCTCTAATAACACAAAGATGGATTCACGCTTTAAATGATTGCAATTGTATCTTGTACACAACTCTCCCAATTTATTTGACTTGTGCAACATTTGGTTAACTCATTGCAGTCGGTTGATGCTGTGGGGGAAGGCAAAGTTGGCTTCCCCACAGCAGTTGGCTAGTTGGCTTAACGATATTGTGTATGAGACATTTTGGTCCAAGTGACAGACCTCACGCAATTCACATATTTTTATTTGTTATATTCTTTGCTGCTGGCCACATACATTATGTGGAGATAATCTTGCCAATTTTGATGGATTATCTTTGGCCAACTGTGATATATCTTTTCTCTAAACTGCAAATTTTCATCTTTGAATAACCTGTGGAATTTTGCAAGTATATCAAAATATCGCCATAGAGTTAAAGTCGGATTTTCAAAATCATTATTGACAACAACTGCTTTCCTGCCAAAACTCCATCATTCCCATGGAAAGGATGGGAAGAAATGTAATGACCTTGATTGAGTCTGTGTTGGACTAAAAATAGCACGCAATAAGCGATTTCTTTCTCTAGCAGAGTGTTCAATTTCTTCTGTTTAAATTATTTTGAATTTACCACCTCTGTGCTTTAAGAAAATTTCATTTTATGATGCAACATGAGTCTTTTTCTTATTTAAATAAAATTTATGAATTAATTTAAATTTAATCATAAAATTTTTATATGATGTAGCTAATTACATAATCCAGTGTTTTCCAATCTGTGGGGCACTTCTACTAGTAGGGCACCAGCTTTTACCAAATTATCATTTTTTAATACAAACAAACAAAGAAGATGTCGAAAAAATGAATTAGCAAAATGGTTATGCCTAAATGGTAATGTCTACAACCCTTGTCCGAACGACTTGGGTATGAATGCTAAAAATCTATCCACTCACTTGCTGAAATGCCTCAACGAGAGTCAAGTCCTATCAAGCAACATACTTTATTTAATAAGATATATTGTTTTGTAGGCTATTAAATAAAATATAAGGACAGTATTTATGAAATTAGATTGTTATGAAAATTGAGGGGAGTGCAACAATTTTTTTCTGAAAAAAAGAGGCGGTACAGAAAGTTTGGAAACCACTGACATAATCAATTTTATTCGAATCTTTTTGTTTTTTGTAAGCGAATAAAGCGTTTTTTAATAAAAAAAATTTATATAATTGTATACAAAATGGGCTTAAATAGATTGGCTGAATATTACATAATGGAAAGGGGAAATGCAGAGACTTTAATAAGTCAGGAAATATCAAGGAATCACAAATAGAATTACCTGTATGGACCCTGTATATATAATAAGTATTATAATAGTAAATTCAACCAACTGTGTTGTTCTTTACCAATTGCACAAAATCTGTATTCAATTGGTAGAACTCAAAATAAACAGAAAAACAATTTATAAAAACTTAATTAAGAATAATTTTAATTTAAAATGTTTTAAATAAGTTTGTATGTAAAATTTTAGCTTACTTTAAGTAATTGTGGATATTTTTGTTTTGAAAACATTGTAAATGGATAAGATTCCAATGATTTTCAATAAATCTATTTATTTATTTATCATTCATTTTTATCTTTTATTGATAAGTTTTGTGTGCTAATTTATACCTATTCTTAATTTTGTTTAGGGACATTCCTGTACCATTTAATAGTAGAGCTCCACCAACATTTAGTTCGTCGTCTGAAAGTAAAAGTCGTATTGTTATTGAAAAGAGGGATGAATCAAGTGGTCCAATTATTAATCCTCCTCAAAAATTGTCAACAAGTCAATCTTCTCCATCAACATCCACAACTACAGCCACAACAACCACAACAACAACTGTTGTTGTCACTGTTACAGGCTCAACAATGACTACTAAAACTACTAACCAGTCTACTTTGACAACACCAGTTATAACTATGGCTGAAGTTAAGGTATATATCTAATACACAGTTTATTTTACTTTTGTTAATTATATAATTTTTTTCACTCCATAGATTTAGATATTAAATTTTTAAGCATATTAATATTTAACACAATCCTTGCATCATATTGATAGGCCGTGAATTGTGGCATACTTTATTATTTTGGTTACTGTCTTCTTAAATTATTTCATTTTTATAGGCACTAAATGATAATGAATAGGAAGAAAGTCTCTTTGAATTCATGTAAAAAAGGAGGAATATCATATTTTAATATTTATTATACTTATTAGTCATGCAAAATAACTTCTTGGTTTTATTTCATGCTTATAATACTCATTTAATTTCTAATAAGTTTGATTATAATAGTGTTATAAAGATGAAACCATCACCAGAAGCCATTTTAAACAATTTAAAATATTATGTAAATTGTCATTATTCATTTGTTATCCATTTTTAATTTAAAAATATTTTTTATTTCAATATTTACAATCATTCATTGTGTATTATTTTTAAAATATGAATGCTAAAACTGCTTCAATTTTTTCAGTTTTTTAAATTTGTTTATATTCAATACAGTTAATAAATAGTTTGATATTTATGAGTTACATTGTTACTAATTTTAGTACATTTTTAGATTCTGTTGTTGTTATCCTAAATATTTTGGGATAAAACAAAGCTATATTTCAGAATTAAATAGTGTTTCAAATTTATATGATATTTGTTTCTGAAATATTGGGTTGTTCGGAAAGTTCGTAGCGATTTTTAAGTGATGGTCCGACGGGGCAAGGTCGGGTGAGTAAGGGGGTGGGGTAAAACATCCCAGTATAGTTCCAATAATTTTTGGCATGTTCGTAAAGACGTATGAGGTCTGGTATTATCTTGGTGAAACACAATGCCTTTTCTATTGGCCAGTTCCAGACGTTTTTCTTTAATTGCCATGTTCAGCTTATCCAATTGGGAACAATACTTATCAGAATCAATTGTTTGATTCTGTGGAAGCAGCTCGTAGTACAGGATTCCTTTCCAATCCCACCAGACAGTGAGCATGACCTTCTTTGGATGAAGACCGGCCTTTGGAGTTTTTAATGGTGATTCATTTTTCTTACCCCATGATTGTTTTCGGCTGATGTTGTTATAAATGATCCACTTTTCATCACCTGTCACTAAACGCTTCAGAAAAGGGTCATTTTCATTTCGTCTTTCAAGAGAATCACAAATGGAGATGCGATCCAGTAAGTTTTTTTCCGTTAAGTCGTGAGGTATCCAAATGTCATAACGATTCACGTATCCGAGCTTCTTTAGATGTTGAAATACGGTACTGTTTGATGACTTCACTATGCCTGCAATCTCTCGAGTTGTGTAATGAGGGTTTTCATCCAATAATGCTTTGATCTGGTCCTCTTGAATAACAGGAGGTCTTCCTGTGCGAGGAGCATCTTCAAGGCTGAAATTACCCGTTTTAAATTTTGCAAACCACTTTCGAACAGTTGATTCTGATACAGCACTCCCACCATAAACATTACATATCTTTTTTGCTGTTTGTACAGCATTTTTGCCTTTACGAAAAAGAAAAGAAACAAATGTCGATAATGCATGTTGTTCGCATCCATTTTTGCAATGAGACAAATTAAACGCTATTTGAATAATCTTAATGGTTTTTTTTGTAACAGATGCGTCTCAAGGTCATTTATTGTAATATTCACTGGTTTGTACAATTCTAATCATTTTTGCGTCAATCGGTGTCTCAACTGTCGGCTATCAAAAATCGCTACGAACTTTCCGAACAACCCAATATATTTATATGTAGGTAGATTTGTTTAGGATTATTTAACTTCAAATGTTAAAAATTTAACATTAGATTTTATAATAATTATATTCCACTATATTTTTATTTAATGCTTAAATATGATGATATATAAGCATTAGTGATGCCACGAATAGTGATTTTACCAAATACCGAATATTCGGCGCGAATGTTCGGCAAAATATGTGTACATTTCGCGGGTTACAGGTTACGACCTGTCTCATTGCGATGGATGCGGTAGCGACGCCGCGGGCGCATTTGTTTTATTTGCAAGTAGATCGTGTCACAACACTCATTATGTTCGTTGTTACATCAAATTGTGTTACTAACAGTCCTTATGACTATTAGTAACACACTTTGAGCTTGAAACACAGTCCAACTTTGATGATAATGACAAATATCTGGTTGCCACTTTTCTTGACTTGTGTTTCAAAACCAGTTTCCTGGGATTAGTTCAAATGCAAAGAGAAAAACAAAAAGTTCTTTTAGAAGCTCTGAAAATTAGTTGTGATGAGTCTACTAGTATCGATGATGATTCTTCTCCACTTCGTAAGAAAAGAAATATCAATGAAAATGATAAAACCATTGAAATACACGACAGTTTCGGGAACTGTTTTGAGGAAGTTGCTACAGAAAATATGCAAAATGATGAGAATGTGGAGAAAAAAGTGCTATTGCAAATGAGATTGATTTTTATATGAAAACTGTTCACCTAGATCGGATGGCAGACCTTTACAAGTGGTGGTCAGCAAACACAAAATAGTATCCAAGCCTGATAGAATTTGCTAAGATTTATCTATCGTTTCCCAGCAGAAGCATATATAGTGAGAGGCTACTTTCAGAAGCGGGTATAGTTTATAAGGAAAAGCGCAATCGTTTGCTATCAACAAATGCTGAAAAAATTGTTTTCATTCATCGCAACTTACCGCTGATAGATTTTAAGTATTAAATGTATTAATTTGTAATTAAAATAAATACATCTTTGAGTAATATGTGCGTTTTTTCCATGATTTGGTATTCGGTATTTGGCCGAATAGTATGCAACATTCGGCCGAATACCGAATATAAAAAAAAGTAGCCAAATAGGCCAAATACCGAATAGTAGCTGAATATTCGTGGCACCACTAATAAGCATTACCCAGAAAATAATGCAACAAGACTTTTTATCTTATTCACAATTTTTTTTTTTTTTTTGAATTTTAAGTATGCCACATTGTTGTCTGAATCTTTAGCTATCATTAACTATTCTTTAACATAGTCCTTTCAGTTCTATGGTTTCATGTTAGTGAGATGTGAGAGCATTTACACTTTTATCATATCACTTTTCTTTAGAAATGGTTTACTCATTATGTTCAAATGTTGTATAATGACGTACATATTTCAAAGGATCGAAAATATAGTAACAGGAAGCGTAATATCGTTACTTTGAGGTAGATAAGACAGCAATGAAATAGTGATTTTAGAAATGTTATTTTTGACTATTCTGAATTCTAAATAAAGAACTTTACTTTTCTCTATTTATCTCAAATTAGAAATGCTTCTTCAGCATTTCTAATACAAATACGTTTTACCTACAAAGATTGACAAAAATGCTTTACCATGACGACAAAAAGTCACATGCAAACTGCATAACAGAGATGCAGACTTGATACATATATAAAGAACTTTGTTTTGAAGGAATTAAAAAGCATATGCAGGAATGACTAAGTGCATTGAGAAAGCAAAGGGATTATGTTAAATAATAGTACTCTTAAAAGATCACTGTGTTATAATAAATTATATAATAGATAATTCACTCTCATAAATTACTAGTAAATGTACTAAGTGAGCAATATTTTCAATTTTATTGTATAATGTTTAAAAATATATATATATTATTATATAATATATATATAGTATATAAATATATATATATATATATATATATATATAATATATTATTTATAATATTCAATAATGATATATAAAATTTACAGATTTACCAACAAACCACAGGCATCTTCAAATTCAAGTTACCCCAATACCACAAGAGGCAGCGTCAACTGTAGTACAGTCAACAAATGACAAATTCATAGAGTATAAACAATTTTATATAATTTTATTTTATTTAAAATTCTAATAGTTGTTCTTTCTCATAATTATTTGTGTGTTGCCAGAACGGAAAGACAACAAAAAGAACAGTCTGTTTTAAAACCTACATCCATTCCTGTAACACCTGTGCATGTTCCTGTAAAACGAAAAATAGAAACTGGCCATACAGGTCCAGGTAGGCCTCCAACAGAAAAAAAGAAACCTGGAAGACCACCTTTATCTCAAGTACAACAGGTTTGAAAGCAATTTATAATTAAAATTAATTATTTCTGTGGTGAATTAAAAAATTCAGGAGTGTGATAAATTAAAATGATCATGTAGATTATGTCATTTAAATTATTCATATTTCACTCAAATAAGAGAGTTTTTTTGTCATGTTCTATTTGCTACACACTTTTCCAAACAACACTTTCTGTAATATATAAAAAACATTATTCAGTAAGTCATGGATAAAATAAGATATATACATATTTACACACACGTGCATTGTGACAAAAAACAACATAACCCATAGAAATAGTTCAAGAAATTTAACACTTAGTTTGCAAAAACCTCCCTCCCAGCTGGTTATATAAAAGAATAAAAACTTGGTGCTCGTGAACATACGGATCAGTCCCGGATCAGTGGCATTATTACTTGGCTTGGTATCACAAACATCAGTGTAGATAGTGTAAGTTCAAAACTAGGTGATATTAAATATTTAAGCTGTCTCTTAAATAGTGACAGATGTGAAGATAGAAAATACAAGAATCACAACCCATTTAATATCCCAGACAATAAATTCTCTATTCTGGAATTATGTATTGTGTTTAAACTTTGCCATGTAATGTCAGATTAATGTGGCTATAAGAGTTATTGATTTTGATAGCAACTTTGATAAGATAGATGATGTGCTGAAAGTTTTTATAGAGCTGTTTTACAAAAGTTGCCAAGATAAGATTTTTCAGCATTTGGGGAAATCTTATGTGGGTTAGCTTTTAGGACAGAAAAAAGCCAAAGATGAGGAAATAGATGGCATCATCATGTCAATTTGAGCTAAGAGAAAGTGTTATTTCAGTAATGCACTATAAAAACTTTTTTATCAAAAAGATGAAAAATATTTTGCATTTGGAATCAACAAACTGCCCATTACAAGTAGATAATAACCAATAAGTTGTTGATTAAATAAACTTTTTCTCAAAATTACGTCAATTTTAATTTTATCCAAAAATATGATGTAAGTTATACAACAACCTAATATGAAATTAATTGGACATCAGTCAAGAAATAGAGTCACCTACTATAAGTTTCGTCTTTCTTTCTCTCATTTTTTTTGTTTAATGGGGTGTAAAGTCCTTCCCTATTAAACATACTACCCAAAACAAATAATAGTAAAAAGAGAGGATGGGAAAACTAAAGAACAAGTTTAATTCCTTGTATTATAACAGTATTGGTAATTGTAGGTTCAAGAGAGCACACATACTGGCTATGAAGACTCTGGGAGGCCCAAGCAAATAACTGAATGGGAGAATAATATTATAGCAAGAGCTACTCAAATGACATTTACAGCTTCACTAATTACCATCCAAAGATATATAGTAGTCTCTATAAACCATGCAATATCATTATACTCATTGCAATGTGATTGCAGAAGCATAATTTCAATCTCAGTATATTGTAAGACAAAAATCACTAATCATCCCAAATTGTCAGGCACTATCTTTAATGTATTATGCCAAGGAATCATAGCTAGTTTTCTTGGATCATGTAGTATAAATGATGAATACTGTTTCTGTCTTAAAGTACATCATGTCTGGAAGAGGATGGTTGAGTTCTTGTGTATTCTAATCCAAGTCTTATTTGTAGAGTGGCACACAGTCATCAAACTGGGGTTATAGTTTAGGAATTATTTTTACTAATTCACCTATTAGTGCTATATGTCATCTTTCTATTCCTATTTTAAGCCAGTCTTTATTTGATGCCTATGATCAAAATTTGTTGTCTGAAAGAATATTTGAACAGATTCTTTGTTTTCATTTTAAAGTATTTTGTACATAATTAATCTGTTGTCTGAAGGCAGACATTGTGTTTTTGTAAGGTTGGTTATAGATAACGGTGTCTGTTATTTTAGAGCAGGGATGGACAACCCGCGGCCCGCATTAATATTTTTTGCATTCTGCAAAATATGTATAAATATATCAATTTCCCAGCTTAAGGAAGTATGCAGCAAAAATTCAAACGTTATTTTCTACAACTTATATATTTGAATAGTTTTTCTCACAATGAATTTAGTAAAAAGTAAAACAAGAAACTGGCTAACAAACTTACATTGAAATGAAATTAAAACTAACAGTAACTAATATTTAACCAAATATTTCAGATATATTATGTTTACATCAGTTCCAGAAACTAAATTAAGTATACCTATTCAAATTTATGATTTTACTTGAATAAATAATTGGGATTTACTGGCATTTTTCCCCTCTTTTATCTTGTATGCAGCCTGCATTAGTTCAAAAGTTTTGAAATGCAGCTCTTACATATGAAATGGTTGCCCATCCCTGATTTAGGGTGTCAACTGTCTAGAGATAAATATGACAGATGTCCTATTTGAAAGGTCTGGAGATTATAAAAATGTCCATTGTCCGCTATTCGGGAGTGTCCGTTAATGGAAATTTTACTGTATTTGTTTTCATTATATTTACATCACCTGAATTGTAAAATGGAGATATGTAGACAGATTAACTTCATTTTCATTATAAAATATTGTAATCACTAATTTTATAAATTAAAAGCCAAGAAAATAAATATAAAATAAAAATTTTATAGTCCTCACTCCATCAAGAAAAAATCGTTATTTCTAGAATTTATTGTATGACTAAACTCATCAACTTGCCTTAAGTAAAATTGTTCATGTTCCTCAAATGTTCAATGTCCATTTTTGAAAATATAATATTTATAATTAGTATTATTATCATTATAAGAACTATACTTTGTCATGCAAATTCTATTGTAAATCAAATTTTGTGTTCTTAAATTTTGAAATTTACTTAAAGTCTAAATTAATTTCCAATATAAAACTGACATTTTATCATTAAATAATCCCATAAATAAATAGAATTAAACTATTTCTAAATTATTAAATTTAAACTTTATAAAAATAAATATATTGTCATTTTCTTTGCTTGTAAATTTTTCAGGTATCACCAGATAGAGACAAAGTAGCGAAAGCACCACCTCAGAGCATCATTGGCAATAATTTACACTTACCTATTCTGAAAATAGAAAAGTCTTCTACTGTTCAGGTCTGTACAATAATATAATTTTTATGTTTTAAAACCAAAACAACCATTATTATTATTATATCATTACAGTTATTGAAAATTTTTATTTCTATTCTACAGAATTTGTTGGAATCCTTTATTAAAAAGTTTGTTTGCTTAGTACTTTCAGTTTATACTCAGAGCATTTTCACTTTTTTTTTTGCTATTTTATATTTAATTCTTTTTTTTAGCGTTTACCTCGTGTGTTAATTTGTCTGCTTCCTTTCTCTACCGTCAGTTGTTCAAAATCATTTATATTTGCATATATACATAATATACATTTTTCTAGTGTTTGTTTTTTTTTATGTATCTACCATCTATACCATTGAAGAGAATTGAAATCATTATTGTTTCCTACCATTTTTCTCTATTTATCTCATAAATCTGTCTTTTCATGTATATTAGATTTTCTTACTCTGATCCTTTCAAACATGTTGATTTGTTCGCAATTGACTTCAGTTTTTTTATTTGCTACTTTTTATATCAATTTTCTAGTCATCCAACCATTTCTTTAGATTACCTTTGCATTCTTTTATTCACATTTTGAAGTTTCTTCTTGTTACTTCTACAAACTTCTCTCCTTATTTTATTTATTACTATAACTTTACACACATTTTCTTTTTTCTCCATTCTCTTATTTCTGTTTTTTATATCTTTCTATGTTGACCTGTTTCTTTTAAATGCTATTTTGTTGTTAGATTTTCAAGTTATTTGTACAAGTTTCAGTCCCATTCTGCTGTATGATGCAAAGGGACTATCTTATGATTTTCTTTTTTTTGGCCATTTTGAGTGTTAACCACATTGTCAAACTTTTTTTGATTGATTTTATTCTTTTCTATAATTTTTTTTTTTTAGAAACTTTAAACTTCTTTTCAAGACAGTCTCAGTTTGTAGATAATATATAAATTTTCCTGAAAGACGAAGAATTTGTTTTAAAATCAGGAGGACTTATAATCTGAATTAAAATCAGGCCCTGGCTCAGGAACAACAGGTTGATGTCTTCATGCTTCAGCTATCCGACCTTCAATTAATTTAGTGTTAGAATAAGATATTACATTTTTGTTTTGAACTTTTATTATAAGTAATCACAAAATATAAAATTATTGTTGTTAAATAACAAATTCAAACCTTTGTCTGTAGATTATGACCAGCAGTTAATAATGATTATTTTTATTAGTGGTTTTGTTATAAATAAACAAGGATAGTGATGAAATGTATCATTTATACATATCTTTACTATCCTTGTTTATTTATAATGGTTTTAGCATCGTCTTTTTGTAAATTCATTCTAATAGTAAAAATTGAATTATATTATTGTGACATCATCATAATGCTGGGCTGAAAATTTAATCATCATTTAATTTAAAAAATTACATGACTTCAGACCAGAAGTTTGTATATAGTTAACTGGTTCTCTGGCTCCTAAGCTTTTCATATGTGGTCTCGGTTTTTATCTGTTTTCAAGATTAATGAAGGACAGACAGATGGATAACAGTTTGAATATGTATGTTTTGCAGTCTGTAAAGTGCAGCCCAATAAATTATCTGTTTTAATTAAAAGCTTTATCTTTTAACTATTAATTAATTTTTACATTTCAATAATTGATAAATACATTACGTTTTACCAATTGTTAATTTTTCTAACATTCAAGGATTAATGACTAAAAAACTCTTCTGAAAATCTAATGATATAGTTGCTACTTTTAAATTCTTTCTAGTTGAATTTCTTTTTAACAGTTTAAACAAAATAAATCAGATAAAAATATAGCAATCAATACTTTTAATATAGTGAAAACATTGTTTTTGTTATTACTTTAAAGTTTTGTAATTTAGAAAAATAACAAGTATGTTAGCTAAGCTAAAAACAAAAAATTTCTTTTAAGATCTTTCAAACCTAATATCTCATGAGTCAGTTAAGAGTAAGAATGTTCTTGAAACTTCCAGAACTAATGATAATGTTAAATATATATGAAGATATATCTTTAAACATCTTTAATCCTGTACATTTTTTGAATGTTTTTTTTATGATTGCGTGAAAATTTGAATCCTTCTGAATGCATGTTACATAATGTAGAAATGCAACTTGTATGTACAAAGAATTCAGTTATAAATAAAAGCTGGGAATTCAATCTTCCCTTTCCGGTAGCGTAAATGACATCATGCATGTTTCTGGTTAGACTAATGTGTTAAAATAAATGTAAAATGACTATGTAAAACTGTATCTAGTCTTTTATAATAACCCAGTAATATATTTTAATAGTATTATCATTGTTTTATTCATTATTCATAAATTCTCACATTGTATTACATTAAAAGTTTTTATGTAAGCTTTTGTATATTATCTGAGTAAAATTTGTATCTGTTTGAAACAGGTCAGTTGCGGAAAGAGTGATCATATTGCTACTTTAGAATTAGAAAATGATATTCCTGCTGGAAATGGAACTTCTGTACATAGATTAACATTTTTAAATAATGGAGCACACGTTTGGCAGACATTGTTAACAAGTAGAGGTGCGGCCATAAGTGGCAGTAAATATCTTGCCTGTATTGTGTGTGAAGATAGCACATTATCTGTTTTTACCACGATGGGAAGAAGATTATATTCTCCTATTATTTTATCTTCTTCGCCTTCGAGGCTTGCGTGTAATGATTATTTTGTAATGGTGATTACATCTCGGGCTTCTGTTTCAGTTTGGTAAGCATAAAATTTTTAATTTGAAATTTAAAATTCTTTAATTATAAAATAAATAATTTGAAATTATATATTTATGGCACTGTTGTTTGTAAATGAATAAATATTTATTTTATCTTAAAATGACCAATAAGTATTTTTGTATTATGTTTTCTTTTATAAACAGAAAAATACTTAGAAAAATTGTTATTTTATGATGTTTATAAAGTGTCTATCAGTTTTAGAGAAATAATGAATAACTCTTTTAAAGCAGTTAGAAAATATACAAATATACATTTATGGAATGAGTTAAACATGAGATTTACAAATTGGTGCAAAATTTTAGAGAACTAGATAGTCTGATAGTCTTCAGGCTATATGATATGATTATTGTTCTACTGGGAATAGAAAAAAAAACCAATAATTGGCAATTTCTACTGTGATCATATTACTTGAATGTATTTTTTATCCAATTAATGTGGATTTGATTTGTAACTTACTTTCTAAAAGGCAAAAAGTGACAGATAGCAAAAGATAGTAGCTATAATGATGATGTCCTTTGTCAACAGACAAAGGAAACTTATGAAAACATGATCAGCATTTGATCTTGTATTTTTCTCTTTCCTGTATAGTCCTGCATTTAAATCCATGTTCTGTTTAATTATTTTAGTACGATTGTATGATTTCTGATTCTTTTCTTTATTTCCTTTATCAGACACACAAACATCTAGATCTTGGTTTGTCAGTAATGGATATCTCACAATCTCACTCTCTCTCTCTCTTTTTTTTTTTTTTTATAATTATTCAACAGTTTGTATATTTTCAAGACTTGACTCATAAAATTTTCTTTCATGTCTCTTCTAATTTCATTGCAATTTTCCTCAAATAGATAAGTTTACAATAAAATAAATTAATAAAAATTGTTTTTTTAATCTAAATGGATGCAACTTTATATTTTTTATATTCACATTATCACTATTTGTAGACAAAAGAAAATAGCAAAATATGTTTGATTGAAAGATAAAATGGATCAAGAATAGCTGATAAATAATTACTAAATTTATTTTTCTGTTAAAATTTAATTTTAACAGAAAATATATAATATAATAATATATAAATAAATGTACAATATTGAAGAGTAAATACAAATAAAATTTTTAAAAAATTCAGGACAAAATTTATATATTCTGAAAATTGTAAAAAATACACAGTTTAGAGACATATACAAATAAATATATTCTTGTAGTCTTCCTGTCAATTATATTCCTGCGAGTGTGAAAGGACGATAAGGAAGATATTTTTGACGACTTTTAAAAAATTTTTTAGTCTTTTGAAAATTCATTCGCAAGACATAATTAACATTAGCAGAGTTGATCTTTATAGGCTCTTCTCCACCTATATTTGTGCAAATTATTTATTGGTTCTAAATATTAATGTTTCATTTTTTTTATATAATATGATATTTTTATTTTTACTCTATAATAATTGCTTTTTCAATTTTTTTTTATAAAGTCGTTTTGAAAGACACTCTCTTACAGAACTGTTTTAACATTTATTATTATGTTCGTAGGGATATGCAGCATTTAAAAGTAATGGTTAAGGATGAATTGTTACTTCCAATAATGCAAGGTAAATAATATATTTAACTTCTTTTTAACTGTAGTAGTTTATTTAATGTTAAGATTTTTCCACTTAGAAGTGAAATGAATTTTGAAAAATAGCTTAAGATATTTATTTTATTAAATTGCTCTAAACTATGAAGAAATATTTGTTTAAATTTAAAGACATGATTCATAAATTCCTAATGAAACTTAAAAGTTTAATGTTAGGATATCTAATGGTTTAATTCTACATCAATTTGCATTAATGTTTATTGTTG
This sequence comes from Centruroides vittatus, assembly GCF_030686945.1. Lineage (NCBI taxonomy): Eukaryota > Metazoa > Arthropoda > Arachnida > Scorpiones > Buthidae > Centruroides > Centruroides vittatus. The sequence goes on along the minus strand of NW_027120712.1, from coordinate 200,203 downwards.
ACTTAAATATTTTTGTCTAAAATAAAGCAATTTTGAATCCAAGTCCATTTTCAGATGAAATAATTTAAGAATTTTCTTAGTATTTTATTATTAAAATATATTTATTTCTTAAAACTGTTTCTGTCCTGTAGGCATACTAAAAGGGCCCTTTTTGTGCTCATTATGAATTTGGGTGGGCTTAGTGGGATGGCTGAGTGGTGAGGGACAGAGCTCAACATATTCAAATTGATCACTCATGAAAATTGATCCATTTGAATTCGACACATATTCCAAATCTAACACTCTCAGAATGGCAGGCTGATGATTTTACTGCTTTGCCCATCTGACCATCACACTAATTTGATCATGAATCTTCTATATCATACATTAGAGTAATATAAATCTATTTAAATATTTAATTCTTTTGCTATTAATATATTGTTAGAAATTTTTTATGAAAAAATATAAAACATTTCTGTGTGTATTAATTCTGTAAGTTAAATAATAATAATATTTTAAAAATTAGAGTATTATATACAGTAGTCACCACTGAACTTAGACCAGGCTGCAGTTAACGTCATCCAATAAATAGGTTTAAAAAAAAATTACTTTGATTCATTGCATGAATGTTTTACATAATCTAAAATAAATATACAGTAATTAATCTTTATTTTTGCTAAATATCAACTCAATATCTTGCAAGTTTAACAAAATTGAGCCAGTCAAACTTGAGTCACAGGAATCAAAAAACATAGACCACTGTGTCACCCATGTCAATGAACATAGCCCAGCTGATAATTTGCATTTAAATAATGTTACAATTGCAGTATTCTGAAACAACTGATTATTTTAGCCCCACATTAGCATGCAGTAATCCTGTGAATGATATAAGGTGCTTTTTTAGTTTTATTTACAAACTTTTGCATTTTGTCTACAATGATTGGTGGAAAAACTGTTTCAGAAGATTTAAGGAATGCTATCGTTGCTAAACAAAGTCATGGCATGTCTGAGAGAGCTATTAGAAAAGAGCTAATGCTAAGGGAGACAACAGTGCCCCAAATTATTGTTTATTACACTAACCATGGCCATGTTATACTTAACAAAGCTGCTGGACATCAGCGAAAAACTTCAAAAGTTGATGATAGGAGTTTTAAAAGAATCATAAAAAACAATTGCCGTGCCACATATATTGAATGTAACTATAATATGGAATGATACAATTGGAAAGAATGTATCTGTTTTGACAACATGCAGGGGACTGCAAGAAATGCATTTCCAGTTCTATGCAGCACATGAAAAATCTTTGCTAACAGCCCATCAAAAGAAGAAACGGGTACAGTGAGCCAAAGAACATCTTTCCTGGTCTCAACAAAAGTGGCATGAAATTCTGTGGTCTGATAAATCAAACTTTGAATTATCTGCAACAGACAAAAGCAAATGTGTCATTCAATCTGCCAGTCAAGCTAATGAGCCATCATTGTTATACCGCTCAGTGAAGTTTCCTGCCAGCTTCATGGTTTGGGGATGTATGAGCGCCAGTGGTATGGGTCAGTTGACATTTGTTGTTGGAACACTTTCTTCAGAGCAATACATTAACATTCTACAACAGTATTTAGTTCTGCCCATAGCAAAGCTATATCCAAATAGAACCTGCATTTTCCAGAAGGATAGGGCCACAAGCAGAAAAACAAAACAGTGGCTTGCAGAAAAGAATATAGAAGTTCTTCCTTGGCCATCCAACAGCCCAGATCTTTCACCAATTGAGAATGTATGGAACATTATGAAGAGGTGTCTGCGAAAAACATGTCCTCAGACAGTTGAAGGACTGAAAGCTTCCATCTTAACTATCTGGAATTTCATAACGGCAGATGAATGTGAATACCTAGTCAACAGCATGTCGAAACATATGGAAGATGTTTTGGCTGCAAAGGCAATGCAACAAAATATTAAACATGCAGTGGTCTATGTTCATTGACGGGGGTGACGCAGTGGTCTATGTTTTTTGATGCCTGTGACTCAAGTTTGACTGGCTCAATCTTGTTAAACCTGCAAGATATCAAGTTGATATTTAGCAAAAATAAAGATTAATTACTGTACATTTGTTCTTAATTATGTAAAACTTTCCTGCAATGAATCAAAGCTACTTATTTTTAAACCTATTTATTGGATGACAAGTTAACTGCAGCCTGGTCTAAGTTCAGTTGTGTCCACTTTGGACATTCTTGTGAACTAGGATTTGTTATACTGAGGGAAGAGAAACCAATTAATATACATTTATTGTAATATAATCTTGTTACAATAAATACAGTATATCTTAATTGGAAATGGTGTGTTTTTCTTTCCTCAGTATAACAAGTCCTAGTTCACAAGAACATCCAAAGTGAATACAAGCATAATATAAGTAATTAAGGACAAGAATCACTTATTAATATTAGAGTATTATATACAGGGTGTATCAGTACAGCGGTTACAAACTTTCAGGAAAGATAGAGTACACCTAGACGATGGGAAATCACTTAGCAATGCATGGTCGGAAACGCTTTCCTGGCATGGTAGTGACGACACAAAACACAAGAAAGAAAGGACACGAACAGAGTGAGAAAACATGTTTATTATTCTTAGTACAGCAAAAATACTGAGACATCTTTGGCTGGCGTAGCGACATCTATCGCCTACACCAGCCAAAGATGTCCCAGCATTTTTGCTGTACTAAGAATAATAAACATGTTTTCTCACTCTGTTCGTGTCCTTCCTTTCTTGTGTTTTGTGTCGTCACTACCATGCCAGGAAAGCGTTTCCGACCATGCATTGCTAAGTGATTTCCCATCGTCTAGGTGTATTCTATCTTTCCTGAAAGTTTGTAACCGCTGTACTAATACACCCTGTATATTGTATTATATTTTTTATTATAAGTTAAATAAAAAAATAAGTTATCATTATATAGAAAAGAAATAATTATAGATAAAAGTTATATATTTAACGTGTATTTATATTAAAGTTTAGATATATTTTAACAGGAGGACCAACAGACATCACAATATGCAGTACTTGCCTAACTGTTGGAGGGGCTCCTATGATAACTCTGTCAACTGGAAAATCTTATATTTTTAGTTCTGAGATGTCATCATGGTATATAAATTTTAAATTATTTTTTTTTTAATTTTGATGTATGATTCTTTGAAATTTTTAAATTTTAAATGTAACAAACAGCCTTTTGCAGGAATCATCAAACAATTTAATGTATACATTTTTATCATCAATTTTCTACACTGTTCCAAAACCTCGTTTGGTTAATGGTTTTACCAGATCCAACCAAGATTATGTAATAATAATTCAATAGTACATGCCTCCCATGTCTCTATAACAGTATTTCTCAATCTTCTGAAAGCGACAGAGCACTTTTGGTGTTTGGTCAGTTATGTGGAGGACCTATGAAGACTGATGAAAAATATCCAGGACAGAGTTTGCTGTAGAAAAACAAAAGCAGTTACTAATCGTAGGGGAATCTTCAAAGTATGGCTATCCAGATTGTATGCAGCAATTCCAGCAATCATCCCACTTTCCCAAGCTTGTCTGATAAGCTTGTTAGAAAATGCTACGTAACTGTTTTATTGCATTCAGTTGTATCTCTGCCATGTCTTGATTTCATTTCTTCTTCAAAGTGCTTTTGATCAGGGAAAGAGGAAGATGTGCATGGGGTAAAATCTTGCAAGTAAGGTGGGTGGGCTATGAGAATGTTGTACTTGACCAAAAATTTCATAATACTCAAGAGATATGCGGAATGGCACATTGTCATAGTTCAGAAGCCAGTTGCAGAAGCATAGTGAAGATATTTCTGATAAACTGAACCTCTAAGCTCTCAGATCAGTTCTACTGTAGCTGTGGACTAGTATTTCACTTAAAATTTTATATATTACAATAATAAAACTATTTAAAAACATTATTTAATTACTTTACGATTTAAACACTTAGTGCTAGGGATGATTAGTGATTGAAATAGGCCTAGGAAATTACTTGAAAATAGCCACAAACTGATTTTTTCAAAATGATTAGAACCAAGTCTTGTTGTTGTATTTATCTTACTAATTCAGTTTAAAAATTAAAGTAAAAAAAATGTGTATGAATTTCATTTTGTTCTTTTTTTAATTATTTTTATTTAATTTCACAAAGTACTGATCTACAGGGATTAGAATGAAAAAGCACTAGTCTACACAAAGTTTGAGAATCACCTGCTATAAGCAATCTGATGATCAACAGTCTCATTGATTCATGCCATTCATCAGTTTGTGTGTGGCGCATAATCAATTGAAGTGCAGCCAGTTTTTAAACATCAATACCTTCAAATATTTCGGATAGATCCAAAATATTTGAAGGTATTCATGTTTGCCGTTTCCCTGACTGTTCAGTGGCCATCTTAACAAGTTTCCAACAAAACTTGAAGCAAATATATTGCTCATTCAATTTATCCATTTCACAACACAGAGAAACACAGGACTGCACTGTAGCTCAACTCACTGACGATTGAGTAGTGCTGCCACCTGCTGCTCTGGCACATAATCAGGAGATATAGTCAAATACATTTTATGGTTGCCAAATTGCTGCTGTTAGCAGTTTCTTTATAAAAAACAAATTCTGTCCTGAATATTTTTGATCAGCTCTCATAGGTATATATTTAGGTGTATATAAATATAGGTGATAGGTAAGTCTATGTTAATAGAAAAGAAAAAAATTTTGTAGTAACTTTTAATAGAGCAATGGTTTGTAGCCCACTTTGACTGCCAGACTTGTGTTTTAAAGCAGTCATAGGAATGCTTTCTTATAACTCTTTCTTGATTAAAACTGAAGTACCAGAAAATTGGTGATGAACTTGCATAAGACTTTTTGACACTACGACTAATTAATGTTAGATTTTTTTTATATTTAAAGAAAAGACTCAAAAGTTGAATAGAAAAGTTTGATGTTAATCAGTCGTAAAGTACAAAAATATCAATTAGATTGTTCCTTGATTTGGAAGGCTATTAGTTGTCTTTCAGATTTAGTCCCGTTGTGTTAATAATGAATTTCTAAATGTTTGAAATTTAAAAAATTAGCAGGATTTGAATTTTTTACCTTATTATTAATATCTTTATTTGAAACGACTAATATAGTTTATAGTTTATTTGTTGTTATTTTCTATCAGAATTTTAATGATATTTAATTTGTAATAGGTAGGGAAAAAAGAAATATACTGGTAACATTAACACAAATTAACCGTTTAAATACTGAATGAAAAAATAAATAAATTTGTTGTGATTGTAACAAACATTTGTTGACAATTTGTTTTTTCATAGAAATGAGGAAATTGCATTTCTTCAAGAGTTTTCGACTTTTGTGTCGTAAACTAGATCGTATTCTTTGAGCTTTTTCATAATTGAAAGAATAGAACAAATTTGGCTGTCTTTTGTAAATTAGAATTCAGTAATATTATTATGTAACATAAATTAAAATTTACATTTTCTTAAGTAAAATAACAATTTCTAATTTTACTAGGTTGACTTTTATTTCCTTGTCTAGAAATGCATAGTAATAAATATCTACCTGTATTTTTACTGTGAGAAATTTGATTTTTATAAATAATGGTAGACACTGCCAAATGAAAATAATATAATTTTTGACGTTAAATATAAAATGTTAAACTAATCTTGATATTAATTGGTATAATAGATTGGTTGTTAACTCATAATTTTTATTAATTGAGGAAATCAGTGTTATAGAATGTATTGATTAGAATGCGTTTACAAATATATTTGAATTTTCATTCAATATGGAATCTGAATTCTATAGAGGATTGTTAAACTAATTTACAAAGTGAAAATTTAATTGAAAACATTAGAGTTCATTTATTTTAAATTAATAATAGTTTTACTTTAGTTTATGCTTTAGAATTTCTTGAATAGGTAATTATTATTTTTATATTGTTAAAATAATTTAGGATGCTTGTAAGTGATTCTACTGATATAATACAACATTGTTCGAATCATCAGTCATGTATGCCTGTGCAAGATACATCTAACAGTACTTTGTTTCCTCTTGCTTCTTTACAAAGACAAATTCATAGGTATGTAATTACACTGTATGTATATCATAATATAATATAAATATACTGTATACTATAAATATTATTTAAACATTAAATCATGTTCTCTTACAAATAACATATTTTTCTTTGAAAATCATTTTAATGTTAATTTATTAAAGATTGCAGCTTAATGTATTTATTTTTGTAATATACCATTAACATGATGCTATTTAATTTAACATAAATTTTACTTTATTATATTATCATTAAGTATATTCTAAAGTATTAACATTTTAAGAAGCTCAGATTCAAACGATTAGGAACTTAGATTTTTTTTAAAGTAAATTTACATTGTATATGTGCATGACAAAATTAATACCATTAATTAATTTGGTTATCACATTAAATTTTTTCTAGATCCACAAAAATTGCGTGTACATTATTCCGGGGAAATCCAAACATGCAGAAGTTGGGGACTCTCAGTCACTTAGATACTCAGTTAACATCATCTCTATCTCTTCATTCACCAAAAGAATATCACTTTTGGCTGTTAACGCTCGTTCGATATCTTACTCAGGAAGGTAAATGAATTTGATAAGAAATATATTTTAAAGATTTAATAGTCAATCATTATCTTTTTAACTGTCTCAAATGTTAAAAATAAGTACTTTTTATTCTCATTTTTCACTGTTTTCTTCAATTTAACATATAATTTTTATTATAAATCTGACTCATAGTGGAGTCAGGGAGAAATTATATTTAAGGACTACTGTTAATACTGTATTGTACTACTATTTAAGGACTTTTATAAATACTTTTAATACTGTTTTAAACTTTAAGCTCATAGAAGAGAGATACAGGTAATCTCTGTATAACACGGCACTTCTCTAGCACGGATTCACTCTAACACGGTTTGAGAATTGGGAGCATCCCCGTATAACACGGTACTTTTATAGCACAGATTCACTCTAACACGGTTCGAGAATTGGGAGCATCCCCGTATAACACGGTGCTTTTATAGCACGGATTCACTCTAACACGGTTCGAGAATTGGGAGCATCCCCGTATAACACGGTGCTTTTATAGCACAGATTCACTCTAACATGGTTCGAGAATTGGGAACATCACTGTATAACATGAAATGTAATGAAAACTATTAAAAGCGAACTTTATCTAATTTGAAAATAGGGAAATCCCTGTACAACAGTTCAATAAATGTGATAAAGCTTTTAAGTGTGAAAGATACCTCATTTGACATTTTTCATTCGAGCGCATACGTACTATCAGATTTTCCTGCATAATTTTTGTGAACTTTTCTTTTAACTCTTTATGCCCTGTGGGCACTAAGAGGGCCTCATTTGGAAGGCCCATTATGGGTTTGGCCAGGCTCACAATGGGGCAACCGGGTGGTGAGGGACGGGGTCCGACATATCCAAATGGACCACCCCCCGAGAAATTCCTGGGGATTATTCGACCCATTCGGATTCAATCCTGAGTCCCCCAGAGTGGTAGGCTGCAACCTTGACTGTTCGGCCATCCAGCCATCTATTTTCATGAACTATTAAGTACAGTATGTAAATTTTCTTTTCCCACCTTCTGTCGATACACGTGGTCCTTCTCGAAACTTGTTTCAGTGTTGCCAGATCTCGACACTTTTGCTTTTGAAGTTGCCAGATGTTTATCCCTTATTCCATACTTTCTTTATTCAGTCACCGCTTTTTATGCATTGAACCGCGCCTCCGACCCTTGGGACAATCCACACTTTTAAAAGTATACTTTAAGAGTAATTGTGTCTCACTTTTGGCTACATAGATTAAGAATTTTCAGTTAATAGTGCTTAGTGATGACGAAGAAAACATTGTTTAATTTATATTAATATGTATCACTTCTTAAGAAAATTTTAATAAACATATTTATCTTATTTATGAAAATATAATAGTATGTTTTTTAATTTTTGGAACCTAACCCCCTTTTCGTACTAGTTCTTTGTTTCGTATAACACGGATTCGCATAACGTGGCAATTTTTTGGAACATAACTCCCGTGTTATACGGGGGTAACCTGTATTGATTTATAGTCATTGTAAATCTATAGCTTTTTTGTTTGATAAATAACTTATATATGCACAGTAAACCTGCGTAAACCAGAATTTCACTCTATCAAATATTTTTTCCAGTTTGGCAGATTTCTATCTTGAACCGATTCTTTTTAACATAGAAAATTGCTCAGTTTTGAGTTTGTTAATCAGTAGTTAGTTATATTATCAACAATATATATATTTATTATTAATGCTTTTGCTAATTAATTTTAACTAATTTCAGGATTAGAATCTAGGTTGCGTGATATATGCGACATGCTTTTAGGTCCCGTTATCCAGACAGCTAAATCGGCACAATGGGACCCATATATTTTAGTGAGTATCTCTCTTAGAACATACCGTTTGTAACATTTAGTACGGCAAAAATATATTGTGAAATTTTTATAAAATATACTACGAAATACACACAATTTTCCTTTATAACAGGGTATGAATAAGAGAGATCTGTTAAGAGAGATTTTACCAGTGGTCGGATCGAACCTACGTCTTCAGCGCCTATTTACCGAATACAAGGATCAACTAGACATGATTACGTCATAGGAAAGAATGCTCAATTTACGTGGTGTATTATTCAAAAAAAGAAGTTGAACAAAAAGAAGAACAGATTTCAATTTTGTGAAAGTTCTACTCCTGTAAAATATTTCTGCAGATGAAACACTGCCATATAAATATCAAGTTTCCTTTGATTTTAAAGGGAAGAAATTCTGCCAGTTCATCTTTAGAGACTTAACGAGCATTAGATATCATAAATTATTTCATTTTCATTCATACCGTAGCCAAGCGCAGCAGATTTAAATATTCCAACCGTACGATCGGAATTCGAGCATAATAGGAAAGTAAACAACAAAAAAAAAGTATTTCTTTTATCGGGATATTCTTTACGTACCATCTTTATAACGAACATTATATTTTTAAATATTGCACATATAGGTCACGATCTGGCAAAGAGAAATCTACGAGAATCCAATTGTTCTTAAGATATTTTTTAAGAGAGCCGTACTATTGGAAGTTTCTTCATAGTGTAAAGACTGGAAAAGAAAGGAAACTGCCAAAAAAATATAAACTAAATGTGATGAAAGAGTGCGAAACCTTGATTTTCTATTGCGAGTGGCACTTTACACCACTCTGTCTGCGAGAAGGCACGAGAAAAGCTTTATTTAAATGTTACGGACGGATTACCCGCAGGCAAAACTCGACAAATAAAGAAGGGTTTTACATGTTACGTACGTAGATGTTTGCGGAATATAATGTTTTTGAACGAAACCAAGATTGTTGTTGTTAAAAATTCACCAAAGCAATTTTTCGCTAGAGCAATTAAAACTGCACAAATTCTCAAAAAGAAGAAGAAGAAAAACTATTTGTTTTTTTTTTTTTGTTTTGCTGCACTACAATATTTTGGAATAAGATGTATATGCAATTAGAATGTAACCAGATAGATTATGGTGTACTATTTTATTCCTTCACTGCCCGAAATGTTACGCTGTTTCACTAATAAGGCTTTACTTGAGATTTCCATAAAAAGTTCCTGGCATTTTAATTCGAACTTTTCGTGGGTCTAAAGACCAAAGGAACGGAGATCCGTTTGTCTCGGTTTTAAACCGCCGTGCCATCGTACGAATTTGTTTCTTCATTAACAGAGATTATGATTTATCTCTGGTTGTAAATATATAATTTGTTTGAATCTATTTTATACTTTTATTTAGATCATGTTTCTATTGATTGATTCCACTTCACTCGTTCATTCTCATCACGATGATGTATAATTGATGCATAATTTCATTACGGATAATCACTTCTATAGATTATTCATATCGTCTCGTTCTAGCACATAAAAGAAATGTTCATCCCGTAGTACCGAGTATTTCAATGTCTACCACATCATTTTCACATTCAAATCTTTTTCTAGTCCAAATCATGGTGAAAATTTTTTCAGTACAATTAACCAACTGAAATTCTGTTGGATAGTTGCTCTAATCAGAATTGTTTTATTAATAAATTGGTGCAAACTTGTTTCCTGTCTCAATTCTTTCTGTAAATTTTATTATTTTTATTTTTTTAGAAGAAGAACCTAAAAAGTTCACAACAATACATAAGTTTGTCTACTTTAAAGTTTTCCTGGTAATTTTCAAAATGAATTTTGGTTTAAAGACTTACCAGAAAATATTTTTATGTAACAAAAAGCCACTTTAACTATGCAAATTATCATTAACTAAGTGTTTAATGTGCGTGTTGTCACCAATCCTATAAAGAAAAATACCCAAAAAATACAAGTAAGTGGGAAACTTTAATATGCTTATGATAAATCTGTAGTACACCGCCAAGCGTGGGTTTACAAATCGAAATATTTTATTAAAAGTGACAATGACATCGATACTAAAACGGGTTTCTCATTTCCCGGGATAAAAGTGAACTGAATATCTTAAAAATAATTTTGTATATTTTGAATTCAAATGATGATTATTTTTCATTTTTTAAAGTAATTTAATACGCACTGCAACCTCCAAAATCACATTTATTATGCTGTGTAAGATATATATTAAAAATTACCTTTTAATTACGTAGAAATTTTTACAAATAGAAAAAATTTATTAAAGTTTGATGGAAACTGCATACAACTACAACAAAATGCTTTGAATTGAGTTAAAAAAATAAATGAACTTAGATCAAACTTCTAACTTAGAAGGTAATTTTCGTTTTTAAATAAAACATAATACAAAATATTATTGTAAATTTTGATGATAAGATTTTAAAAAGCAAAGATGGTCGATACTCCGATCACTCGATCTGGTTCTCATTTTAGTAACGAAAAGTCCCGCTACCGAGAATGCCCTTTCCGATTCAATCGATGTTAGTGGAATCGTCTTTAATGCATTTAAGAGAAGACAAATGTTATGTGTTTTTTCAGCTGTAGCCTGGAAGATTTCTAATTGGTTTTCGAGATGCGTTGCAGTACTCCTAGTATTCTTGATTTGTCTAAAACAGATGCTTTAATAGCGGCACCAAGTCTATAGCTTGATAATTCGGCAGTTTGTTTGGCTTTAATAATTACGTTTATGAAGAAAAACTTCATACTTGCAGACTATGTACTCGTGTGTATTCTGGCGTAATACTACGTTCGCGCACAATCCACGACTCACTTCGATCTCGATATACCTACAATCTGGATTGTGACTGTCGCCAGTCGATCGTCGTGCTGTTCGCACAGGCAGTCCGCTCGAGAACAACCTGGCTATTACACACAATGGTGAAACTGACATAACTACGCGGTAAGTCACGAACACCAACAAACAAAATGGAAGTTTTGGTTAGAAATAAATACAGTACTTTTTCTTGCCATATATCTATTAATAGATGTCATCGTCTCACCAAATGCAGTATCTTTTTTTATTTCTCTGTCGATAATCCGACACGTGTGTGAGACCCGGAAATAGCCTCCCAAAAGGGATATGTACAAGTTTGTTAAGTCAAACCCCAAGATTATAACTTTTATAAGGTGTCGAGTCTGCGACACCGGACTTTGATGTCGACGCTCATAAAGAGTAACGGGAAAAACAAAATTTTAAATAAAGAAAATTCAGAAAGAAAAATATTAAAAATTTAAGACGCAGTTTAGAAAGCAAAACGAAACTAGAAAGAAAAGATATCAAAATGAGCGTAGGTGTCATAGTCATAGTCTAAAAGACTGTGTCGGATAAACCTTCTCTTGCCGACCTTTCCCGCGACCTATACGAAGCTCCATTTACACCTGGAGACAGGTGGGAGCCCAGTTAAGAAGCGCAGAAGAAATATCTGCCCAATTAGCGCCAAGTTAAGCTGAAAAACTAATAAAAACTCCGACTGCAAGAAAAAAGACTTCTTCTTCCTCGATATCCAGCCTTTTCGGAATCGTCGCCCTCTTCGCTCCGTGCTTCTGTTCGTCTCTATCTTGTGTTACGTATCTGTGCCGAACTTCAATACGTCGTCACCCCGGGGTCCGCCATCGCCAGGACGAAAGAAAACCCTTGAAAACATCTAACGGACTGGACAGTGCCTTTGAGGACCTTGTCGATTATATGTAAGCATTTTTCAACGAAAACAAACGGTTTCTTTGTGAAAAACTTGTCTTTCCTGTCTCCTGAAAACCGCCACCCACATGCGTATAGCCCTTAGCCATCCCGACGGTTGGGAATAAAAACTCTCCCCCCCCATTTCGGCAAACTTACACGTGTTCCGCCGCCATCTTGTATTTTCTCGCGTGTGGGACTGTGGGATCTCTCTTATGACTGGATCTAGTTTCAAGAACTCTCGAGTCAATCGCGATTGAACCTCGTTTCAGTCGAGATTGAAACGGTCGAGGGAGGTCGCACCAAGGAATAGTCACCGACCTTGGTCACAATCTAGATTGAAATGCTCGGTGCGAACGGGGTATAATGCAGTTATTGAAGCTACTGGACTTTGTTAAAAATTAAGCAGATTAAACACAATTATTCCAGACGTTACAGGCTTCGACAAGTAAATTTTCGGAGTCATGTCACATATTGATTATTGACAATCTGTGACATGCTATAACGAGAAAAAATATTAAAAAACTGATTACTGGTTTAAAATTAATAAATACAATTGTATTCTGACAGTTCATGGGTTAATAATTATACTTTCTACTAGCAAAATTTCCACAACCTTAACACAAAATAAGAAAAAAAACTGAACTTTTGAGAAATTTGCGGGATTTCCCGGGATGAGAAGAATTACCCGGGTTAAAAAACAACAAGGATCTCGTTTGAAAATCCCTAATTGATACAACGGGTCTGAAAAGAAAAGGTTCTTTTAGTGCCTTGAAGGTTGGATACTATCAAAAGATATAACTTGAATATGAATTGACTGCTGAATAAAGCTAAAAAAGTTATTAATTTATTCAAAATAAACAGTGCAATTATTACAAATAAAATGTGCATTTATTCCACAAAGACTAAATTTAGAAAATTTTCACATAGAACCAATTTTTGTTTTGAAAACACATACAGTGGTAAACGTTTTCTTAAGTTCCTTAAAAAAACGCACAAATATTATTACCTCATACAGGACAGCTTGCTTTATCAAATTTAACTGTGTGTAAATTTGTTTTTTTCCTATGAGTTATATAACTTCTGAATAGATTCTGTTAGGTATTTCAATAAAGATGTTTGGTTACAGTTGAATTTAAAGTTATGTAATTGGGCTGCAATTTGAAAAAATTGTAGACCTATAAATTCCTACCATCGTCTGTCCGACTGTCTGACATTCCTTAATCTTAAGAGTGGAGTGAGATAAATGAAATCCGAGGCCAGATGTGGAATTCTTACGCGCTGGAGGCCAGGAGTAACTATTAACTATGTATGAACACAGGATGCAAAAAAATCACGTTATTTCAATTCGAACATTTCCCATGAAAGCAGATGAGCCATTTACAGCGGAAAAGTATGACGTACAGGGAAGGACAAGACACTACAGTACTAATACGAAGAGGGGAGCATACATTTTAAGTTAAATAAATTAAAAATATTATTAAAAATTGAATTATAATTAAATTAATAGGCAAATTAGTTCTAATTAGCCCTTCTGGATTTTCACAATTACATAAATATTTAATAAAATATCCACAACTTAAATTTTAGTTTTCTCTTCGTTGGAAAAGATATTAAACTTTATTTCAATTGCGCTTATTTCTGTCGACAAAAGTCAAAGTGTTCCATAGACGGCCGGATGGCCGAGCGGTCACGGTGGCAGTCTACCATTTTGGGAGACCAAGGATCCATCCGGATGGGTCAAATAATCCCCAGGAATATTTTCGGGGGTGGACCGTCAGGATATGTCGGGCCCCGTTCCTCACCACCCGGTAGCCCCAATGTGGGTTTGACCGTATTCATAATGGGCTTTTTTTTTTTTTTTTTTTTTTGTAACTCTTTCCGCCCAGTGGGCACTAAGAGGGCCTCTTATAGCAAGCCCATTATGGGTTCGGCCAGGCCCACAATGGGGCGGCCGGGTGGTGAGGGACGGGACCGACATATCCGGACGAACCACCCCCCGAAAAATTCCAGGGGATTTCTCGACCGGACCGGATTCGATCCCGAGTCCCCCAGGGCGGTAGGCTGCTAACCTTGACCGCTCGGCCATCCGGCCGCTTCCATAATGGGCTTGCAGAAAAGGGTCCATCTTAGTTCCCACAGGAGGAAAAGTTAAAAAACAAAATATTAAAAAATTTGAGCTGAAAGTGTTTTTCCACTTAAGATTAATATCGCGTTTTTTGTAATAATTTACTTTTCAGTAATAAATTGTAAATAATTTTGATGTTTAAAATTGATTTTTAAAAGCGCAATACAGTACTTTTGAAAGAAAAAATTGCTTTCTTCAAGCTTTGTCAATAGTGAGTCGTAACCAGAAAATGACATCTAAAAGACAAAGTGTCATTATTTCATATGTATGGCCTAGTCGCTCAGAAGTTTCAGGAGTACAGTCAATTATTAAAGGTATTTGGTTCTGATCCAACTTTAAATCCTCCTATAGACGGTGGACAGCCGAAGAGGTCAAGACAGAGAAAAATCCCCATAGATTTTTTACTGATTATCTGATCAAAATGTGTTGTGCTCCATCTTTGACCATTAGGACGTCTAATTCTGAGATGGACGAATGTATTGATACAATGGGCCTGAAAAGAAAAGGTTCTCTCAGTGCCTACAGGAAGGATACAACCAAAAGTTAAAACTTACATATGTGAGAGCCCGGTTTAAGCGAAATTTTGTTTAACTATAAAAACCCTTACACATTGTATGTAAAGAATAGTGTTTAAAAATTTGGTTAATGTTACCTTAGGTAGCCAAGATGGCGGCTCGTCTGTGATTCCAGCAAGGAAACAGTGGGACGCACGTTCTAACTAACCTAACCTATTCTAATAATTTAGTTGCTAATAATTATTAGCAACTAAATTATTAGAATAGGTTAGGTTAGTTAGAACGTGCGTCCCACTGTTTCCTTGCTGGAATCAGAGACGAGCCGCCATCTTGGCTACCTAAGGTAACATTAACCAAAAATTTATATCATATGAAGAGAAAATTCTATAAGTTTTACCTCAACAATTAATAAAAAGATGGAAGGATATGGTTATATCTTTAACCGGGTTCACTTCCTTTCAACCGAAATTCATCTATCGGACACGACCTATAACATTACCAAAAAGGGCACTAGAAAAAACGAGAAGGACCCTCCAATAAAAAGAAGGGATCGATGACGACCGTCGTCATCGACAGTTCGCCCTCTCTAGAATTCATGCCAAATCTTGGATAATTGACACCCATCGAAGATTGCCATCTACTCATCTTCTAGTGATTTACCTTCAACCGACAACGCCTCTGTTACTGAACTGTAAACTTCCGAATCATCGATTCGTTACATCCTCGAACCGATCAACTCGACAACGAAAGAACGACCTTAACGATTTCTACAAGGTATTTACCTACTCGCGAATCTATGTAAACTCTTTCTCTCTCGAAACTAAGACTCGGAAAGATAGTTACAATAGCCCTTAGTTGTAATATACAGAAACGATAGCCAATACTTATAATATAAAAAATCCCTTATAAATCCTAAACGTACTGCTTTCGGCAGTACAGTACTTTATTGAGATAGTTTGTACTGTCCAATTTTTAGGCACTGCATTTGTACCGCTTTTCTTATAAGATGTACTGCTTGTACTACTTTGTATAATATTGTAAAAATAAATAATTATAACTGTGATTGTATGCATTTTCAAAGCGAATGCCGAATCACTGTTAATAACACTTGTTACGAGTACCCTTGTTATCTGCGAAGTTCGTATTGTCTCGACGGCTTTCGCCAAGCAGTTCGTTAGCTCGTATGACAAAGTAACTTACCATAATTTAAAAGAAAAAAATAATCGCACTATCCGCAGATAACACTAATACTGATTTTGGAGGGCTCAAAAGAAAAGGTGGAAATAATGTGCATAAAATATTAATGCAATTATTAAATAACAATATCATTGGAATTGGCTGCAACGCGCATATTTTATCCAATGCAATTAATACTGCTTCTAGTCAAATGAGTACTGATGTTGAATCCGTAATCCTTCAGATTTGTCTATGCTTTCACAGATACACAGCGAGAATCACCAATTTTAAAGATTTTTGCGAGGAAGCAGAAATAGAATACAAAAAAATGTTGGGATATTCCACAACGAGATGGCTTTCGTTAACGCCTGCTGTGGAATGCCTAATCAAAATGTTTGAGCCTTTGCGCTCGTACTTCTTAAGTTTAGACCTGTGTCCCAAAATATTAAAAGAATTTTTCGAAACTTACATTGCATTTCATTCATAGTCAAGCTGTTGTATTTCGTATCACTATTAAAGAAATTGAAAGCTCTAAAGTGTCAGCTTCCGAGGTGAAAACTGTTTTAAATAATTTGTTGGAGCAAATAGACGCTAGATACAATAGTGGATTTGTTCCATTAAAGTTAACGCAGAAACTCGATACAATCGAAGAGTCAAACCCCGGAAGCAAGGCGAAATTTATTATAAAAAATTCCTTTGAATATGTAAAAGAATGGACCGATTGTTTTGAAGAGCTCCACATTTTTGGATGAATATTATTAAAATATAATATAAATTGGGAAGAGATTTTGAAGACGGTTCATTATGTGAAAGAAAACCACAAAATTAAGTAAACTTCTTTAAGTCTGTTCAACCAAGGCGGTTCATCCCGGATCCGACCGCCTACAAACATCTCCGCTCGCTCGTGAACGTTTACTATCGCATTTCTGTGTCCTTAAAGACAGAGTGGTGTCACCCTGACGTGACGCATTGACGTGGCGCCGACCCTGCGGTCACTAATAACTCAAAAGACTTCGACAGTAAAAGTTAAATTTAATAATTCGAAATTAAAATGCATTAATTTTTAAATATTACGAGATTAACATTATATAATAACGACGGAAATTAATTTGTGTATCCGTTTTTAAAAGTAGGGCATAACCTCGAAGAAGATGTAGTCAAATTCATCTTTCAATTTCAATCCACACCGCAAATCTTCAAAACTTTGAATTCCTTCGAACGGATTGTAGTAATTTGCCGAGGGACTGATTCTTATGTTATTTTCTGCAATGACTTGTGTCTCGACAATTTTCACAATCAGTCGATAAAATGTAAACTTTAGAATACGTAGAGGTTTCTTGAATAAGATACATCCGTTCGTATTACATGCTTTTTTGAGACGAAATTTGTTCCGTAAGGTCAAGTTAAAATATAAATATAGGTTTACAGTTATTCCTTCTTCCCTGCAATGTGTTATAGAAAGATGCAATTCGTTGATAAAACAATCTTCCTTAGCAACTATGTCACAAATAAATCGAATATTTGTATTCATTCTCCTTACTGCGTTAATAAAGTATGCGCTTCGATTCATATAACACAACCAGGACGAGAGTAAATCGTGTTTTCTTGGGCACGTAATGCCACAAATGCTGTCCGGAATAAACCACGTCTCGTCGAAGTCCTTATTTTGCAAGTAGCATCTTATTGCATCTCTCTCTACGTCCGTTAAGATCGGTTCGACGAACACTTGAGATTCCAGAAACCATTATGGCATTGTCAGAAATCGTATGTACGGAAGGAATGGTTTCATGATTTGCCTAAGAGATTTTTCTTTATTAACTCTTTTCTTGGTCCATTTTAAAACGATAGTGAAGATATCCGTTTCCTCAATAAATCGATTTATTGGCCTATAAACCAGCGTATCAATGGTTGCTGCTTCACAGTTCAGCCATTCGTCCGATGAAAAAATTTCCTGCCATTTCGAATCGAATTTATT
The DNA here is from genome assembly GCF_030686945.1 of Centruroides vittatus. Taxonomy (NCBI): domain Eukaryota; kingdom Metazoa; phylum Arthropoda; class Arachnida; order Scorpiones; family Buthidae; genus Centruroides; species Centruroides vittatus. The sequence continues at coordinate 182,232 of NW_027120712.1, read as the reverse complement.
CTAACAGAAATATTGTAATATGCCATCCTTCTGTTGACACGCAAAGTCATCGACAAAACGCACGTCCGTAATCGTTAACGAATCGATCATAAATTGTCGGTAGATGTAATTTACATTACGTATGTCTAATAGTTTGCTTACGCAGAACATGTCCATTGCATTTTGCATTGATTTTATAATTTCTTGCCTTTCTTCCAGATATCTGTATACAGAAAATGCGATTAAAACGGAACTATAAGTAGTACTACTATATTAACTACTGATTTAAAACTGATGGAAATTATCATTATAGTAAAAAGCATTATTGATGCGAATTAAAATATGTCCACGTAAGTATTTAAAAGATAAAGATTTACATCTTTATCTTTTAAATACTTACTTTAATAGAAACTCACTTTCTAATTCGTTGCAAAATATCCGACGAGTATGGTAAGTAAAGAAAGACTGCTGCTTTGCTTGAATAAGGACATAGCATGGATTTTAATCTAGCGCTACATTCACACAAACTGTTAGGGTTTTCTAAAAAAATCCCTGTTGTTTTTTAACCCGGGTAATTATTCTCAATTCGGGAAATCCCGCAAATTTCTTAAAAGTTCACTTTTTTCATATTTTGTGTTACGGTTGTGGAAATTTCGCAAGTAGAAAGTATAACTATTAACCCATGAACTGTCAGAATACATTTGTATTTATTAATTTTAAATCAGTAATCGGTTTTTTAATATTTTTTCTCGATATGGCGTGTCACAAATGGTCAATAATCAATATGTAGCTTATTTGTGACAGGACTCCGAAAATTCTTTACTTGTCGAAACCTGTAATATGTGGAATAATCGCGCTGATACTGTGTTAATTTTTAACCATGCCCAATAGCTTCAATAACTGCGTAACGCCAGGTTATGCAAATTGGATCAAGATACAAACGAGTACGAAGTGTGCAAGTATGAAGTTTTTTTTCATAAACCTAATTATCAAAGGCAAACAAACTGCCGAATTATCGGGCTATAAGCTCGTTGCCGCTATTAAAGCAGCCGAGGTAGACAAAAGGAACTAGAAATCTTCGAGAATAAGGGTGAGGAAACACATAACATCTGTTTTCTCTTAAATGCATTAAAGACGATTCCACTAACATCAATTGAATCGGAAAGCGCAATCTCGGTAGCGGGACTTTTCATTAGTTAAATAAGAACCAGATCGAGTGATCGGAGTATCGACCATCTTTGCTTTTTAAAATCTTATTATAAAAATTTACAATAATATTTTGTATTATTTTATTTAAAACACCGTTGTAACTCAAAATTTTGATATTTTCCAAAGGCTGTAATACTAAATTGTTTAAACTCCCGTAACTCGTTAAATTTTTATTTTACCGCCACCCAATTTTAGCTATCTCAAAAACTACCCTCCTTTTGAGGAACACCCTGCGGGTTCCTCAAAAGAAGGATTAGTTTTCCTCAAAGAGGATTAATTTTCGGAGAACGGCACTGCTGCCGTTCTCGAAAATTAATCCCCCTTCTACTAGGTCCGATGAAAAATCCAAAATTTTAAACTTAATTAACTTTCTTCATAATTAATGTAATTAAGTAATTTTCTTACCGGTAGCTTTAGAATGATTACCTGTTTTCAATCGTGTATTACAAAAAGGTACTGGCACAAAAAGTACTGCGAAAAAATCCACTTAATTGAGGAGCACAGACAAGTACAACTGTAGCAGCTCGAGCGCCGAAGACACATCTGCAGATGGAAGAACCACGTTGAGAAAAGAAAAGAAAACCCGATAAGGCATCGGTTGAAAAAGGTAAACGGGACGTCTCTTTAATTTTAGAGAAGAGGCACCTTTGTCATCAGTCGCAGCGGGCACACGTGCCAAAAGAAACATAACTAAAGATTCACGTTTGCGATGAAAAGTTTGTTTGAGGAATTTTATGGAAAATGTCAAAAGACCCGTTCTGCGTGGATTGTGTGCATAAATAAGCTTCGAAGAAACACTATTTACCTTCTTCCATTTTTATGTGTTTATTTTTATTTTTAATAGTTTCTTAATTTGATTACATGGAAGTGTAGGAATAACGAAGAATGTCTTTACTTTTTGGACAATAAAACTTGAAAATATTACCTACAATTAATGTCAAATTTATTAACTAACATCATATATAACTATTTTTTCGTTCAGTACATTTGGCAGCGACTCAGATTTATCGGGGACTCATCTGTTAATAATAATAATATCAACAAATACAACAAAATTAATTTTTTATATAAAATACAAAATATCCACGAACAAAAGATTTCACTTTGGTGAATGGAATCTATTGTTAAAGGAGAAAAATAAAAAAAAAAATAGATTAACAGAAAGTAAGAAATGTTCTGATAATGTCTGACACTATTTACTGATCGATCGTAAAGTTGACCCTATTTATCACTGTTTGAACAGATACTTGGAATTTCAAATGCAACCAGATCCGGTGTGGTGACATATCAGGGACATGCAAAAATCAGAAAATCATTTCTTTAACAAGTAATACAAAAATTCACTTATAACATTTTTGATGCTTGAAATAAAAATAAACAGTATTCTGCTTAAGCACACTCGTTGCATCCATGTTCTGAACAGATTCATAATTCATAATTCTTATCTAGATGATAGATATCACGTTGCCTGAAAGCGGAATTTCCTATGAAATTGTTTTAAGAAAACAACGACAAAGATGTAACTGCACTTGGCAATTGCGAAAATTTACAACTGGAACTATTATTTACTCACAAGCTTCCGAAAGAAAAATCACACGATCCTAGGAAACTGGACGTCGAAGATTTCAGCCTGATCGAGGGTGCGACCTGTCATTTTGTCACGTTTTACACTTTCAAAATGGGACCACATTGAATAATATTCTCTACGAAACTATATAGTACAAGTGTGTCGCGTACAAATAAAAGTGCCAAAGCGACGTGTTTTGATAAAAATATTCGTACGTATTCCGCGTGTCCTGAAATATCACTGTTTAATATTTCATTGCATTTAGATTTCTAAATAACAGTTAAAGCTAATAAAAGTTATTAAACAGCTCTAACCGTCATTAAATTTAATTACGATTAATCTTTGAAGTCCATAGTGTTACGAAGGTTTTTATAACGAAACAATACTGTAAATTCGACAATAATTTTCCTTACATTATTTACAGTATAATTAAAATTTAAGATAAATGGATCTGATTACAGTATTCTGCAATGACAAAAAACAGATCCATTTGTCAAAATCCGTTTTGTGTGAATGTAGCGAAAGAATAAAAATAATGCTACATTCTTATTCAAACACAACATCTGTTTCTCTTTACTTACCGTACTCCTCGGATATTTTACAACAAATCAAAGAGTGAGTTTCTGTAATTAACTTTTAAATACTTACGTCGACATATCCTAATTTGCATTAATATCGTATCTTCTGCTATAACGATAATTTTCATCAGTTTCAAATAGTATACAGTGGTTCTAATTATAGTTCCTTTTTAATCGCATTTTCTGTTTGTAGATATTTGGAAGAAGGACGAGAAATCATAAAATCAATGCAGAATGCAACGGACATATTTTGTGTAAGCAAACGATTAGGTCTACGTAATTTGAATCAAGCGTGTCGAGATTTCATGACCGATCCGTCAAGAGTTAAGGACGTGTGTTATGTATATGACTTTGCATGCCAACAGAAAGATAAGAAATTACAATATTTGTGCTGGAATAAATTCGATTCGAAATGGCAGGAAATTTTTTCATCGGACGAATGGCTGAACTGTGAAGCAACAACCATTGATACACTGGTTCGTAGGCCAATAAATCCATTCATTGAGGAAACAGATATCTTCGCGATAGTTTTAAAATGGACCAAAAAAAGAGTGAATAAAGAAAAATCTCTTAGGCAAGTCATGGAACCATTCCTTCCGTACATACGATTTCTGACAATGCCGGAATGGTTTCTGGAATCTCAAGTGTTCGTGGAACCGATCTTAACGGACGTAGAGAGAGATGCAATAAGATGCTACTTGCAAAATAAGGACTTCGACGAGACGTGGTTTATTCCGGACAGCATTTGTGACATTACGTGCTCGAGAAAGCACGAATTACTCTCGTCCTGGTTGTCTTATATGAATCGAAGCCCATACTTTATTAACGCATTAAGGAGAATGAATACAAATATTCGATTCATATGTGACATAGTTACAAAAGAAGATTGTTTTATCAACGAATTGCATCTACCTATAACACATTGCAAGGAAGAAGGTGTAACTGTAAGAGTGAGTTGTTTTGTTAACCTAATCTTACAGAAGAAATTCCATTTCGGAAAAAATGCGTGTAATACAAACGGATATATTTTATTGAGTGTTCCTCTACAGATTCTAAAGTTTACATTTTATCAATTCATTGTTAACATTGTTGAGAAAGACATCATTGCAGAAAATAACATAAGAATCAGTCCCTCGGCAAATTACTACAATCTGTTCGAAGGAATTCAAAGTTTTAAATATTTGAAATCTGGTTTGAAATTGAAAGATGAATTTGACTACATCTTCTTCGATGTTATGCCCTATTTTTAAAAACGAATACACAAATTGTTTTTCGCTTTTATCATATAATGTTCATCTCGTAATAATTAAAAAATTATGCGTCTTCATTTCGAATAATAAAATTTAATTTTCACTTAAGTTATTTAAGTTATATCTTTTGATTGTATCTGTGAACCGCCGGGGATGTAAGAGGAAGTAGTATCACTCTTTCCGGCAACAGGTGGTTGACCCGCTCACTTGTCAAGATGGCCTGTTTACGTCAATAGTCCCGAGGGGACAAATTGATTTGTCTAGTCGAGTGGAGAGAGGGAGAGGGGTTCGTCGATTCGGCGCAAGTGATATCCGAGTAAATGATGACACCGCTTAACAACGAAATAACGATTTATTGGTTAACGAAAATGACGTTACAATAATCTAACATCGAGAGAATTGAATATCTTATCTCTATTTTGTAATACTAATTTACTAATGCGCGACGGGGTCGAGAGAGAGTTCACACGAGATGGTTCCATACCTCTTTAGAAATTTGGATATCCGAGAAAATAAAGTAATCCAAGACGTAGATGATAGGGTCTGGGCACCAAATTAAAGATTAATTCTCGGGTTTGCGACACGTCTACGTCGATGTGCGACTCTCCGCAGGGGGAAGGAAGCATCTTTTATAGCTTTGTGATGGGAAAATATTTCGTGTGATCAATTGTTGTAGGCGATAAAGGTTATAGGTGTTTCCGGGATTCAAAACAAATGACGAAATTTGGATGTTAACTATAAATTATGGTGCAAGTCAAGATGCATTCTGCGTGGGAACGATAGAATGTTGATAGTTATTCGAAGAGAGTTTTAAGTTTTCTCAGCGAAAGATTTTTCTGCTAACCCGTTATATAATGGAAAGGAAATTAATTAAAAATTTCTTTTAGGAGAATTCCGGATTTCACATATCCATCCTGTCGGCACTAAGAGAACCATTTCTTTTCAGGCCCATTATATCAATACAATAGCTCATGCACATGCTCGCAATTAGACATCCCGGCGGTGAAAGACGGAGCGCAACGTATTTTAATCACATTTTCAGTAAAAATCTATGGGGGTTTTTCCCGGATTCGATCCTGCCTTGACCTTAATTTATGCAATAATTTGAGTTTTGACAACAGAATTAAGTGTAAATAAAGTAAAATTTAATGTCCTTTTCAATGAAGAAAATGCTAAAATTTGAGTCGTTGACATTTTATTAAATATTCTTTCAATGGAATTCAGGAACACGAAGCACAATAAAACAAACTCGAATGCGGTTACAATTGAATTGAAATGTGTTTTTTGTAAAGTGAAGTTTGATGAATTTTCTCAGAAAGAATACATAAAAAGCATCAAGAACATTTTCATCAGGAACATTTTCTGTAAGCATTTAAATACTTTTTAAAAGTTTTTAGATTCTGTCGTCATCGGCAAAATAAGAATTTAACAGGATTTTGTCATTTTGATTTTATTGATTTTAATGAAATCATTGAAAGTGATTTCACATAAAATAATTTATTTTCTATTTTTTTAAATCTTACGTTAATAAATTATTTTAGAAAGAAATCCTTCGTGAGAAAACTTCAAAATGAAGATCTATAATTATATAAGAATTCAAAAACGATAAAACCAAAACTCGTTTGCTACTCGAAGAGAGTAAAATGCCAAAATGAATAAAATATGATTTTAAAAGTACTTTTTATTATACATTTCAGAATATGACGAATAATATGAATCTGGCAGCGAAAATATCTAAAATCAACCCGAAATCACACGAGAAAACAGGAGTAAAATGCAATTATATATCTGTGTTTTCAATTTCAGTGTTCTTTTATTTAAATCATGCGCATTTAATCACTGTTAAAGAACAATAAAATTTTATAACATTATTTCTCGGCATTGTCTGTTTTCATTTTTCTCACAGTTTTTATATTCAAGTTTAAAAAAACATTAAATTTACGGCATTTACTATTTAAATTAAATTAATTAAAATCAGAAATGGTGAGTAAAACTTTGATTTTGTAAAACACTTTTAATTTGGCGATGTTTTTTAAAAATTCCTGATAGGACACTTTCGATCTTAATTTTGTATCGTACCTACAGTACGTATGATTTTATTATATTTTAATATATAATATAATAATCATTTATATTATCATAAATAATTTCTATTTCCATTTATACTAATCACTTATTTTTACTCAACGTAATTTGTTAAAAGGAGAGAAAACATCAATGCCCGAGTTGCAGTAGAAAATTTCTGAAAGAACAACGTTTGCAAAGACACATGCCGATTCACACGGGTGAGAAACCGTTTAAATGCGAATTGTGCCAAAGTCGTTTTTCGGATGAACACGATTTAAGAAAACATGAAAATGCACTCGGACGAATAGTCTTTCGAGTGCAATTACAATGACTGTGAACGGAGCTTTAAACAGAAAAATGAGTTGGAACAACACATGTACACAGGGCAAGAATTTTTATCTAAAGTAAATATTACGACAAGTTTTTATATTTTTATTTTAATATTTTTCTATTCTCAAAGTGCTAAAAGTTATAAAATAAACAAAAACAATATAATTGTATAAGGTTACATGAAACATTATATTAAGTTTTCAAACAATACTTAATGTAACTGTGCTAATTTACAAAAACAAATGTTAAATAATAATATACATTTACTGTTTTTTGGAGGCCAAATAATCTTGATCGATTTTTATCGGTTTTAATCTTCGTTCAAAAATTGCGAAGTGATTAAGTTTCCTTGTATTTTCAATGCAAAACCGTTTGTTTTTTTTTACTCAGTGCCAATTAGAAACATTTATAAAGTTACAAAGATACTGTTAATAAAAAACTCGGCAGTGTAATTAGAAACCTATAATATACAGCAAATAATATACAGTTCTAATTATGGCTAGTTTAAATTATTAAGAGCATCATCCTTCGCAATTATTACTCTTACAATTAACGTTTTCATTTATAAAGACGAGATACATCCTCTACGTGCTATTATTTCCTAATTTACTGTTTGCATTTTTCAAAGTAGAAACACCAGAAACGTGTTCTTTATTCTTCAAGGTGTTATTAAATTACTTTATGTTATTCTGTTAAAATCACGAATTATATTATGTTTTTAAAATTATATTCAGCGACTCTTTTGCTCTTCCTATTTTTAACATAAATATAATTACTCTATTTTCTAGTTACATTTTTTCTAGTGTTTTATTTGCTTGAACGATGTGAGAAGCCGAGGGCACAGGGGCTGTTTCCTAAATGCCACTTAATCGGCTACAGTCTGGCAAAGACTGCTCACGTGGTCTGTAGATGGCTTTTTGTACCGAGATGGCCAAAGATGTCCTTGATCTTTGTCCCGTCAGGATGCTGACACCATGAGTTAGGATAAAGTTTAGGATAACTCCAATTGCGTCCTAAATGATTAAAATAAACTAATCTAATAAAATAACATGTTTTAGAAAGCACTTTTAAACACTTTTTACATAGTTTTATTAAAGAAATATACAAAATTATGAAAATTTAAATAAAATTAACCATGGTCTCCTGCTCTTAAAATTTCCATATCTGGTCTCGACCTTCATCTCTTCAACTCCGTTCTCGAGATTCTGGAAAGACTGGTGGACAAGGAAATAGACGACGGGGAACTATCTGATCTGCAAACAATTGAGTAAATTGTTTATTTTTTATTTTCTAGGTAAGTGCAGTTTATTATGTCCCAGACTCGGAAAAGGAAGACCTCTTCTCCAACCATTCTGGAAAGATCATCAACGAGGTTAAGGTGTGAGGGTCCGTCTGGCGAAGATGACATCAGCAGGAGTCAAATTTTGATATGGCGGAAGGGGTTCGGCTTTTATGGAGATTGTATGCTTCATTACATGGTAAAATTGACGAGTTTATCAGAGGATTGGATCACCTTACAGAGTGAGTTAAGAATGTAGACGAAGCCTCGGTTGATTTTGAGACGAGGTTGGGGGAGGTTGAGTTGAAGGTGGGAAGCGTAGTACATGGAGATGGGCATTCTTTTGATATTGATAAAGTTTATATGAAATTAAGTTTCATTCGAGAAGGAACTGGATGGTATGGATAATCAGAGAAGATTGAATAATGTTCAGGAGCATTTAAATTACATTCTAGAATTTAACACGGCTAGATTGTATCGAAAGCTTTGCGGTATTCAGTCAGCATACATGTATTGTGTACAGATGCGGATCTACGTAGGGACTAATCGGACTTAAGTCCTTGGTTCCTAGTGTCAAAATACCACAAAAATTGAATTATTCTCATAAATCTTTAATACTTTTTCATTATAATATATTTCATATATTTCGTGTGTAGATATAATGGGCTTTATAATAATATATATTACTTTTTCATGCTTTTTTATTCACATCAAATAACGTTTTTGCCTATTGTTTAGTGCTAGAGATAGGCCTATTAGTCTTATAACTTTCAGCGTGCCCAAGAATTTTGGTCAGGATTCGCCCCTGACATTTTCATTTTCGGGATTATCAACGTAATAATGATATGTATGCACAGTTGTAATAAGTGTGTTCGGATGTTCGATAGTGCTAATGCGGAATCGAATAGATTAATAAAAATAAAATGAAATGAATGAATGCCTAATTCAGGGCAACGTTTTTCTATGTAAGGGCCACATTTAAAACTTTTCAACTCACGCGGGTCGCATAAAAGAGAAAAACGAAAAAATGACAGTCAATCACAATTATTTATTCATACGCTATGATTATAGATTAATCATTGCTAGCTTTAAATTGGTTTTGATGTGAGTCTGATAACCGATTTCTAGTTTTCCGCAACTAGGCGTTCCGTTACAAACTGTTTGCATACATATGTTGTAAAATAGCGATAGAATTTACGCTGTATACGTCAAGGTAAGAAATTGATGTATTTATTAAGTGTCCATGAAAGATTGAGAAATTCTTGAAGGAGTCGACCTGTCGAAAAAATTTGCAGACGACTGAGTCCCTAAAATTTTCAAAAAGTTTTTCAGCCACAATCGTGATTTTTACAAGGAAAAACCCATTCAACGAGTTCGCCTACACCGTTTAATAAACAGGACAATGGCAGCTATTTTTGTTAACGTCGGGCTTTTCTGGTGCGTTAATTTGGCCTCCATTTCTATTTTCTCTGTGAACGTCTCCCTATTTTATTGTAGTTTTGTACAGTAAAACTAAAAATGTATCTTATACAAAGAACCAAACAACAATAATGAGTAGCTGAGGTATACCAGTGTTCCCAGCAAAGCGGAAATTGCTTAAAGTACCCTCCAGCAGCTTAACTAAATTACAAAGGCAGATAAAATTGGGGTTTCTATACTTGAAGTTTATTCTTTTCTCGGCTGTAAGGGTGATGATAAAATCAAAATTTTTATTCATCTTTATACAAGAATATTAGGTTTTGCGTACGTATTGACGTTAACATTAATGTACAAGCATATGTAAGGAAAAATCACGCAATTCGCCAAACTTTTAATATTAAATTTCGTAGCACCGCAACAATAAAACTTTTTGAAAAACGATTACTTTTCCTTGTTACTTAACAGTTCGTTCATTATATTCCAACATTAATTGTATTAGTTTGCTTCATTTGCACAAACAAATCGATTATTGTACTTCTTATTGTGTGTTTCTTTTTACTTTCCCGGCTGTTATATATAACAGAGGGGATGTATGATAATCGGTAAAAAAATAACCTCTCAATGCTTTTACAATTTTGAACCCGGGGGAACTTGTAACGTCGAAAAATGCAAAACTTTCGGGGTTTTATTTCTGCATGTATAGATGTTAGTGTGAATGTGGGGGCACGATTTCGTTCACCCTATTTAAAGCTTAATAACTTCTATGCTTTTTGTCGAATATTTATAAAATTTCTCAGAAAGGTTTGTACTTTAGGGGATTGATGCTAGTAAATTTTGGTGGTTAAAAGACGATTGGGGTGAGAAAAAGAAAGGATCATGTATCGTATCTCGAGTGGGATCAGATTTAATGAAGATTTTACTCGTTATTAGCATTTACAATTTTTTACAAAACCTGTCCGTACCCTCGAAATTAAGCGTTTTGCCATTATATAATAGTTAAAAATATAAAAAGATTTTAAAATAGAATATTATAACAGATGGCGCCATCAACGTTGCCGGGAAAGTTAAGCAACTCTTTGCTGGATTTTTTAAATTTAATGCCGGTCTGCGATTTTTAATCATATTTTCAATTTATTTAGTTTAAAATATATGCTTTCCATTTGAAATTTGTAGTGGCTTTCCTCCTACATCATACTTTTTCTTTAGCAACAGAGTCGTTCTGGTCATCTATCTATCACCTTTTGGTGGGGAGGGATTTTGAAATCCAATTCGTTCAAATCTTTCTTGTTATAAAGATATGGCTTAATCTATTATTGCTAAGAAATAATTTCTGTAGAAGTTTCTTTCTGGATCATTTACACATCCATCTGCTCTTGCTCCTTCATAATCAAATAAACGTTTACGTTTTCTTATTCTTACGGTTTTTAATTTGTTTGAAATATTAGTTTTTTCACAAATATTATTTGCTTTCATTTTAGATTTTAAAAAGCCGTTCTCTCTAAATTCTTTACGAAAAATCCATCAACCTCTTTAAAAGCTCAGTTACTAAACTTAAATCACATTAGGTTTTTGTACAGTTTTACTTACTGTATTAACTGTCAATAATAATTCATACCAAATAACTGTAGATAAAACAAATTAATTGTATGTTCAAGTAAGGAATCCGTTTCACTTTTCACACTAGAAATCCTCTGTCACGTCATTTAATTCTCCTAATGCTGTTATAATTTTGTCTAAATCAAATCTAACTGTCTTCGCAGAATTTATTTGGCATTCCCAATGTGTATATGATAATGGTTTTGAGTTGAACTTGTTAAATGTTTCACTAAAATAGCCCACCTGTGAGCAAACGTGGGAAATAGTGTATACAGTCTTGAAAGTGTTCCAAATAATGTCATAGCCATAGGAACCGAGGAAGCCGTATCACCTATTAATAAATTTAAATTCTGTGCTAGAACATGACACAAAAAATGCTGTCGGAATTTTTTCCAAAGTCCTTGCATGCACGCTTTTGTTAGCCCCATTGTCATAAGCTTGTCCACGGCAATCGTTCAAAGAAATATTTAAAGTTTTAAGTTGTTTACATAATTCCTCTGATAAATCAAACCCGGTACTTTTCTGCACAGGAGAAAAACGGTTAATGTTACCTTAGGTAGCCAAGATGGCGGCTCGTCTCTAGTTCCAGCAAGGAAACAGTGGGACACATTCTATTCTAACCTAACCTAACCTAACCTAACCTATTCTAATAAATTACCGTAATTATTAGCAACCAAATTATTAGAATAGGTTAGGTTAGGTTACAACGTGTGTCTCACTGTTTCCTTGCTGGAATTAGAGACGAGCCGCCATCTTGGCTACCTAAGGTAACATTAACAAGAAAAACTAATAAAATAATCATTAATTTCAACTTCATTTCGTTCTTATTCGACAGTCATTTCTACAATTCGAACAATGAGAGTCAATTGTTCAATCCCACCTTTATCGGTAGTACAGTCTAGTTGTACTGCATAATATTTACTTTTATTATTTTTTTATTTCATTTTTAACTTTGTTTGCCAACAGATCTCATTTTGAATTTTCCAACCTAATTAATGATCGTTTGTTTCCTTATCTAGGATACGTGTTATACGTCTTAATTATTTTTAAGGTAATTATTTTTTTTATAAAAGAAACTGCTAATAGAACACTAATAAAAACAAATATATTTGAATTTATACAATAAACAGTTATTCTTTTTGTAGATCATAAAATCAATTAGTAGCAAAGTTGTATCAAGAAATCAAAATTCACGAATTCATCATTTTTCCAGTGTGCCTTACAATTATACTTTAAAATTAAGTTTTACGCTGAAATAGAAGTTACATTTTAATTATGAAACATTATTATGCTGCATTCTCTTAATCTCGGGGCCCGGGGCGGTTGCTCCAGTTGCCCGGCCCTAGAGGCGCCGCTAAATGTTAGTGTATGTGTATGTGTGTCTATGGTGAAATAAATGTGTCTAAATTAAGAAATATTTGAATTAATATTGTTACACCATTTAAAAATTTTATATTCAAGTACGAGACATAAATCACACGACTTTTATTGATTAATGATAAAATTTTAATAATTATAATTATTACACGAATTGCTATGATACCAAGAACACAAACTGATATTCTATATTCAGTATTTAGGACTGTATTAAAACTACATATAATAAAACAACACTCACACAGACAGAAACAAAAGAAACGGCCGTTATTCAAAAGTGACTGTTGTTTAGAGGGTAGTTTTTATGCATTTCTGTTCAAAAAATTAATAAATAAATAGAAAATTTTATGAAGAAATGGCTGTTATTCGAGGTAAGACTGTATAATATACATAATTTCAATACAATAATCGATAATAACAAATAGAAATGCAATTTCCATTATACTTAAAATATAAACTGCATTTTTTATAAGTTGCATAAAGTTTTGCCTCGATACTACATTTTACATTCGATATTAACATATGATGTAGACCATAATTTTCTCATCATAATTAAACGACAACTTAAAAATACATCATTAACGTTATGATACGTTGCATATTAAGTGTATTTGTATTGAAAACAAAATTCTAAAATTGCTTCAATAACACACTAACGTTAAGGCTGCCATAAGAGTTGTAAAAAAATATTCAAATATTCAAGCAATCACATCGTATTAATGAAGTTAATGTGATAAATTTAAGTTAATTATGAAATAATTTTTTTTTATCCCAAGGTAAAGTTATCTTTTTAAAAAAGCTGTTATAACACACAATATTATAGTTGCAAAACCCATCAAATTAAAGGTATCCTATTTGCTAAAAGATCAAATTAAATCAAATTATTTGCAAAAGGATCGAATTAAAGGATCTTATTTGCTAAAAAAATTAAAATAATAATAATTTTTAAATATGATTTGCATGTCCAAATTAATTTATTTTCCTCAAGTATGATTCCACTAAGTTCGATTCAAATTCGAATTTATGACAATTTCGAAAATTGAATCATGATAATGCTGTAAGTGAAAATTACACCAAAAATAGACACAATAAACTTTCCATCCACATAAAACATTTCGCATCCGGAAAATTTGGGTAGGACTTGCATGGATCTCATATAAAATCGATAAGTGCATTTGTGCAATGATTTAATGTCACTATCTGAAGACGCTTTGTAGATAGCATTTAATAGTTTCACGGCTGCTTTAGTTACGTTCGAAGAAGAAAAACACGCCTCAGAAAACGAAAGGAGTTGGAATATGCAAAAACTAATAAATGCCGCAAGAAAAAGCAATGCTCTGGAATTTATTACGAATTGAGTAAGTACGCCAATTTCAAAAACTGTATTCCCAACAATTAAAATTGGCCAAAGGAATAATACCGGGGAGTAAATATCTTGAATATGATTTACGACATCGACCAATTGAGTGTACTTATTTGATATCACAAGAATTTTCTTACTTTCGTCATTGTCGAGCGTCGAAACTTTCTTGCATAAATAATTCAAGGAATATTCTAATTCTTCGCATAAATAAGAAAAGAAAAGCAGCAGGAAATTATTTTGCATGCATAAAAACAATTGAAAACAACACATTACAATAAATATAATCACGGATGAATTAATTTTACTATCGAGAAAATTTGATTGAAATATTTTAATTTTATCCTTTGAATTAATTGCCATACCAACGTGAATAAAATATGATGATGTTAGAAGAATTACAGCATTAATCCATATTAAAATACATCTAAATAATAATAATATCGTATTTTTAACACTCTTATTTTCATTTCTATCTGAAATTTTGTACATATTTAGTATATTAGATAACAATTTTTTCTTGGTCATGTGAAAGTGGTACAAGAATAGCAAGTAAACGGTAAATGAAAGAGAAAAATACAGGAAAACAAACTTATACATTATAATTGGTTGCTCGTACATTATTATAAATACATAAAAAACATAGGCAACTGGAACCATTGTTGCGCCTAACAGCATGAAGACGGTATGCAGAGAATATGTATCTTCTAATTTTAAGCCAAGAATATACATATTCATCATTAATGGCTTCCAACGACTGTGCAAATCAGCTATGTTGTCTCCAGGGCTTTCGGATTCATCTCGAGATGAAAATACTTGAACTTTAGTCATTTTTCTCAAAATATTCCGTTTTCTTTTTACTGAAAGTAATTATAGTATATTAAAATTTACAAAATGTCTTAATTTACTAATATTTAATTAAATAGTGCTTACTTTTTTTTCAATATATATTTATAAACTGGAAATGTTTTCTTTACCTTTCGCTTTGCGTAATTTTCGATATAATATAATAAAAATAATGGTTATAAGAGAGTCGGATGGCCTTGACAGTTAAGGCCCATAAATACCCATAAAGAGAAAAGATATATAAATGATTTCATTAATTTTTGAATGTACAGGTGGTTATAAGTAATAACAGCTCTACGGGGGTCTGATCCTATTCAGTCCCCCGTAGAGCCCGTTCTGCTTATCGAATTTTGATAAAACTTGGTATTTTCGTTACATAAACAATGGGAAAGAGATTTCTGCAATAAAAGAATCACGGCCAAATGACGCTTTTTATAAATACTTATGCAAAGTAGGCAGACCTACTAAGAAGGAATGCATTCAAAGCCTGATAACGATTATGTTAATGTTAATCGTGCCCTTATAAATGAAAGACAGCATTGCTGGTAAAACTGTTTTATCGAACGGCAGCAATACAGTAGCTGTACTGCAAGAATATTGACATTTAAACCATTGCGAATGGAGCCCATGTCAAAGAACGAGATTTTGATTATGTTTTCAACCTACTTTAGGCGCCAAAGGTTCACCTGATGGTCGAATTTTGAATATGTTTTATTGCAGAAATCTATTTCCAGTGTCTTTATAACGTATATACCAAGTTTCATCTCAAATTCTGATAAGCAGAACAGGTTCTAGAGAGGTTTGAATATGGTCAGTTTAATTACAACCCCCTGTGTAGAATCAAAATTTAAAGTTTTTATTTTAATATGTTTTTCTACGAAACTTTTATTTCAATACAATGTATACTACTATTTAAATACTATATGGGATTACGTAAGTAGTCATTTCGGTAGTTTCGGTTACTATTTCCTAAAAATCGAAATCGTACAAAATGGGAAATGAACTGGTCTTTGCATCTATTTTGCAGAGAACAAGAAAATACCAGCAGATATTAAGAAAGACTTTATTCGATACTCATTGAGTATTCAATCGTGTCTGCAATGAGAAGATCGGATAGAAAGAAATGACCCTATATATGTGGGACAAGCAGTTACTTAAAAATTTTTCAGATCTTGAATCATTGTATTTCTAATTTTGATCAGATAATGGCAGTTTTAGCACCAGTAAAACTGAAAATCTATAAATTTAAGAAAATATGAAATTAAATACAGCACATTAGCAACATCCTCACTCCGTTTAATGACTTCAAAAGTAATAGTGCAATCACTGTAAACTTTTTGCCAAAGTATATTATCGGACATCACTAAAGATGGCACGAATGCATTTCCCCTCCAGCCCTTCTATCAGAGAAGACAATTCTAATTTTACCTCGTAAAGAAAATGGGAAAACAATGTCAATTATAATCTTATAGAACATGAAAAAAATACGTATCATTAGCTTTCGATATATTCTGAAATATCCGAAGTAGGATTCAGGAACGGACTGTCAAATACAACGAGTAAAGGCTTCTCTGCATAAAACATAAGGGCATTCCTGCATAACAAAATTGCAATGTAGGAATGGTTGAACGGGCAGTTAGTAAGTTAGTAATGATGAACTAGCTCTGTTTTATTTTACAGCGTATGATATTTTGTATTAAATCGAATTATTTACATATATTAATAACTGCTAAGCTAAAATAATCGCACATGAACCACTACCGCATTGTATTTTTGTATTCAGTGTGGCGCCACTAGCTCTTTGTGCAGTGAAGCAATTTACCTGTCAAATTTAATTAACAGACTTCCAAGACACCATATGATATTTCGAATGCAATAAAGACACATTTTTCAAATGCTACAACTTAATTTTTCTATTCCATTGGAGACTGAGATTCCAGCAACCCTATTCGATAGAAGGACTGGAAAGGATGGAAACTGGCATCAGTGTTTAGCATATTATGCATTGGAAAAGGGTCTAAGTAATTGCCCTATTAATTTTTGAAATAAACTGCCATTAGTGACTTTTGTTATCACTCTGTTTAACAAATAATGACAATCATATTTCCGTTGAAGTACATTAGTAAAACAATTAATTCTAGGCTAACAGAATTTAAACATTTGAAATATAAACGAAGAAAAAATTTTCTACAAAATGTAAAATGTTTTAATTTTGTGTTGTGATTAACATTTTAAAGGAACCGCAAAAAATTTTATTAACTTACGAGAAACATTGAAGGCACGTTAGTTCATGAAGGAGCCTTTGATAGAAAATACACTTCTTACACCATCGATTGATTCTGTTGCAAATAATGTCGAGAAAGTCATTATTTCTCTTTACATTTCTTTATTACAAGTTCCTAAGTGTGTATACATTCTTAATGAAAAAAAACAATGTTTGCTTAAAAAGCAAGTAAAAACAGCTTGTTTACATTACGAGTTTTGAAAATGTACTATAAAACGATGTGACAATTTATTTATATTTCCTATACAACATCAATATTGTTACGAGAATAAAATGGGCGTGAAATGCGTTTCTTTTTAAAGCTTTTCTCCGTATGGCACTAAGAAGGCCCTTTTTAATAATCATTTTGGGATAGGCCAGGCCCACAATGGAAGTAACCGGGTGGTGTTGGTCGACAGTCCATGGAAAATTCATAAAAATTTTTGTTTGCCCAAATTTGATTCCGTGTTTCACACCAATGTAAGTTGATGCCGTAGGCAGTTATTACATGGCCCGGTGTCTGCTTCGACAGGTAAAATTCGGGCATTGCATGTCCACTAAATGAATAGCAGAATATTGCGATGCATGAAACTTTTCATACTACAGGAAAATCAGCATAAACCTATTTTTATATTTGATAAAACATTTTCTATTCATATTATTAATAAGGGTATAAGGGTATAAGTGATTCTAGTTATATAATTTTCTATAATTCAGTGTAAAAATAACATCAAACTGTTTCAAATTTTTTAGATGCTTTTGAATCCTTTTTAGATGAATCCTATGATGTTTCAGGTAATTTAGATTTCGACATGCACCTCACAGAACCACACGAAAATTGCATTCGTAAATTTATTGTATATTACCCTAGATTAATAATGAACTTTGAGAAAAACGATTGTCTAATATTGAATACAAATTTAATTATTATCCTATACCATTTTTAATTCTCTCAAACCTTACTCTATTCGTTACGTCTAAGTACTGAAATCTTATATAAATTCCTTTATATAGCAGTGTAGCCCCAAAATTCGTATATACATTTTTCGCATAACACACAAGGCATTTTTAATTCAATTATCATTTACACCGAAATATTACAAGACTCCATTTTCTTTAATGGTAGCATGTTAAATACCTCTCGACGCTCCTGAAATTGCTGAGTAACTAAAACCGTAGATATAAAAAATGGCACCGCTCATTGTCTGTTGGGTGCAATTTTTGATTATGATTCACTATACTCAAAGCTTGTAAAATGCAAACATTTCTTTAATATATATATATATATATATTGAAAATCGTCTAAAATAAGTCAATGTTTACGTCAAAAATAAATTACTGTTTCATTACTAAAAAGGAATTACTAAACGCGCGCGGTATGAATTTGAAGGATTGAGGGACAAATGAGGGATTTTTTTCACTTTTGGTAACAGAAATAAATTCGTATAAAATAAAATTTAATGTATTTTCTAATTAAAAGAAAACTGAAAATTTAAATTACTGTTATTTTATTCAATATTCTGTTTCATATAATTCAAAGTCGGCGACGTTTTCCAAAATCGCTCATTAGAGCAGTTGGCTGCTGGAACGCAACGTTCTCTAATCGGAGTTAAAGTTTAAGTAAACGTTAAATTTAGAGATTGCAAGAAATTTGCATTCGCAATGTCGTATAACACTAGCGGATTCGGTTATCGTTTACTAAAGATGATTGCCGGCTTAGGGTGCGACTATGCAGACGCGAATTCAGAGCGAGCGAGAGGTAGCGAGCGATTTAGATTTTTGCAAAGAAAAACCACGCACAAGCGATAAGCGAGAAATAACGCTGGAGAGAGCGAATTTCTGGTTCTCGCACATATCTGACAGATTTTGATATTTATCGCGTTCCGCCTCTTCTCGCCACATATTCTCGCTCGCTCGGAAAATTCGCTTGCTCGCGTCTGCATAGTCGCACCCTTGGAGTTAAAATCGGGAGCTGACTTCTGGAAAATCGACTTCTTGTTTTATTTTCTGCTATTAGAACACCCGATTACTTAATTTAAAATTCAAACACGTTATTTTATAAATTATTAAAGTACCTTCATATTTACTTGTTTATGTTGGATGTTACTATTGCATTATTTTCTAAAGATAATGTTAGGATGACCATATAAAATAATTT
The DNA here is from genome assembly GCF_030686945.1 of Centruroides vittatus. Lineage (NCBI taxonomy): Eukaryota > Metazoa > Arthropoda > Arachnida > Scorpiones > Buthidae > Centruroides > Centruroides vittatus. Next base: position 162,954 of record NW_027120712.1, on the reverse strand, counting down.
TTACCTTAAATATTTGTTTCGGGTAGAGGACAACTGGGTGACAGTAACTTAAAAATTTTGGCACTCCTACCAAGCATACAATTTAGCGGATATATATACAGGTATACCTCGCCTTACGACGGTAATTAGTTCCAGGAGAGGCGACGTAAGTCGAATTTACTTGTATTGTTACGACGTAAGTCGAAACTATGGTGGAAAACGCCAATAATGAGCACTTAAAGACCGCTAAATAAGACGACAACACAGAAACACAGATGTTTTCATGCTTTGTTCTCTAGGATTTATGATGAATATATTAACATTTACTGTAAATGTACGTATCTTAATATGATTTCATGTGCTTTTAACGCTTTTCTGGTGATATTACGACTTCGATATTTGTGGCGGACGGATGTAAAGTCGAATAAAATGACTTAAACTTGATTTTTATTTTTCCATATACTTCTTTGACAAATGACGTATAATCGAGAACGACCTAACTCGAAACGACGTAACTCGAGGTATACCTGTATTTGTAAATAGTGCTAAAATATATATAAATATAAACATAGTTAACACTCATGAAGCACGAGTTATGAGTTATGTATTATGTGTTACCAGTTATTTCCAAATTAGGAAAAGAAAGTATTTTGGAACAATGTAGTGTAGCATCGTTAATTACTGTGTCAGAAGCACTTAGCACATCAAACAATAGCAATTATTCGAAAACATATAAGATGGGAGAGCAGAATAAATACATTAAATATTTTAATGGATTATTTTTAACTATCGACTATACAGAACTATCACAAAAGCATACCAGTAAATTCCTATCGGTTGGGTTAAGTTATAAATCTACTCGCGATTCACATTATCGGATGAGGGCGACCAAATATCTAGCAGGCAGGCGGATAACAGCCAGAACCGGTCCTGGTTAGAAAAATTGGAAGCGTTATACGATATTTTGGTGTGTAGCTTCCACCAGCTAAACCGGGTAAGGTTGGTACTGAGTAAAGCGCACGCACAAAAGCCTGTAATCTGGCTCTTTTACACCATTCAGTTATTTTCGCCGTGGAAGCTGACCCGGTTTCGTCAATACAGCGCTTCCATTCCGCCACTCTACGTGTTAATGACACAGTGGCAAAATGAAAGCGCTTCACGTTAACGGTAAAACGAATTTATCTAATTATTTCGACTATGGCAATGATTTGTATTTTATAAACTAATTAGATGAAAAAGAATTTAAAAATTTTAAAAATATAAGATGAGACATGAAAATTAACAAAAGAAAAAACATATTTAACGTAATAAACGTTTTGTTTATTTAAAATACAAACAATCAATTCATTTAAAGTTAAAATAAAATATGTTTGAAGAAAATTTTACATTTTATGAAATGTCACGTACATCTCAGTTTTTTTTTTAACTCTTTCCGCCCTGTGGGCACTAAGAGGGCCTCTTTTTGCAAGCCATTATGGGTTCGGCCAGGCCCACAATGGGGCAACTGGGTGGTGAGGGACAGGGCCCGACACATCCGGATAGACTACCCCCCGAAAAATTCCTGGGAATTTTTCGACCCTGTCGGGATTCGAACCCGGGTCCCCCAGAGCGGTAGGCTGCCGCCTCGACCACTCAGCCATCCGGCCTCGTACATCTCAGTTGTAAAATAAATGATATATAACAGAAGAGACCATTCCAGTCATAGCTGTTGCTGTAATAAAAACTAATGGAACAAGCTGTAAAAATCAAAAAAGTCATTCACGATTCTTTTTATTTAAGCAATTTATGATAAATATTTATCTAATAAATCATACAGAAATTACTAAAAATATATAGCTTACCCGATACCAGTGGTGTGAAGTCCATGAAAGCTGCAGAAAAGAACTGCTTTCCTTGTATTTTCTAAAATATAAATACATATTGCGCGATTATTTTCATATTTTAACGTACTTTGAATGATATAAAATTAATATTTTATTATAACAATATTAGTTATAATAAAATACAAACTGTATTACAAATTTCTATACATGTGACAAATAATGATAGCATTGCTATTGTATATTCGAATATATATTCGTATACGCATAATTCCAATGGAAGTGCCATATTGTCGAAGAGCAAAAATTTCAATGATTCCTTCCTTTAGCCACTGGTAAGGAACGATTTGACTAAGTGCATTGTTTTATGATATAAAAAGTAAAGAATATGTTATGTCATTTTTATATACGTTTATTTACAAAGCTATATTTAATTATAATTATATTGACAGATTTTCCTGACATGAAATCTTTAGAATTTTCATCACTTTTAGATGATTACAATTTTAAACATTATGAAGAACAAGTTTTCGAAGCTTGTTTTAATTCTTTAAGTGAATTTCATGGAGAGTTTTGTGATTTATCTAAATTACATAGCGAATTTCAATACAGGTACTCCTCACTTTACGACCTATCTGCTTAAAGACCACTCGCACTTACGACCATCGAGTTTCAACCTGCAATTCAGGAAATCCCCTTTCTCAGCTTAAGTGTCGGTCAGTGGCAATGGTGACATGCACACTAAGCGTATTATAATAGGCTTGCGGTTTCTATAATTGTCTTATAGTACTTTTTTTTTTAACTCTTTCCGCCCTGTGGGCACTAAGAGGGCCTCTTTTAGAAGGCCCATTATGGGTTCGGCCAGGCCCACAATGGGGCGACCGGGTGGTGAGGGGCGGGGCTTGACATATCCGAACGAATATGTCAAGCCCCGCCCCTCACGGGGTCGAATAACCCCCGAAAAATTCCTGGGGATTATTTGACCCGTTCGGATTTGATCCCGGGTCCCCCAGAGCGGTAGGCTGCCACCTTGACCGCTCTGCCATCTGGCTGTCTGTCTTATAGTACTGTAATAGGCTAATAGCGTACTATAATAGTCTTTTTATGAATAAATTTGAAGTTTGTCGCGTAATTTGTATAATTCTACAACAATCCTATTTTCTCAGTGCAAGCTCTTCACTTATGGACCAATTCGCTTAACGACGTAATCGTCAGAAAGGAACTCGGTCCTAAAGTGAGGAGTACCTGTATTTATATTCCTGTCCAGACTATATTAGCAAGTAACTCTTAGACATAAAAAATATAATTCATGACGATCCGAACAAAGATGTACTAAAAGGATTATATGGTTTAATATCATTAATTTTTTTGATACCATCTACCAGTGCATCAGTTGAGTGCTGTTTTCCAACCATGAAGCAATTTATATATTGGCAAGAATCATTCGGTCAGAGGAAAGATTGTCGTCACTAACGTTGCTTTCGATTTTTTTCCACAAAATCATTAGTTACTCTATTATAAAAATCGCTGGTTATTTCCAGTTCAAAGGTAGGGTACCGTTGAACTTGTCTTGGTCCCCTAGTCCAGATATATGCTCAAAGTCCCGAAATTCCATAGGGAGTAATCTATAGCACAGCCTTTTGGTCATCTATTTCTATTTTCTCTTGCTCGAATATGTCTCGATCAATTATTCCAAACAAGGAGCTGTCATTTCTGGTCGTACAATCTGACATGTGTTTGTGAATTTATGCCCTCTTAGCTTAAATATCGGTGCCGCAACACCTATCGCTTGCATGATCTTTCCTCAGAGAATATCTAATTCAGATTTTTCTCCAAATATTACAGATGCCTTCTTCTTCAATCTCTTAGCTTAGTCTTTTGATATGACCGTTGTTTCAGAATTCCTATCTAATTTCATCTTTGTAGAGATATTATTCAAAGACATTAATATGTACAGATCTTTTTTGATTCAACGGTGGATACTTTTCCGTTCCAAAATTTACTTTCTCTGATTTGATAGTTCTTTGTATCTTGGCGTAAGGAGAAATGTTTATCTCTATACTGATCTTGTCTTTCTCCGCCATGTCCGGATGTCCGTTATATTGCTCCTTTTTAGCACTTTCCCTATATTCTTTTCTCTTAAATATTTCTAATTGTCTCTGTAATTCAGTCAATCGCCTTTCTAATTCTACCATTTTGTTTGTGCATGAGTTTTTTTTCCTCTATAGCGTTTTGCTCGTTTTATTTGAGATTTTTCGCTTCATTTATAATTCTTATCATGTTACCACATCTCGTAGTAAGTATTTCTATTTCCTCTTCCTTTATTTCTACCTATAATGCTTCATCAAATGTGTCTGGTTTTCTAGACATAACCCTCTGGTAGATCCTAATATCTATTCTGGCCAAAAATTGGAGTATAAGCCTTTAGTCTTACTGTTTTGTCTGTATGCATTAAATTATGGCTACCTCTGCTGCACTTGACCCATCTTGACTGATTTTAGTTTCGGCTGCTAGAGCTTGTAATCGCACGGCATATGTTTGCACATCCTTGTCTCTGGTCTGAACGCACGAGTAAAATTGCAGTAATCTAATGAAAATGGAAACTTGCTCAAACAGTTCTATCATCATCTTCTTAAATGTATCAAAGTTTTCTATATTTTTTATTTGCTTATCCTTTCTAGCAAATTGCTGTACTATCCCTATTAACTTAAGATGCACCACAGCCAATATCTGGGCTTTTTTGTCCATGATGCTAGTTTAGCTATATCATTTAAGGATTCAAAAAATTCCATGATTTTTTCTTTGGAATCTTCTGAGTAGGAAGCAAAAAGTGAAACAAAACTGACTATTCTACTTAAAGTTGCTCTAGGGTTCTCAGCTTCCATTCAATCTTAAATTTACCTAAATTTACTTAAAGTTAACTTATAGGTTATCTTGTATGATAATATACCTATAAACAACGAAAAACCTTTCTAAGAAGAACAGAACTTGTCTGAGCCGAAACCTGTCTAAAATGGATAACCTATCTTTTGAAGGAAAACCCACTTCTGCTACATCAACTGTGAGGATATTTAGGGTGTTTTTTAATTTGAAACCCCACTCCTGAAAAACCAACTGGGAGGGGCTGGCCATGAGTATAGAGTTTGGCTTGTACTCGTATACCAGTTGGAAAAACTGTCCCTCTGCATTGAAGGATGGCGATTATAGTGTTTATTTAAAAGGTGGAAACAAATGATCATTCACGGTCGCCTGTCAGGATGCTGATACCAGATAGTCAATTTATCGCAAACTATATACGTATACGTATACTAACACGTATATAGTAAAAATGATTTCTAGAAGAGATATTTAACAATAGATGCCATTAAGTTAAAAAAAGGAGTGGAACTCCAAATATGATATATACTAGCAGATAGGCCCTGCATTGCTCGGGCAAAAGTAACGATAGCGAAGATTAAGATTATTACGTTACCTTACCTGTTTTCACAGAATGCAAGAATTGGGTTCCCCTGTTTCCAGACTAATTAGAGAATTTTTAGATAAGTTTAAAAATATGTTCAATTTCCCGCAAAAACGAAAAAACTGCATCTGCTTCTTGCACGTTGCTTTCTCTTAACACTTCCATTGTTGACATTTCCATTCTTACTTAACACTTTCATTGTTGATGTTAGTGTAAAGCCTTAATCCTGTCCCTCTCTCCCGTGAAAACGAATTGAAAAATCCTTTCTTAGTGTGCGTTCTCGTGACCTACCCTAACTGTGTACCAAATTTCAATTTTAAACTCCTAAGCTTTTGTGATCTGCACTGATTATTATTATTATTATTAACTCGCCTCGATTATATATATAGATATGTTAAGCTCAAGAACCGAAATCGCTCATTGAAGGATAAAAATGATCACAATACGTTGGGGTCTTTTTAAAACGGCCACGAAGCGAAATTCACATTGTGGTTGTTTGTAAAAACGGCCACAAAGCAAAATACGCGTCGTGACAGTTGTAAAAATGCGTTGTGGCTAATTCAAAACGACCGCAAAGCGAAAATTTGTATTGCGGCTTTCATGATATTTCACAACTATGCATTCTGGTTAGGTTAAGTTACTTGGTTACTTTCCAACAACATGTAATCATTTGTGAAAATCTGTCGCGGTGTGCTCGATATGTCAACGTTTTCTAACAACTGATTTACTAAAAATAATTACTTTGTCAGAAACTTTTATTAATAAATCAGTCTTTTTTATGTGAATCAAGAATGTTTCAAAGTTATTTATTTTTACAGGAACTATTACCGTGACATTTCGAGTTGCATTTTATGTTCTTTGAGCGAAATTTGCATTTTTTACCAATACAGTATCTTTTGCAATGACACATTACAAACCCTTGCTTACTTCCAGTTGTTAACGTGGATGCTGAGAAAAATGTTAATGAAATTGAGGATACATCCTAAATGTTAATAAAGTTATTCTCAGAAATTGTTAATTCATTAGAAGCGTAAAGTCGATTAAGAAGACCTTTTTTGTTTTTCTAACTGATAGAGACCTGATGGATTAATGCTCATAACAACAGCTAAAACATTTCTGGGAGCTGCAAGTCCCCTATCAACATCAGGCACCCCAACTAAAAGGCATAGATGGTCAATACGCGATCACTCAATCTAATTCTTATTTTAGTAATGAAAAGTCTTGCTATTGAGAATGCCCTATCCGATTAAATTGATGTGATTGTAATTTAACAGAAAATAGATGTTATGTGTTTTTTCACCTGTAGCCTGGAAGACTTCAAGTTCATATTTGAGATTATAGTAATTCTTCTCTTTCCTATATTCTTGATTTGTCTACCTTGGCTGCTTTAATAGTAGTATTAAGCTTGTAGCCCGATAATTAAACCGTTCGTTTGTTTTTAATAATCAGGTTTATAAAGAAAAATTTCATATTTGCAAATTGCTCAACAGGTTGCCCAATTTTCACAACCTAGCGCTACGCAGTTATTAAAGCTACTGGGCATGGTTAAAAATTAACACAGTATCAGAGCAATTATTCAAGATGCTACAGGTTTCAACAAGTGAAGAATTTTCAGAGTCCTGCCACAAATAATCTACACATTGATTATTGATGAATTGCAACGTGCCATAACAAGCAAAAATTTAAAAAAACTAATAAGAATGTTTAAAATTAATAAATACAAGTTTATTCTGACAGTTTATGAGTTAAAATTAATTGTTTGTTTGTAATACTACCTTCATCTTGAAGGTCTCTTATGAACTTTCGTTGTGTCAAGATAGATTATAAAATTTCTTTCAATGAAAAACTTATAAACTTTTAAATCATTAACTATTGACTCTTGAAGTATTATATAAAGTTACAGACATCGATGTTCGAGACATTCCTTCGACCAGAAAATAATTGAATCCACAGAAAAAAGATAAATTCAAGCAAAAGAAACTTTGGATTTTTGACCTTGAAAAAAACTGAGGTCAAGCAACAGGAAGTATGATGCAAGAGTAACATAGACATACTGAGATGAGTTATCAGCGTTCACTATCACTTTCCCAATTAAAGAAGTTATTGGAAGTTCATCAAGAAGTTAAATTGTATTGATTTTCTACCCTATGAAAGCAAATATGTTATTTTTGTTTCATACGCTTTCCAACAATTTTATTTTTTGAGATAATATGTAGGAATATCTGAGTATGATATTTATTGAATTAATTTGATATTTTGATGTTATTTTGGTACCATACTTTTGTATATTCATAATCAATTAGTTTTATTCTTTAATGTTATTGTGAAGAGAAAGGGAGAGATAAAAACACATATTGTAATTACTGTAAGGATCTGAATTACTGGCCTTTAACTTATTCCGTAGTATATCATGACGTCATAGTTTGTCGCCTTTTCGTCAACCACCTATCGACTGACTGTCAACTTTTATGCCTGAGAGAGAAACATCTGTTCGGTTTTCAGACACTAAAGTAACACTTTCCCACCACCTCTTAACCTAACTTTCGGTATCTCAGCAAAACTTTACAAAAAATTCGTCAGTGGTCGTACGGATCTGGGCTTACCAAGAGTTCCTCCGCTCCCTCAACAAGGGTGCCGCAACTCCCGTGAAAGTCATCTATAGGACTAACCCTTGTCTATAAGACTCAATTCATAGGATTAACCTCATCTATACGATTCAACTTACCGCTTTGGATTAATCTCATTAACTTCATCTATTGGACTAAATTTTACGCCTTGTCAGTCAAATTCATCGGCCGGAACGATCAAGACCAGTTATTTATCGCCACGCGAACCTATGTACACGCACTCTCTCTCGAAATCGCGATATTAGGCTTTCCCTCTTTCCTTTGTTAATGTAGATCTATTATGTTCTGTGTCAATAAACGTGTTTTAGTAAATGAAGTCTCTGCATAAGTCACTTCCGATGCATTGTCTCTGCTTCCATCCCGAATGCGATCACACCCTAACGCGACCGGTCTTTAAACTGCTACGGTTTTAGTGTCCATTACGACACGGTGGTGTCAGTCCTGACAGGGCATCAAAGAGGTGCTGACCCCCCCGGTCACACTACTCATCACTCATCAATTACCTGTCCTATTTCAATGCCGATTTGAGCATTCTTCATTTTTTCGTTTAAGAATAGAAAAATCAGGCCATTTTAAATTTAGTGCGATTTTTAAAAAAAGGGGAATGATGTGAGATCTGCAGATTAATGGATTAATTATTATAAATTATTGTAACAAAACATTTTATTTCTTTGATAAAATTCTTACAAAAAGGATGTACATTTTTGTTTTCGAGAAAGGGGGGAAAAACGAACTTTCATTTTCTGACCGACTAAAAATTACTCACTGCCCTATGATGCTGAGTCAGTTACCCAGCCATCCCTATAAAAAGAGGTAGATTTCCCTTTTTTGAGCACAGTTCTTAGAAGTCAGAATTCTCCATAATAACTAGCTCAGTTCTTGAAACCTGAACTGACCACGTAAGCGCAGTTCTTAGAAGACAGAAATTGCCAAAATAACTAGGCAGTGTTAAAGGCATAATATAGAAGTCATAAACCATAATGTATACTGAGGGCATAGAAAATCGATTCTCATGTTCCGCATTCTTCAGAATACTTATCAACACGTTGATATTTAAGAAGATCAAACTTTAAGTGAAAGTAGTATAATATTTAGAACGATTGTAAGCTTTTTCTCTCATGAAGCATTAGTGTCAGATATACAGAATATAGTCAGATTTACATCCTTTGATATGATATTTTTGCACTTTATAATACTTGTGAACTATTGTATATATTTTATCGTTATAGTATAATAAATAATGTATATATATACATTATATTTGGAGTTCCACTCATTCTTTAACTTAAAGGCATCTGTTGTTAAATGGCCCTCCTAGAAATCATCTTTAATATATGCTTGTTAGTCCGCGATAAATTGACTATCTGGTGTCAGCCTCCTAACAGAATACCGTAATTTATGATCGTTTGTCTCCACCTTTAAGTAAACACCATAATCGCCATCCTTTAACTCAGACAGCCAGTTTACCCAACTGGACAGCCAATTAAGTGGTATACGAGTACATTTCAAACTCTATATCCGTGGCTAGCCCCTCATACATTTGATTTAATGTAAGATTGTTTAGTGTAAAGTCTTGATTTTGTTAGTAGATATTAGTTTTTAATTTCATATTTCTGATGGTATTTATTCAGTTTTTCTCACTCTCTTTCTAAATGGTTACAAGAATTGTCACTTCAGTTGCCCCAATGACACCTGTCTTTGGTAATATCCAAATAAGTATTATTAATAAACAATGAATATATACTTAGTCTTAATTGGATTAATAATGACTAATAATCTTTTTATATTCAAACTGATATTAGCGGTTATGATATTCGAAGTAGACAGGATATTCAGAATGTTGATGTACCATAGATGGTATATTGAATGATTTAATAAGTTTTGATCCATTATTATTGATTGAGAAAATGCTGATTTGATTATTAATGAGTAGCCGTATTGTCAATTCGTTTCTGAATTATCAAATAATCTGTTTGATACATCAAAAGATTGTAATAATTTATTACATTTATATTGCCATAGATTTTTAGTGTTATATTTAATAGTATTTTAAAATCTATAATAAAATTTAAACAGTTCCTTTAAATAAAACGGATATAGATAGACTGTATTTGTTTCGGCTCGAATTTCATATTTTTATATAGTTTTTGTAAGTAAATAACGTGGAATTTCTATTAACCATTAAAAATTATAACAGAGTAATTTAAATAATTTTGTTGAAAAGCCGATTTAATAATTCATTCAGATACTATGATTCAAGACATTTAATTTATTAAATACATTTTTCTAACATTGTAAGAATACATATTTACTATTTAGTTGAAAATTTAGAAAGCAACTATACAAAATGAATACAACAATTATCAATAAAATTTAAAAATTTATAGATATGATTAAAACATTTATTAAATATAAATTATCAATAAATACGTATAAAAAATAGACATTTTTTTGAATATAAACTAACAATAAATATATATAAAAAATTTACATTTCTTTTTAATATAAAATATCAATAAATACGTATAAAAATAGATATTTTTTTAAAATATAAATTAACAATAAATAAATATGGATAATATACATTTTTTTTAAATATGAATTATAAATAAATATGTATAAAAAATTGACATTTTTTTGAATATAAACTTACAATAAATATATAAAAAATTTACATTTATTTTTAATATAAATTATCAATAAATATATATATAAATATAGACATTTTTGAATATGAATAACAATAAATAATTAAAATATAATTTTTTTAAATAAATATTAATAAATATATAAAAAATAGATATTTTTTAAATATAAATTAACAATAAATATATATAAATAATAGTAATTTTTTTTAATATAAATTAACAATAAATATATATAAAAAATATACATTTTCTAAAATGTCAATTATACAATAAATATGTATAAAAACACAAATTAAAAACTAATTTCTTTTTACATACAAATAAAAATAAAAAAAACAGCAAAAAACTTTTTTTAAGTTTAAATTTTAAACATATTTTTTTATTACAAATTTTAAACTTTTTTTTAAATTTAAATTTTAAACTTTTTTTTTTAAATTTTAAAGATTTTAAACTTTTTTTTAATTTTAAAAATTTTAAACTTTTTTTTAAGTTTAAATTTTAAACTTTTTATTTATTTTAAAGATTTTATACTTTTTTTTAAGTTTAAAAATTTTATACTTTTTTTTAAGTTTAAATTTTAAACTTTTTATTTATTTTAAAGATTTTATACTTTTTTTTAAGTTTAAAAATTTTATACTTTTTTTTAAGTTTAAATTTTAAACTTTTTATTTATTTTAAAGATTTTATACTTTTTTTTAAGTTTAAAAATTTTATACTTTTTTTTAAGTTTAAATTTTAAACTTTTTATTTATTTTAAAGATTTTATACTTTTTTTTAAGTTTAAAAATTTTATACTTTTTTTTAAGTTTAAATTTTAAACTATTTTTCTTTAAGTTTCAAATTTTAAACTTTTTCTTAATTCTAAAAATTTTAACTTTTTTTTAAGTTTAAATTTTAAACTTTTTCTTTAATTTAAATTTTATATTGTTTCAGAAATAAAAACATTTTCTTGAATAATTTAAAATGAAAATATACAGAAATATGCACAGAATCAAGAACAATAAAATTGAATGCCAATAAAGACAAATAAAGTAAAATTAAATACTAAACATAATATTACAATGGCCGAACATCGATGTAAAAAAAGATGAAATTTTTGAATTTCTTTTGTTCTGTAAAAATAAAATTATTATTTTAGTTTTATTTTTAAGATTTTTATGTAAAATATTCAGTTATTTAAATAATTTTCAAAACAGTAACTTTTTATTTTTTAAGATAAAAATGTATGCAGTTCAAATTAAATTATATTACAATAAAGAACTGGTGTGTATCTACTATGAAACTAACAAAGCTTATGCTTCATGATTTCTGATTTCGAATGGTTCCGAAGCAACTACATTTACTGTAATCTGTAGCTCGAACTGTTATGGGGAACCCCTTCGTTGCTGGTTTCGGAGAGGCCCCATAACAGTTCAAGCTGCATAGTATCGAAAATGTAGGTAAGCATTGACTCTGAGCAATTCAGCGATACTGCGACGTGTGATTTATAATATATCCAATTTTATTACTGTCAATTCATATTCACGTCACATAAAGTTACTGAATAATCTTTCTATACATCCATTTATGCTATTGCTTTTGCAGTGCCGCAGGACTACAACCCTACAGGATTTTGTATTAGAGGGAACATTGAAACACGTACATAATTTCAATCAGATAACCGACTAATTCACTAAAATTGTGATCCTTAAACACTGGTTTAGACTTACACTATCAACATCTGGATAAAATTACCGAACACTAGTAGTTGGTGTGGATTCCAATCGAATGTATACACAAATCAATTGATATATAGAAATTCGGTTAGATTTACCTTAGGTAGTCAAAATGGCGTCTCGTCTGTGATTCCAGCATACAGAAGAAAGGAAACAGTGGGGACGCACGTTATAACCTAACCTAACCTATTCTAATAATTTGGTTGGTAATAATTATGGTAATTTATCAGAATAGGTTAGGTTACGTTAGAACGTGTGTCCCCACTGTTTCCTTTCTTCTGTATGCTGGAATCAGAGACGAGCCGCCATTTTGATTATCTAAAGTAAATCTAACCAAAAATTCAATCAATACTTAGGGTGGTATGTACGACATTATCTAAGTTAGAAGTATGTTAACGTAACCGCCGAGTGTCATAGCAATTTGTCGAACGGCCTATGTGTGCATAGCTAATAAACATATTCATTTATATATACATATAAATTAAAGATACATACCTAACGTATTTTTAATTTTCTCTTAGGAGAGACAAGGAGAAAACTAAAAATAAGTATAAAGGAACATATTACAGCTATAAAAGGAAATTATGCAAATTCGGCAGTAGTACTAAAGAAGGATTTGAAATTGTTTTAGATACTACAAAAATAAAGAAAAAGAAAGAAACAATTTGAAAAGACAGTCATACGAACATATTTATACAGAAAGGCAAAGAACGGAATAAATCATAACTTGGGTTGAAATTCCATCAATCATGAAACAGTATTATCGATAACAGGAGCAATAAAATGGAAAATTTATAAAAGGAGTATGCTAAGTAACTGTTGTTACTATGTTATTCGTCGTTTGCTGTTGCAGGCACAGCTATGTGAGTAAAAAAATATTTCTTTTAAACGTTTTAAAACATTTATGTAAATGTGTTTTAACTTTATAAGTTGTCGTAGTAATTAACAAAGGTGAAATTGTAAATCATGCTAACACTATGCTGTCATTGTCAGGTAATGTTTGTTATATAGTATGGTTAATTTTTATAAATTTTTGTTTTTACACCAGTGTTTTTGAAAACCTGCTGAAGAGGGATCTGCAAGTCCGAAACACAAAGAAAGTGTGTACAGGCGTAATACAAGGTGAAGAATAAGGATTGATTGTTTTCTCTGAATGAGTTTTTCTCAATTGCAGAAACCGAACACCAGTACAATAAGTCCTATTAATAAGCTCTGTTTTAGTAGACAATTATATAACAAAGTGTATAAAATAAGGACAAACAGACATTTTGAAATTACAGAGATGATTTAATTTCATGTGCCGCCCAAAGTTCCTACCAGAAATTTTCATTATATGAATTTTGAAATGTGCCCTTCTCTTATAATTATATGAACGATTATTATTCATTAATTTTTTCAATTAATATTAAAAGCGTAATCTGGAACTTAACGTTCACTTTTATACGATTCAGAAAAAAATATGATGAGAGACATACACAGATTAAATTGTTTTAACTCACCAAGAAGTAATTATTGAAATTCACTCAATCTTATACAAATTTTCTTAACCATTGGCCAGTTTAGTTTTTTCTTCTGGACCAAAAACAGACGATGGATGGAAGTTGACGGAAAAATTCCACAATACCATCAAAACATTTGATGGTTTCCTGCAAATAACGTAAACATTTCGTAAATGAAATATGAAGAATAAATTATATAAAATTTTGGTTCGAAAATAATACTACGAAAGAAATGCAAGTATAATTGCAATAAATAATGAGAAATGGCTTATTTAAATCTTTTAAATGAGTTGAAAATTTCCTATTAGAAAGACACGAGTTGTCTTCTGTAAATGTTATCAAAAATGAATAAATATGAAAACTAAATTTAAATGACCAACATTTACAAAATGACTTTAATCAAACTAAATGGATTTTGTCAACGACAAGCAGAAAGGATTAAATGTTCACTTGTAACGCAAAATTTTCCAATAATTAAATATCCTATTTTGACTTTTCCTAACTTTGCTCACTGTCAAAGTAGTATCTAATGCGTATAATGTAATAGTAAATATTTATTTTTTTTTCAACATATACTTTATAACCCGAATGATTTCGTGCTATTATTTAAAATATGTAGAATCATTGTAGACACGGCGAAAAACACGAAAATCTTAAATATTAAAAGTGAAAGTTTAGCAAAGAACGACAATAAATATATAAGTGTAAACTAAAGAATAGTAAAAAATATTTTCTTACCCCATCATCATCATCTGCCATGGATTCATCATTGCGAGAAGATCCACCAGCATTTTCTCTTCCGAGTGAATTAACACTTCCGACTGAATTAACTCTCCGACTTCCGATTAACTCTCCGATTAAGTTTTCCGATTGAATTAACTGTTTATTTTCTTTTATCTTTTCTTTCTTCTCATCGATTTCTACAAGGTAATAGAAAGAAACATTTTAAAATTAATTTTCAATTTTTGAATTGTTTCGAATATAATGAACTACGACATGCAAGACTGAGGATAAATAATTAATATTAAGTTTCTTAATTTAAAGAGATTTTAAAACAATGAGTTTAACATTAAATCATTCCTTGATAATTGTTAATCAAGTTAGTCTATGAATCGAATAATTCTTTGTAATCTCTTTGTGACCTCACCTTGATTTAATACTTTGTCTTCTTCATTCAATGCCAAAGAGTATTGGGAGACGACGTCATCAGCGCTGTTTTTGAAACTCACGTCATCTTCGGATGATTCGTGATCCGTTCCCAATTCTTCTTCTTCAAGGATGGTTTCTTTGGCCAAAGAATATTGTTGTAAATATAAAAACGCTCGTTTTAACGGTCGTCTGCGTTTTTTAAAAGGAGGAAATTGCTCCTCAGTCAAACAATAATAGAACCCCTCGATGTCGTCATCGGAATCCTGTAAAAAAGTAAAAAATTCTGATTTCTGATAGAATAATTTTACAGTATTCGTATTTTTTTATTAATTGAAAAAAATTGTCATTTATAATAAATAAACAACTTGCAGCCATTTTAATTAACACATTTTATTATATTTGCATTGTTGTCATGGTTCTTTAATTTTACTTTTTTAAATGATAAGAGTTATTAGATTATTTGTAATTATTCCGATTGAATTGTAACTTACAGAATCAGACAATTCTCTTTCTTCGGGGTTCTCAGCAAGATCTTTCACATCAGACGAAGAATATTCGGGTGTATTATCGACTTCCATATTATCACCAACTAGAGAATAAAAGTAAACACAATAAACACGGCAATTCGTAAAATTTTCTTCGCGTGAATTCAATAATTATATAAGAATTTGAAAGAGAGAAATGACAAATAGTTTACAGGTGAAATCCTTATTGTCGAAATATATTTTGAAGCTTTATTCTATTGCAAATCCGCAAAAATTAAACTAAAAATTTAGTAAAAGTCTATTTTTATCACAAAGCATGAATATTGCATTTTGATTTGACATTATTAATTGCTTGGAAAGTGTAAATTGTTTCGATCATAAAGTCAACTGTAATATTGAAAATGTAATATTACTAAAGAGTACCCGGTCGAAATAAACTACTGGAAGTTTAAGTAAGCTTTTCAGTATACGTTAATAAACTCTCTTGATACAATTTTATGAACATTCTGAGTAAAATGTGTTTTAAATATTCAATTTGTAGATTACGTAACTGCAGCATCCACAACAGCAGTTCACCTATAAATAAGAACATCCAAAGTCTGGGATGACAGTACATTGATTTTTCTCTACTTTTATCTTGTGTCCATACACTTTGTTTCTAATATTAATTTATTATTATTTTTGTTTATGTATTTGAAACTATTTATGTAATTTCTATGATTTCTAATTAGTGTTCTATTTACAATAAGTGACAGTTTCTGTTTAGAATGTATTTAATGAATTAAAGTTAAGTATGAAAGTGTTCTTAGTGCTTGTTAACTGATAGCTTTTACTACTCCTCTCTGTTATGAAATTCCTGCTAAACGCACGATTTTCTAATGTCTCATTGGAAATAGTTTCAATGTAATTACCAAATTATAAAGATTAAAAAATATTTCAAGAAATTTTTAAACGTAAAACAGAAAAGAAAAAACGCGTTACTTCAGCTGGAAAACAATCACAATTACATCTGTTTATTAATGTGATTAAAATCTAATCTCAGTAGATGTGACTGATTTATATTAGATTTTTCTGGAATCGTCCGCATTCAATGGAGAGAAGTATTCGCTATCAACGTATAACGTTGTTATAAAAATTTTGAAACATCTGGTAGAAATTAGTATTACCTTTGTTTTTGTTTTTATTGCGAACACGTGATGAAAGAGTTAATATAATTATACAATAAAAATATAGTTTAACTTACTAGAATAATTCATTTTGTCGCATTCCATATTTTTCACTTCAACAATTCGCTTCGACATTTGCCGAAAATCTATTCTTAACATTTATTATTTACGCAACAATGTAAAACGTGCTTACGGAATGATAATCGCAGCGCGTGCTAAGCATTACGTATGTCAAGTAATTTTATTTTTGGCTTTTCATTACGTGTCCAGTTCATCGATAAAGTTTCAACCCGATCAGCGTAGAGTAGATTTGCCTAATCGAAATTTTATATTGAAAAACTCTGGCTGTGTCACAGCAACTTTTACGTCACTACATTCATTGCACTAACAAAATCACCAACGTTCCATCTACAGTAGAACCTCTATTATCCGGACTAATTGGGGATGAAGGTAGACCGGATAAGGAAAAATCTGGATAATCGAAAAAAATAATAATTGACAGTGCATATAGTATGAATAATTTTTATTTGTCTAGATTTACATATAGCTTCAATATTAAATAATTTTTTATTAAAAAATTCAATTAACGATTTTTGTTTAAAGCTAGCTGTTCTTTTTGAAACTGCTAAATCGCGAATACTTTTAAGACATATAAGTTGTTCTGGGTTACACTCTTCTTAGCTCTCAAACCACTTCATGGCGACATCTAAGCACTGAAAAGCTTCAGAATATGTAGTACCAATATCTCTTCTTCGTCTTCTCGATCTTGTACATCTAAGGCAGACATTTCTTTAATTATTTCCTCATCATTCAAAATTTGGAGTCCAGGATCGTTCGCATCGCAATTTAACCACTCGGTTGCATCTTCTTCGTCACATTCGGCCCATATTGAAATTTGTGCTGTTGCTTCCGCAATGTCTCCTATACCACTTTCTACTGTGTTACTGGAATTTACTAATGGTCTTTTCAAAATTTTGTTCCATGCATTCCATCACGTACTGTACGTACAACAGTATCGCCAAGTGCAAATCAGCATTTTCGTACAATTTTTGTTTATTTTGAACAATTTGGATAATCGAAAATCCGGATAATAGAGGTCCGGATAATCGAAGTTCTACTGTATTTTCAAATTCGTTGGAAAATTGGCAAATTCTTTTCTGTTTGGAATCTTTACCTAATTCTTAGCAACGCGTGCCAAATAGCTTAACGAGTTTCATTAATGACGGTGGAAACAGTCGATCTACCCATTCGAAATGCAAAAGCTTGAGAGCGTTTTTAATCTCCACCAGCTGGATACCTAAACACAAGAAAAGACCATTGAAGAAAGCATTTATATATTTAGAATGATGTTCTTTGTTTAACGATGTAATCTACGAAGAAAATAAATTGGGCACGGACCAAAAACAATCTGAAGATGACGTCAGTTTTACAACGAGCGTTACTGACGTCATGTTTTAATCGTCATGGGCATTGAGTGAAGTAGCGGAAGCATTGGACAAATGTGAGGTTACAAAGAGATTATGAAGAATAATTTGTTTAACAATTGTTAAGGAATGTTTCGATGTAAAATCCCTTGTGTTAAATAAAATCTTTTCATATTAACAAAATTAAAATTAATTTGCATTCTGTCACGTGTGTTAGATGGCGTAGTTTATTATATTCGAAACAATTCAAAATAGAAATGAATTTCAAAAGTTTTATTTTTATAAAGATTTAATTTGTTTCTTTAAAAATACTTTTGATAATGATTTTTTTTTGTGTTTGAGTAAATAATGTTGCAAGTTTTCGATTGCTCAATCATCAGTGGAGAAATGTTGTCAGAAAACACAAGCAACAATCATCAAAATCAGTTTCTAAAACTAACTTTGCATCTCTATTTTTTGAGTTGTGTCACTTTTCTTGCTTTTCTAAAATCTTTGTTATTTTGCGAGATAGAGATGTGGCGCTTGTTGTGAATGTTCGGGCACTTCATACATATCTTTCAATGACATAATTTCAAATTTGCCACTTTTTGATTTGTGTTACTTTTCTTACCACGGAGCGGTGTGGTTTGTTTTCTTTTGATCCAAATAGGGTGGAGTATTCAAAATGTATCTCTGCTAGGCGTAAGGTATTGTTTTCCGAAAATGAACCTGATTTATCAATTGATTTTGGGAACTAAATAAATGTGCACTGCAAATAATAAAAAATGAGATTTCACTTAATTTGTTATCAGATTTCAAGGAAACCATTGCATCTGATAGAAATCAAATAAATTTAGACGATATTGAAATAATAATTTTCTTTCTATGAAACACACTTTTGTATAGATTACCAAATTGATAATTTCTATAAGAATATGTTTATATGTTTATTTTAATTGTTAATAATTTTTTAATTTGATTACATGGATGCGTAGGAATTACGAAGAATGTTTCAGAAAAATGTCTATGCTTTTTTGGGCAATAAAACTTTTAACAGTAAAATTTTCGTTACATTATTTACAGTATTTCTCATAATTGAAATTTAAGATAATATAAATCGGAGTACAGTATTCTGCACTGACAAACAACAGATCCATTTCTCAAAATCCGTCTTGTGTGAATGTAGCGACAGATTAAAATTATTCCTACTTCCTTCTTCAAACACAACATCAGTCATTCTTTACTTACCACACTCTTCGGGTCTTTTGCAACAAATTAAAGGGTGAGTTTCTGCGATTATCTTTTAAATCGTATACAATAGCTCTAATTATAATTCGTTTTTAATCGCATTTTCTGTTTATAGATATTTGGAAGAAGGACGAGAAACCATAAAACCAATGCAGAATGCAACGGACATATTTTGCGTAAGCAAACGATTAGGCCTACGTAATTTAAATAAAACATGTCGAGATTTAATGATCGATTCGTCAAGAGTTAAGGACGTGTGTTATGTACATGACTTAGCATTTCAACAGAACGACAAGAGATTAATATATTTGTGCTGGAATAAATTCGATTCGAAATGGCAGTAAATTTTCTCATCGGACGAATGGCTGACCTGTGAAGCAACAACCATTGATAGACTCGTTCGTAGGCCAGTAAATATACATATTAACGAAATAGACATCTTCAGAGTAGTTTTAAAATGATCCAAGAAAAAAGTTGATAGTGAAAAATTACTAAGGCAAGTCATGAAACCATTTCTTCCGTACATACGATTTCTAACAATGCCAGAATGGTTTCTGGAATCTCAAGTGTTCGTCGAACCAATCTTGACGGACGTAGAAAGAGATGCAATAAGATGCTACTTGCAAAATAAGGATTTCGACGAGATATGATTTATTCCGGACAGCATTTATGACATTACATGCCCAAGAAAGCACGAATTACTCTCGTCCTGGTTCTCTTATGTGAATCGAAGTGCATACGTTGTTAATGCGGCATGGAGTATGAATAGAAATATTCGATTCATACGTGACATAGTTGGTAAGGAAGATTGTTTTATCAACAAATTCTATCTTCCTATAACACATTGCAGGAAAGAAGGAATAAGTGTAATGTTAAACTTTTCTGATAACTTGAAGTTAGGGACAAAATCGCGTTACAGAACAACATGTAATACGAATGGATGTGTTTTATTGAGTGGTCTTCTACATATTCTAAGGTTTACATTTTTTCGATTGATTGTTAATATTGTTAAGAAACACATCGTGGCAGAAAATAACATAAGAATCAGTCCCTCGGCAAATTACTACAATCCATTGGAAGGAATTCAAAGTTTTAAATGTTTGCAATTTGAATTGAAATTGAAGGATGAATTTTTCTACATCTACTTCGATGTTATGCCCTATTTTTAAAAACGGATACACAGATTAATTTTTGCTTATATTATATAATATTCATCCTGTAACATTAAAAAATTATGCAATTTAATTTCGAATAATTAAATTTAATCTTCACTATCAAAGTTTTGTGAGTTATTTAAGTCGATTTTTCCGACCGATGGCGAGATTATTATTAATCAAATTGAAGACAAGTCTGCCCAAGAGGGACCACCATTTATTTTGCGCTCCAGACTAAAAACATACACATATGGCGACAGGCCTTCCTTTTTAGGCTTCATGTCGCCAAAGGTAAAAAAGTCCTTTAAAAAACACAAACATCCAGTTAAAACTAGGAGTCGGTGACACGCAGACGTCTTACTCTTTAACCATCCAGCCAGTGGGTGTTTCCGCTTTTTTATCTGCTGGAACAAGCGCTGGAAAATGCAAATTTTAAAGCTGCACCCTGGCGTCGGTATTTTAAAATTTCTTTTTGTCGATTTTTCCGACCGATGGCGAGATTATTATTAATCAAATTGAAGACAAGTCTGCCCAAGAGGGACCACCATTTATTTTGCGCTCCAGACTAAAAACATACACAAATCGACAAAAAGAAATTTTAAAATACCGACGCCAGGGTGCAGCTTTAAAATTTGCATTTGCATTGTACATGTGTAGGATATGAAGCAGCCAACTGTGTGAAACACTGTCCAATGCTTTTCTGTAGTCTATATATGCCATGTGTATGTTTCTGTGTTGTTTGTGTGCTTGCCGTAGAGTGACTGAATCCATGAGTAACTGTTTTTTGCATCCCCTGTGGTTTCTACGGCAACCTTTTTGTTGTTCCCTAAGAATGTTGTGTTCAACATGTTTGTATATTTTGTTTGCGATACAGGATGTCAATAATTTGTAGTGTTTTGGAAGACATGTAATTGGTCTGTATTGTGTGGGGTCTGTGGTATTGTTGTTCTTATATTTCATGTAGGTGATGCCCTGAGTAAAACAATTTGGCATGTCTTGTGGATTGATGATGATGTGTGTTAGGTGTTTAGCTAGTTCCTGGTGCAGTGATGTAAACTTTTTGTACCAGAAATTGTGAATGTTGTCTACACCAGGTGTCTTCCAGTTGTGTGTTCTGTTTACAGTGTATTAAAAATCATATATGTTTATTTCAGCATTTCAGTTGGTATGTTGTGCAAGTTTCTGTTCTCCTCCTCGATCCAGCTTGCATCAGCATTGTGCATGACAGCACTGGACCAAAGAGAAGACCAATATGCTGTGAGTTCTTCTTCTGTTGATGTGTTACTGTGCTGTGTATCAGTGTTTGTTTTGGTGCTGATTTGTCTGTAGAAGAGTTTTTCATTGTTTGTAAATAATAAAATATTTTGTTGTTTTCGTAGTGTACATATTTTGTATCGTTTGAGTCTACGTGCTTTGGCAGCAAGTTTTTGTTTTAGTGTATCGATGTATTCTGTAATGCGTGCATTGTGATGATCGTGTTTTGTGTGTGTTTTTATTTTCTTGAAAATGTTTTTGAGCTGTTTCCTTAATTTGGGTGTTATGTTGTTTTTAGTGTATTGTGTCAGCCTACCTAATTGCTGTTTAATGTCATTTATTTGTGTTTTTATTTTTTTCTGCCAGGCAGGCTTGTGATAGAATTGTGTTTTCTGTGTATTTGTCTGTGATTGTACTTTCAGTCCATGGTGTATCACTACTGTGACAGCCCCAGCATAAACTAATGTATGAATGTCTGAGAGTATAGAAATTGAATGAATGTAGTGTGGTAGTAAGTGAGTGTTTACATAATTTAATGTTTTTCCTACTTCTTTTGACGTGTTGATTTTTGGTATTCGTGGTCTACGTGTGGGATTCGTACTTGTATATTTAGTGAGTGTTTCCTGAAATATAAGTGAGAGCGTATTAACTAAATCCATGACTATGTTATCAGTGATGGATGACGAAGTGTCTGTAGTATCTTCAGCGGTAATTGTTGTATGTGTGTTATTAGCAATGCTTGTTGCTGGATTATCCTGACAGTTTACATAATCTTTATTAATGTTAGATGTTTCTGTCTGTTGATGTATTTGATCAGCAATCTGTTGTTTGATACGTTCAAGTGTTGTTTGTGGAATAAGGTTGTTGTGTATAATTGTTCTTTTTTGATCAACAACCCTTTGTTCGGTGACAGTGAGATGAGGATACTGTTGCGTGAATCTATGGTGTAGTTGTTGTCTTTATGTTGTCATGTTTGTTTCGAGTTTTGTGATGGTGTAGTAAGTACGCATGATAAACTCGTTCATTTCTACTGTCCATTTCATCCGTTAGCGTGGTTTTCCAACCCTTGTGGTCTGTTGATGCATTGCCACAGAAACACCAAGGCTGGGTTGGTTCCTCACATGTGTTGAGGGCACTGCAGTAGCCATGCTTGGGCCGGTGCTGCTTTCGCCACCAGTAACCAAGGGAGACTGTGGCCTATTTTTCGAACGTGAGCCTCTGCCTAACCCACGAACACGGACCTTGTTAACCCGGGCGACGTCCGAGCCGGTATCACACTTTGATCTGGTTATTACCATAATAAATATCTCAACAGAATGTGGGTGTGATCACTCTTAGCTACATTTCTCTCCATAGACCTCACTGGCATGGGTGTCTCTACCAGGAGCTTATGCTCCAGCCTGCATTGCCCTATGGATCAGTAAAATTACTGGGCTCTCTCACCGCAACCAGGTGGTGATAACGGGAGAGTTATTATTATTATTATTATCATCATTAATTCGTCTCGATTATATATCATCTATATATTATGTACATAACATATTTATTCTAATGTGAGGTTAGCCAGATGGGAGAACATGTCACGACAACCTAGCGGTCAGCACTCTCGTGTGGGAATGGAAAAATTCACGTAGACAGGACTTCCATCGCAAACCTTTTATCAAGTATTAAAAATGGCGCTTATAACTACTCTTTTTCTTCTCCGTAAGGCCTATCCGTTGGGTGACTCAGTCTGCGTGAAAAATGTTCAGTCAATTAGACGATCGGTTTTTCTTTTTCTTGCTAAGATGAGGAGGAGAACGTGGACCTCGGGGCGCACAACACAACTAGCAGGAATGATTTTCCGGCGGCGGGACTTGTACGATACTTGCCGAGATGAGATGGCAAAAATCTATCCTAAATCGTCGAACAACTTTTCGTTGTTGAACAGCAACTAATATCCAAGAGCGAAGCACTCCAAAACTAAGAACTAATAACTAATAACCGAGAGAGCGTCACATCCTTTCTTTGACGGTTTTTATAAGTTTCTTTTGAGTCCCAGATCGAACATTCCGATAGGTCGATGCCGACTTGTATCCACTCTACAATTGGTCCCCCCATCGTCACGAATTGTAACAAGATCGGAATTCAGATCTCGACTGACAATTCGATTCGTATCGAAGATGTTCGATCTCAGTACTCAAATTAATGTATTGTTTCAATCTGAGAAAACCGACTTTCTCGGATATTTCTACAAACATGTTCTTTTATGGACATAAAATATTCATTTTTCGTTTTCCTTTTTTTTTCGTTTGACGGTTTCCTTTTACAACATAAAATTATTTTAATGATTATAATTATTAGTTTCTATTTAAAAAATTTTCTTTTTCTTTTTTGCACAAATTCTAGACCTATTTTCGAAGCTTCACACTAATATAAAATTACAGATTTGTAAAAGGAGGCTATCCGAGATAGGAATTGGTGTATCCCGAGAAACCACAGAAGGTTGGATTTTAATATTGATTTCTATTCGTATTAAAAGGTTTGATTCATTAACTATGCGAAAAGCAGTTTGTTTAGAAAAGTGCTGTTATAAAAATAATGTGATTTTGATTTTTAATAGAAAGATAGGCTCTTTCCGGTTTCTTCATTATTTAAATGTTAAAATTAATCTAAAAGTTGACCGTTCTGCGTTTTTCTTTTGACGTTTCCTGTGTAATATCTACTTTATATTTAATATCAATTCTCTATTAAAAGAGTCATTTTTTTCAAATACCACTTTTAAAGTATAAATTAGAGTAACACGATAATTAGAAGTGTGTAAGATAAACAATTTTTCTGTTGAAGAAATAATACAAATGAAAAAAGTGTAGACACACTTAAATTTAAAATGTGTTAATTGTATTATTATTCAACAGATATTATGAACAAACTGATTTTTCAAAACTATTTAAAAATAAATTCTGAGTGAAACTTAAATATAGATTTCAATTAAGCATATATACATATATTTTCCAGCTGATTACAATTTAATAAAAGTATTAATCTTAAGCAGAAAGTCTTTTTCTACTTAAGATTAATATCGCGTTTTTAAAATAATTTAATTTTCAGTAATAAACTGTAATTTGTTTTTGATGTTAAAATTGATTTCTAGAGGAACATCACTTTGAAAAGAAAATGTTGCTTATTTCAAGCTTCGTCTATAGTGAGTCGTAACCAGAATATGACTTAATAAAATATGTAAAAAAACCAATGGAGTCAGATAATTAGTCTTTACCCAATTGTACTATTAAATAACACACGGAAAAATAATTCTCTTATCCTCTCTCACTTCCAGACGTCAAAGAGGATAGGAGAATTATTTTTCCGTGTGTTATTTAACACAGTATGACATCTAAAAGACGAAGTGTCGTGATTTTTATACGTATGGCTTAGTCGCTCAGAAATTTCAAAAGTATCGTGAGTTATTAAAAGTATTTGGTTTTGTTCGTTTCGAGTTGTTAAACGTATTTTTTTCCGACCCTACTTTGAATCCATCTATAGACAATGGACAGCCGAAGAGGCCAAGACGGGATCAAATTCCAGAAAAGACCCCATAGATTTTTACTAATAATATGAGGAAAATGTGTGGTACTCAGTCTTTCACTACCGAAACGTCCAACTGTGAGCATGTACAAATGTATTGATACAATGGGCCTGAAATAAAAAGGTTTTCTTAGTGCCGACAGGATGAATAGAATCAATAGTTAAAACCTAAATAATTCAAAAAACTTCGATAGAAAAATTAAATTTAATTATTCCAAATGAAAACGCATAATTTTGCAAATGTTACAAGATTAAAATTATATAATAAAACCGAAAAATGATTCGAGTATCAGTTTTTAAAAATAGGGCATAATATCAAAATAGTAGTAGTCAAATTTGTCGTTCAATTTCCAGATTAATCGAGATTGCAAATATTTAAAACCTCGAATTCCTTCGAACGGATTATGGTAATTTGCAGAGGGACGGATTGTTATCTTATTTTCTGCAATGATGTCTTTCTCTACAATTTTAACAATCAGTCGATAAAATGTAAACTTTAGAATCCGTAGATAACCACTCAATAAAACAAATCCGTTTGTATTACATGCTGCTTTGAAAAGCCATTTCTCCGTTAACTTCAAGTTAACAGAAAGCGTCAACAGTACATTTATTCCTTCTTTCCTGCAATGTGTTATAGGAAGATACAATTTGTTGACAAAACAATCTTCCTTAGCAACTATGTCACATATGAATCGAATATTTGTATTCATTGTCCTTACTCTGTTAATAAAGTACGCACTGCGATTCACATAAGACAACCAGGACGAAAGCGATTCGTGCTTTCTTGGGCATGTAATGTCACAAATGCTGTCCGGAATAAACCATGTCTCGTCGAAATCCTTATTTTGCAAGTAACATCTTATTGCATCTCTTTCTACGTTCGTCAAGATTGGTTCGACGAATACTTGAGATTCCAGAAACCATTCCGGCATTGTCAGAAATCGTATGTACGGAAGGAATGGTTCCATGACTCGCCTCAGAGATTTTTCATTATTAACTCTTTTCTTGGCCCATTTCAAAACTACTGTGAAGATGTCTATTTCGTCAATTTGTGTATTTACTGGCCTACGAACAAGTCTATCAATGGTTGTTACTTCACAGTTCAGCCATTCGTCCGATGAAAAAATTTCCTGCCATTTCGAACTTAATATATTCCAGCACAAATATTCTAATTTCCCATCTTTCTGTTGGCATGCAAAGTCATATACATAACACACGTTTTTAACTCTCGACTGATCGGTCATGAAATCTCGACAGGCATGATTTAAATTACGTAGACCTAATTGTTTGCATACACAAAATATGTCCGTTGCATTCTGCATTGATTTTATGGTTCCTCGTCGTTCTTCCAGATATCTATAAACAAAAAATGCGATTAAAAAGGAACTATAATTAGAACCACTGTATAGGGCCTACTATTTAAAACTGATGGTAATTATCGTTATAGCAGAAGATAACGATATTCATGCAAATTAGAATATGTCAAGGTAAGTATTTAAAAGATAAATGCAAAAACTCACTCTTTGATTTGTTGTAAAATATCCATGGAGTGTGGTAAATAAAGAAAGACCGATGTTCTGTTTGAATAAGAACGTAGCATTATTTTTATTCTGTCGCTACATTCACACAAAACAGATTTTGAAAAATGGATCTGTCGTTTGTTTTTACAGAATACTGTAATCAGATCCATTTATTTTAAATAAATTTCAACAATGCGATATGCTGTAAATAATGTAACGATAATTATTGTCGAATTTATAGTATTGTTTCGTTATAAAAACCTTTGTAACAGCATTGTCTTTAAAGGTTAATCGTAATTAAATTTAACGATGGCTAAAGCTGTATAATAACTTTTATCAGTTTTAACTCATATTTAGCAGTCAAAATGCAACGAAGTATTAAATTGTGATATTTCAGCACACGCAAAAAACGTACGATTATTTTTACCAACACACATCACTTTTGCACTTTTGGCGCTGCATGCAACGAACATTTTATTTGTACGAGACACTCGTGCTATATATCCTCTTAGAGGATATTATTCAATCTAATCCCGTTCGGAAAGTGTAAAACCTGAAGGCAAAATGACAGGTTCGCGCCCTCTATCAGGCTGAAATCTTAGACGTCCAGTTTCCTAAAATCGTGTGATTTTTTTTCCTCTAGAACTTGTGAGTCAATAATAGTTTTATTTCTAAATTTTTGCAATAGCGAAGTACAGTTACAGCTTTGTAGTTGTTATCATAAATCAACTTCGTATGAAATGCCGCGTTCCGGCAACGTGATATCTATCATCTAGATTAGAATGTCAAGAATTATAGCCATGTTTCTATTCAGAATATGGCTGTATCGAGTGTGCTTGTGCAGAGAAATTTTTTTTCTTATAAATTATATTTTTATATTTAAAGCGCCAAATATGTCATAAGTGATTTCTAGTATCACTTGTTAAGGAAATGATTTCCTAATTTTCGCATGTCCCGAAATGTCACCACACCGGATCTGGTTGCATTTGAACTTCTAAGTACCTGTGTTAGACAGTGATGAATAGGGTTTATTTTACGATCAATCAGTAAATAGTATCAGACACTATTAGAACATTTTCTATATTCTGCTAAATTAAATTTTTTTATTTTTCTCCTTTAACAATAGATTCCACTTACCAAAGTGAAATCTTTTGTTCATGGATATTTTGTATTCTCTATAAAAATTTAACTTTGTTATATTTGTTGATAAAATTATTAACTGATGAGTCCCTGAAAAATCTAGGTCACTGCCAAATGTACTGAACGAAAAGACAGTTATATATGATCTTAATTAATAAACGTGACTGAAATTTATCTTTGTATACTAGTACATTTATCAATTAACAGGACTTATTATACTGGAATATTATGGATGCAGATACAAAGTCTTACTGATCAGAAATAATATTTTTTTATTTAAGTTTAACCTGTTAAAAAAAAATATTATTTCTGATCAGTAAGACTTTGTATCTGCATCCATAATATTCCAGTATAATAAGTCCTGTTAATTGATAAATGTACTAGTATACAAAGATAAATTTCAGCTATTATAAAGGACACAAAGGCATAATAATTTGAATAATAAACGTGACATTTAGTCTGAGTAATATTTTCAAGTTTTATTGCCCAAGAAGCATAGACAATCTACTGAAACGTTCTTCGTTATTCCTACGCATCCATGTAATAAAATTAAAAAATTATTAAAAATCAAAACAAACACAAAAATGGAAGAAAGTAAAATGTTTTTCTTCGAAGCTTATTTATGCACACAATCCTTACAAAACACGAATTTTACATTAAAATTCCTCAAACAAACTTTTGTCATCGCTAAAGTGAATCTTTTGTTTTGTCACTTTTGGCACGTGTGCCCGCTACGACTGATGACGAGGGTACCTCTTCTCTGAAAGTAAAGAGACGTCCCCGTTTACTTTTTACAACCGATAGTTTTCTTTTCTTTCATCAACGTGGTCCTGCTACCATCTGCAAGATAATGTACACACTAAAAATGATCTTGTTGGTTACCATTAAGTTGAGGATGAGCATCCCTGTGTTTATGAGAGCGGTGTCAAATCTGCGTATCCTAATGAAGACTTCGCGTTTTTACACTACTTTTTTAACACTTGATCGAGCACGTCTACTTCGTACTTTGTCTTGTAAAAGATTGACGAGTCTGATGTCTTTTTATTGTCTGTTGTAACGCTCTCTTGTGAGTAATGGTTACTCAAAAGAATTACCTTATCCTTTTTTTTTCCCAGGCAAATTGTCAAGATGTGGTCACATTATTTTATGTCACAAATGTCGTGTGGGTTCCTCATCCTTTTTGGCTTTAGATGAAATCTCTCGTTTATGAATTCATTAGTTTTAACTTCACTATTATCGTTCTCCTTCAAGTTTTTGTCAAATTCCAGAAAATGACGGTAACTACTTAGTTCTGTGGCTCACTCTTATGAAAGCTTGAGCAAGATTACAATATCTTAAGACAGATTGACTTGTCACTTGTTACAACTGAGTCTTACCGACTAAGGAAAATCGTTTGCCAGATATTGAGAAGACGTTGATCGATTAGTGTTTGTATTTTCTTGCTGATTTCTGCATCGATACCTATAGCGTCTTTTGTCTTAAGCTAAAATTGTGTTTCATAACCAGTTGATTTGTAAATTCTTAATTCACTAGAAAATATTTTCTAATAAATTATGAATTTTTAAATAAATCATCTAACGAGAGAAGTGAATGTTGGATTGGCAGTTTAATGCATCGTTATATATGTGCTGTCTATAAAGGGAAAGATGTCTCCAGGAAGGTCTTATATGGAAAACCAGTCTCTATTCACTTGTTAGACAAGCGAGTAAAAAAATCCCAGAAAACCTCACGCAGCCAGCATATTAGCCACGCTCAGAATACAATGTTCAGTGATTATATTCATTTGACTATTATTGAGGAAGATGAAAACATGGATATAGAACTGAAGAATATTAACAAACTGCGTTGTATGGAGTGCGCTGTCGGTAAATCACTTAATGGTGATTAGTTAAAATTCATCGTATTTTTAAAGTACCGTATCATATTACAGCACTATGCTGAATAGTTTGGAAATTTGTTTGTTTACTCGTAACGCCTAGAATGTTACAGGAGTTCTAGTTGACAGAATTGGACAAATTCATTTAAGTGTGAGTGCTTTCACTGGCAACTTTTTAATCACGGTAACTAAAAAATTACAGTACATTATTTTTCAGTGAATGAAAGCGCAGAGTTTTAGTGTAGGAGTGTATTTACACTAGTTGCTAGTAATTGTTTAATTGCCGATTTATTCGCGTGCCTTCAAGTAATCACAAGTGTGCTATTTGTAACCAAAATTTAAAAATTACCGGTAATTTTTAAAGTTTATAGTGCTGTAAACAAACGTGTTTAAAATGTTCACGAAGCACACCAATACTTACAAATTATTGCAATTATATAAAAAGGATCTGTCGCGAATCTGTCACCGTAATTGGCGGCTAAAAATATTTTATTTTGTAAATATTTTAGTTTATAATAAAATTCGTTTGATATATAAAATGATTAACATTTTCAAGCTTTAAGGGTTTACTTGAAAACAATGTAACTAAATTGTCAATTTCAGTATATTAAATATATCGAAATTTAGAAAAACATCAGAAAACAAAATAATTTAGTAGAATCCCTATAAAATTTGAAATATATCAATTTAATATAAGTTTTTACCACGTTAAATATCACTTATATATACATACATATATATGTATGTTTCAATTATATTTTATGACGCTCTATATTGTTTTTTATGACTGATTTTATTGATGTTCTTTAAATGAATTATAATCTATTATTTTTATAGTAATTTTTATTTGCCATTTAAAACTATAATAGTATTATAGAGTGACTGTTTGAAAAAGCCAATTTAAGAATTCATTCAGAAACTTTTATTTAAAACATTTACTTTATTAAATACATTTTTTACATTAAAATGTTACATATTTATTAATCAGTTAAAGGTTCGGGAAGCAATTGTACAGAATACACCGAACAAATGTCGATAAAATTCACGAATTTCTCATTTATTTTGGTTCGTAAGGCCCAATAACCTTGCGAAGTTCATCCAATTAGGGAATTCGCTCCCATCTTTGATCGATCGCAATCAGCTGGAAAATATATGTATATGTGCTTAATTAAAATTTATATTTATATTACACTCGAACTTTATTTTAAAATATTTTTAAAAAGCCGTTTTGTTCATAATACCTGTTGAATAATAAAATGTTCATACTTTTAAGTGTGTCTACACTTTTTCATTTGTATCATTTCAATTGTCGATCCTCAAAATGATAATTAGAAGTGTGTATCTAATTTATACTTTAAAAGTGGTATTTGAAAAAAATAAATTTTCAATACAAAGTAGCTATTAAATATAAATTGTACTATATATTGTATCGAAAAAAAATTGCAGAACAGTTAACTTTTCAATTAATTTACACATTTAAATAATATATAATCCGGAAAGAGCCCATCGTTTTATTATAAAAAGGAAATAAGATTATTTCTATAACAGAATGGAGGACTTTTCTATACAAAATGTTCTTCATATAGTTAATAAATCAAACTTTTTAATACGAATAGAAATCCATATTAAAATCCTACCTTCTGTGGTTTCTCGGGATCCACCAATTCCCATCTCGGATTGTTTCCTTTTACAAATCTGTAATTTTATATTAGAATAAATTTGTTATTTCATTTATAATTTTATACATTTCTAATTAAAAATGTCAAAAGTAAATATGAAATGAGACATTAAAAAACATGTTTAATGTAATAAACGTTTTGTGTATTAAAAGGGAAGCGTTCAATTCATTTAAAGTAAAAATAAAAAGTGTTCAAAGGAATTTTACATTTTATGAAACGTCACGTACCTTGCATCCAAGTTGTAAAATAAATGATACATAACAGAAGAGACCATTCCTGTCGTAGCGGCTGCCGTAATAAAAACTAATGGAACAAGCTGTAAAAAGCAAAAAAGTCATTCACGTTTCCTTTTATTTAAGCAATTTATGATAAATACTTCAATACTAAATTATATAAATCACTGAAAATATACAGCACTAACGAGGTACATGAGTATACCCAATAAGTACATATTTAGAAGTTTATCATAATTTAACGATATTTTACATATAACTTTCATACATTCTAACTAAAAGTAAAAAGATATTCATTTTAATTTAGTAGTTTTCATTTAAATTCGATAATTTAAAAATGTTTAGGAACAAATCTAGAATATCGACATTAATCAATATTTTAAAATGTAGCTAGTAACATTTTTCGGGATTTCAATTATTATCTCATAAATAAACTAAAATAGATACTTCCGGATATGTTCTCATTTAGCGCATAGAAAAAAGCCTTCTGAAATTGTCCATTAAAGGACAATTTCATCCAGTCCAGGATAAGTACCACGAAACTTCTCAAAACAAATTTCAAGTTTATTCTATAATTTAAAAGTGTATTGAAAATTAACTTATCGTCAACAAAACATTTCCTATCTAAATTGCTTATGTCTAATATATTTCAATTATCTACATAAATTTTAAAAGTAAACTTTTTCTTACGTATAAAGCCTACCGCGCACTAAATTCAACGTTTATTTACGAACCTGAACTATGTAAAATGTTATTCAAAGTAAAAATTACAGAAAAGTCTGTTGTCAAAAACACTTTAATTTCGAGTTGGCTAGGTTCTGTTCACAACAGTTATGATTAGCGATCCTTGTTACAAATTGTATTCTTTACCCCCTTCTACTTTTCTCTCCAAAATTTAATTGCTTCAGTCCACTTAATAAACAAACCTCCCTGCAAAATTTCAGAAATTTTCGACAAAAAGCACAGAAGTTATTTAGCTTCGAACGGAGTGAACAGAACCGTGTTCCTCGCACACTAACATCCATATACACAGAAAAAACCACCAGAATTGTTTTGAATTTATCGACGTTTCAAAGTCTTCTGAGTCCAAAAATAAAAAAATGAAAGGGTCATTTTATTGACCGATAGCCTTACTTTTCCTCTGTTATATATTACAGCCGCGGAAAGTAAAAACATTAGAAATTGCATACAGGCTACAATCAGATATGCATCAGTTAAATTATTTTCTAATCAGCACTGCGACCTAGTTCATCATTACAAAGCCTTCTAAATACCCAACACGAAATAATAAAATACTTTGAGAAAAAGTTATATAGCTTATCTGACATATCCCATTCTATCGCACAAGCTATTTGACAATGTAAATAATAACTTTGATCACAATCCAATAATAAATAATTATTACGTATTACGTATTTGTAAAGTAAAAATCACCGACAACTGTCTTAAAAACTGTAGGAATTTATCAAAACTCAATCTAAAGAAACTTGTTTTTCATAGCGAACTGTACCTAGCGGAAATGATAGACTCAAAACAATTGTTTTCGTATTATTTTCAGTCTATCAATGCCAAAATGTTTTGCACCAGTGGCTTCACTTTTAGCGTCACGTGACCTTTCTACTTTCTTGGTTTTGAAACTTTCTGACATTATCGATGGTTTGTTGCGAACAACCAACGAATATTTCACTTCGAACCAAGAAAATTGTAACCGCATTCCAGTATTGTTTTATTGTGCTTCGTGTTTAATAATAATGTGTTTCGTGTTTAATGTTTAATAAAATATCAGCGACTTAAATTTTACTCTATTTGCACTTATTTTTATTGTCAAAAGTCAAATTATTTAACAATTTGAGATGAAAGTCTTTCCGCACTTAAAATTAATATCGCTTTTTTAAAAATAATTTCATAAATTGTAATTTGTTTTTGATGTTAAAATTCATTCTAAAAAGAACATCACTTGAAAGAAAGGTTGCTTTTTTTCAAGCTTTGTTTATAGTGAGTAGTAACCAGAATATGACATCTAAAAAATGAAATGTCGGTTTTTCATATGTATGGCTTAGACGCTAAGAAAATTCAAGAGTACCGACAGTTATTAAAGGTATTTGGTCTGACCTTACTTTGAATTCGACTATTGAAAGTGCTCAGCAGAAAAGGTGAAGACACGATCGAATCCAGAAAAAAACCCCATTGATTTCACTGATAATTCGATTCAAATGTGTTGCGCTCCGTCTTTCACTACCGAGATGTCCAATTGCGAGCATGGAAAAATATATTGATACAATGGGTCTGAAATAAAAAGGCTGTCTTAGGGCCTACAGGATGAATACAATCAAAACATAACGTAAATAAATCAAAAAACTTCGAGAGTGAAAATTAAATTTAATCATTCGAAATGAAATCGCATAATTTTGTAAATATTACGAGATGAACATTATATAATAAAAGCGATAAATAATTTGTGTATCCGTTTTTTAAAATAAGGCATAACATCGAAGAAGATGTAGTCAAATTCATCTTTGAATTTCAATGCAGATTTCAAATCTTTAAAACTTTGAATTCCTTCGAACGGATTGTAGTAATTTGCCGAGGGACGGATTGTTATCTTATTTTCTGCAATGATGTCTTTCTTAAAAATTTTAACAATCAGTCGATAAAATGTAAACTTTAGAATCCGTAGAGGACCACTCAATAAAACATCCGTTTTGTACTACATGCTGCTATAAAAAGCCATTTCGTCGGTAACTTCAAATTAACAGAAAACTTCAACAGTACAGTTATTACTTCTTTCCTGCAATGTGTTATAGGAAGATACAATTTGTTGACAAAACAATCTTCCTTAACAATTATGTCACAAATAAATCGAATATTTGTATTCATTCTTCTTGCTGCGTTAATAAAGTATGCACTTCGATTCACATAAGACAACCAACACGAGAGCGATTCGTGCTTTCTTGGGCACGTAATGTCACAAATGCTGTCTGGAATGAACCATGTCTCCTCGAAATCCTTATTTTGCGAGTAACATCTTATTGCATATCTCTCTACGTCCGTTAAATTTAATTACGATTAATCTTTATAGTGAATACTCTACGTAGGTATTTATAACGAAACAATACTGTAAATTCGACAATAATTTTATTATTTACAATACATTATTTACAGAATTTCGCATGTTTAAAATTTATTTGAAATAAATGAATCAAATTACAGTATTTTGCAATGACAAACAACGGATCCATTTCTCAAAATCCATTTTGTGTGAATGTAGTGAAAGACAAAAATGCATGCTACGTCCTTATTCAAACAAAACATCAATCTCTTTTTACTTACCATACTCCTCGGATATTTTGCAACAAATCAAAGAGTGAGTTTCTGTAATTATCTTTTAAATACTTACCTTGACATATTCTAAATTGCAAGAAAATCGTTATCTTCTGCTATAACGATAATTACCATCACTTTTAAATCGTATACTGTGATTCGAATTATAGTTCCTTTTTAATCGCATTTTCTGTTTATAGATATCTGGAAGAAGGACGAAAAACCTTAAAGTCAATGAAGAATGCAACGGACACATTTTTCGTAACCAAACGATTTGTCCTACGTAATTTGAATAAAGCGTGTCGACTTTTCATGACCGATCCGTTAAGAGTTAAGGACGTGTGTTATGTATATGAGTTTGCCTGTCAACAGGACGATTGGAGATTAAAATATTTGTGCTGGAAAACATTAAATTCGAAATGGCAAGAATTTTTCTCATCGGACGAATGGCTGAACTGTGAAGCAACAACCATTGATACACTGGTTCGTAGGCCAATAAATCCATTTATTGAGGAAACAGATATCTTCACAATAGTTTTAAAACGGGTAAGAGGAAACATTGCGTTTAATGGTTTCCAGATGCTGAGAACAATGTACGGCAAGGATACAAAGTGTGAGATTCATAGAAAAGTTTTCCTAAGAATATTTCCAATCCTTTCACACACAAGAGAAAATGAGTTAGGGGGCGTTGGGTATAACTTTACGGAACAAAGGGGGCGGTGGATCGAAAAAGTTTGGGAATCACTGCCCTAGACGATCGTTAACTTACGGGACTCTCTTCGTATAAATATATACAAGTACAGCCTACAGGACCTATCCCGTGATATTATAAAAGGTTTTGTATTTCAAAAAATACTAGATTCCTAGTGTTAAATACATTCTTGTGCGTGCCTGAGGCTCTTAATTGTCGGTATTTTGTATTTAGTATCGATCATAAAATATACAAAATTATCGCATATAAAAATATTTCCTATTTGTCACCATGGTTATGTTTAAATAATGCTTAATTGTACAGTATATATATATATATTATTATAACGTGATATACATATATACAGCCAAACCTTAATGTAGCACTCTACTAAGTTGGGCTGATGAACGAATTTTTTCCATAAATATTAAATAGAGGGCCTTTCAAGAGGTATGTCAATTGCCAAATGTACAATTTTCCATTATCACGTGATAATGAAAAATCGATTAATTTTGCGCCAGTAATTCCTGGGGAAACGAGTACCAGAGTGATTTCCCGTTGCCTTCTCTGGATAATTGGTGTTACATGGGGAACTGTTGGTTGGGACTTGGTCATTTGGAAACAGTGCAATTAACTTGGCTGAGATCATGCTGTAAGAAAGGAAGACCTTGTATTAAAGTCATCAAGCTTGTAGGAAAGAGACTTATAATAGTTTCCCTAAAGTATTACAAACAGTGTCAAATTTGATCCTCCGGGATTTTTGCAAATCTCCAAAAGTTTTGAGACCCCCAACATAAAAGTAAAACAAAATTACAAAGAGGAATTCCGTGTGTGGGGACGTATATTTTGTTTAATATCTCGGGGAATGGGGGTGAAGATTACGAAATGAAGTTAGAGTCGTGTAGCCTATCTCGAGTGGGATCTGACAATGAAAATATTACTTGTTACTGGCGTATTTACAATTAAAAATCCTCCTCTCTACGCGCGCCGCAATTCGAGTAAAATACGCGACACTAGCTACGTTTTTCACTGAAGAGAACCCGTATTCATCGACGAAACCCCGACTGGTGCCGCTTGTTTATTAATTTAGGCAACGTTGAATTTTATCCTTTAGAGTCGGACATTCTTTGTATGCTGTGCCCGAGTCTTAAAATGATTTTTTCCCGTTATCCTCGAGCTTGGGAGATGCCTTGGATTTACACGTGCTCCTTTATTTTACTGTAAACATCGCATTGGAACTAGTACGTATATTTTGTATATACTCACGCAATGCCGGAAACATCACTTTAACGTTTATCCGGGTGCACCCTGTACATTTTTTAATGCATCCTTTTATATTTAATATGTATTACACATATTTTTTTGTTACATTATAACATTATTACATTATAACAGACATGGGCAAATGCGGCTCTTGCTGAAAGTGTTAATTTCTGTTTTTTATTATTATTTTTATAATTTTGTGAAAATATGTTTATTTAAAAAATTCAATATTTGTTTTATATTATATAATAAAATCGCGTACTCACCTTACCATACTACCCATCACGACAGTACAGAACTGTGGCTCCCATGCATTTTGCAAAACCTACATTTCGGCTCCCACTGAACTCTTGTTTGCCCACCCCTGTTATATAATATGCAGGGTGTTGAAAGGGTAGTTTTAAGTAGTTTTAACGCGTCCTTTTGGGGTTAAATAACTCACGAAAACACAATACATTTTTTTATCACTTATCTATATTTTATTACAAATGGATGTACAATCACAAAGTATACATGCCATATAATTACATTGTGCTTTAATTTAAACCACTTCTAGAATCAACCTCAATGAGTCTCTAAGGACTATAATACAGGAATAGATTCTACAATATATACAAGGTTGCATACACACAGGTGCTTGTATTCTCATGTATACCCGTGATGCATTTTATATAAAACGGTCTATTTGACAAAATCGTTAATGCAAGATCATATACGGAGACGACGCTAACTTTTGCACTCGAAATTAAATCGTATTTTAAATTCCCGTAGTAGAAATTTATATTTGGCTATTGTTACGAATCGGTGGAAAGAACTTTTTTTTTTACTTTATTCGAGAATGGCATCTATAATATGCGCTTAATTAAGAAAAATATCGGTTTACGAGTCGTAAAAAGTACTTATTTCTTGCATAATTTTAGCGTTTTTCTTGAAAACTGTCTTGTGGTGATGACAACTATTGCTAATTTTCAGAAAACATGCTTATTTGTAATACTTGTAAACTGTTGTAATATTGCAAATTTCCCTTTTTATCTTAAATATTTTCAATTAATTAAATTACAAACGACGTGTTAAGTTCTACTCATTCATTCTATCAAACCAAATACCAGTTAAAAATTTACTACAAAGGCACACATCATTTTTTTTAGTATTTTAAGGAAACAAATTTACAAAAATAAAAAAAGAAAAAGGAACAAGTGAATGTAAACTTGTTTCCATGAAGATTTAATGAACAAGGTTATGTGTGTATGTGTATATATAGAAAAGCCAAAGGATGATTCTTGGCCAGAGATGATTGGATTATGGCACTTATTAACAATTTTAAATTCTGTAAATATATACTGTTTACAGTTACGTTCATTTAGAATAGAATTACTTTTACTGTGATTTTTGTTGCATATGAAAAGTAGAAAAATTTAATCGTCGGAAAGCTTTAGTGGTCTGTTCGGATTACAACAAATATAATACAAGAAATATAAGCTCTTAAATTATCAATTGGTCATTAACTTGGAAGTTTGTATCAATTTATGCAAAAATCGAAATGGTTTCTTAAAAAGGATACAGGCAAATTTTGGTTTTTCTTTAAAAAATCTTTCCTGTTTTTTTTTAAATTTATACATATCACAAAATAAGACTTAAGCAAACTTTATGCTTTTCAAAATATACAAGACAAACATATAAAAAAATAAATAACTTATGAAGAGAAAAATTAAATCCTAGAAGTGAGATTTACTAGTGCTCATTCATTCACTATACACACATTAAAAGTACTTAAAAATGAGGAATAAGCAATGATAAAACTAATGCGACATTTAAATCAAAGCAAACGTACGGAACTCTTAACTATTCGACACTTATGACTCACTAATGTATGAAGTATATATTCTGATCCATAGCATTCAAACCAATTCTGATATAAAAACTAAACTCATTTACAGTATATAAACATGTTCTTAGAAACCGTAAATACAAATTGACTATAAATTAAAAAAGCATAGAATATTTTTTGTGATAAATATATCAATAAGATATCACCGAGCAAATGTTGAAGTCTTGCGTCAATAATATCCATCGTGTCAAAATTATTCAAAATGAATTCTCGAACTGATTATCAAATTACGATAACTGACATTCCTAACCCCTTGTATTGAGTGGCAGTGTAAAATATCCTTAAAAAGTTACTATGATTAATATTTAAAGTATTATATATAAAAATCTAAAATATCTTACAAGAAAAACAAATATTCAAATAAAAACTTATCTAAGTTTTTATTTGAATATTTCTTCGAATAGTCAAGCAATCAACAAAAGATTAAGCATATTTTTGAGTTCATAAAGTCCACATTTTTCACAAAATAAAATCTCCTCTTTACGGCCACTGCACAAGGGTCGAGAAAACAATCAATGTTTCAAGAAATATTCACAACTTACAACGTACGGTTCGTAAGTAAAGTTCCACTCGGCATTACAAAATGTGGACTCGAGAAAATCAGACTAGCACACAAATGTACCGTTAACAATTTAAAGGCACATACAATTGCCAAAAATCTATAATAATTTTAAAGGATGCAGTAGTTTGCAGCAATAATCGTGTCTTTTATAATCATTGAAATTACATGCAAAATGTCATAAAAACATTTCTATGTAATATATATAATATTTAAAAAAATCGACTTTATCAATCACGGTTCCATTCAAATTTCAGTCTCTTTCCGAGCAATGAAGAAACTGACATATACATATACAGTACATAAATATTTCCTAATAAAACCAACTTAAATAATGAAAACTTAATCATAATTGGCTTAGGAAATATACTTCATTAAAAATGAATAAATATTGTAAATATAATAAACAATAATAAAAAAAAGGCAATGTTTAATTTGGAGAGGATACAATATAATATTTTATATCGATTCTACACTTATAGATAGGGTTCTAGAGAAAATTGTCTATTGGACGAAGTATTCACAAGATCTGTCTAAAGTTTGACCATACAACACTATTACCCAAAATAATCAATCACAGTTGCCAAATGGAACTAGATGAAATGTATCACAAGGAAATAACAGTGCCTTACGAGATCCTAATGATGTATTTTTGGAAATAAGTCTTCTATAGATAATTCAGTAAATCTAAAACACAACCTCAATTACTATCGTACGCTATA
The DNA here is from genome assembly GCF_030686945.1 of Centruroides vittatus. NCBI lineage: Eukaryota > Metazoa > Arthropoda > Arachnida > Scorpiones > Buthidae > Centruroides > Centruroides vittatus. The sequence goes on along the minus strand of NW_027120712.1, from coordinate 122,891 downwards.
ACGTATCCTTGGCTGTGTAGAACGAAAAGCCTTTTTTCCACTGCATCTTTATCTGAAATTAAATAATATATTAATCAAGATTGAAATAATAATAATAAAAAATTAAATAATTTAATATACTATTATTACGCCATAAAAATATGTGCAAAATCTTAAGAAAAAAAATTTACAGATATATGTTCTTATATTTAAACTGGATAACTTTAGTATCAGATTGAAAAATAAATTTTTTTCAATATAATACTGTATATGCAATATATTATGTGTTTTACATTACAAATTATTTGATTTTTTGTTTGTTTGTGTGATCTTCTTATAACTCCTGCAATTTTTGTCCAATCGAGATGAAATTTTGCTTATACTTACATTTAATTAGAAGCTTCCTATCTTCTTCTCGATTAATTTGTTGAGATAGACTATGCAAAAGAATTTGAGCTGTTTGATATCTTCGAAAACACTGTAAAGATTTCAACATTATTAAATCTATTTATTTATATATTTTTTTAAAATTTATGAAATCTGTGATACATACTTCTTCTGGATTTCCAAATAATTCTTCCAAAGCAGCCGACTGACACTGTAAACATAATAAATAAAATATATATTCACATATATATAATTATTTAATTTATTTTAATTATTAAAATAAACATTCTCAATATTTTTTAAAATTTACCATATCTATGGCATAGTTATAAAGTAATCGATCAGCTGTTATTGCAGAAGAATTTGGATCGACACCGGTCGAATGTAAGATACCAGATGTATTCAGTAATTTACACATGCTGAGACAGTAATGAAAATGTTCTTTCATTGTACGTAATACTTTGAAAGATTGGAAAAAAATAATGCATCATTATTATTTTCATAATTTTAACCAATTATTAAAAACTTATATTAAATATACATAGAGAATTTTATATTAAAATTACCTGTTCTAACAGTGGAAGAAGGCTGAAGATTACCAGCCTGCACTTCTTGGCGAGATAACTGAAGAGATGATGATAATAGTTGCAGAGCACGCATGTATAGAACTAATTGTTCAGCTCTTCTATATCCTTCACTTACTAATGATATTTGTTCAATATTAGTCTAAAATACAAAAGAAATTTACAAAATTTTAGTTATGATTGGATATTTTTAGAAGCTTTTTTTGTATGTATGATAAAAGTATTATTTATCATTTTCAATCTATTATTAACTATGTATTTTATAATCTATCAAAATTTCTCATAATAAAATTATTACAAACTTCTCAAATTACAACTACAAAAGTAGAATTTGTTTGTGAAATTTATTATATATAATTAATTTACAATGAACTAGTTTATTAATTTTAAAAGTGAGTACTTTAACATATTAAGTTTTGAAATATTATATGATACTGGCTTTATATGATGATAATGATGTACATTAAAAGTTTTGATACAATATTTTGAAAATAAATAATTTTTATTACTACTAAAAATTGGAAACCTCATTGAACATAAATTTTCTAGTTTTTAGTAGTAGTAAAAATCATTTATTTTTCAACATAATCATTTAAGTGACATTTTTCCAATTCCTGCATGAAAAATCTTTCAAGTTTTTCTCTCAATCCAATCCCATACAGCATACTGGACTTTGGAGGGTTGAAAAGTGTTGACCTTTAAACATCACTTTAATTTTGGAACAAGTAGAAATCTAATGGCGCCAAATCTAGGTTATGAAAATAATAGGGAATAACCTCTAACTTCGTTTTATTTACAATCTTTCTTAAAGCCCAGATCTGGCATCATCGGATTTATTATTATTTCCAAAAGGATTGGAGTTTGTGAAAGATCAATGCTTTTTGTTGGATGTCAAAGTTCAAACTGCTCTAAATGGAACAGATCATAGTAGTAGAATAAAGCTTTTCATGCACAGAATGTAAAAATGGATGTGTTTGAATAAAATAAATGATTTTATTGCTTTTTAAAACTGCCCACATTAATCTACCTCTTCCCAATCTAATTTTATTATAAAATTGGAGATCATCATCCATTCCTTTCCTCATACTTTTTGAGTTAAAAACATTCCATTCATCAACTTTGTGAAAGTATATTGTTTTATTATTTATATTCAAATTATAAAGTCAGAAAGATAATTGAAATTAAAGGAAAACATATTTGATTATATGATGAATGCTATGTTAAGAAAGAATAATTATGAATTTTATAGAAAATTTTTATTACTAATCAAATATTTGAAATATTAATAAATACCTCATTGTACGACTCAGTTAAAGCAGTAATTGGATTTGATTTTGATTTTGCAAGTTCTAATATACAATCTACTAATGCCAAAATAAAGTTTAATTTTGCTAGAGTCTCATTGTGTTCTCTCTGTAGTAAAGTTTCCTCGGGTAAATCGGGAGCAGTGAACAAAATTGGGCCTTCCATATTGGGAGGAGAAGTACCAAAATACATAAAACCTGGACCGGTCGGAGATGACGAATCCGTAAACAATCTACCACTGGAAATGGAACTTCTTCGAGTTCTTCCCGGAGAGTTATGTGGGCTAAGAGGTCCAGATATATGACATTGATGATGATGGATATGATGGTGACTGTAAGGCATCATACTTGTGGGAGGACTTGGTGGCACTGCTGAAAATATAATTCTTATTTTTAAAAATAAAACTTAGCTAATATTTCATTATTTAATGATTATTATTAGAAATATAGCAAAGATTATAATTTTTTCATTTACTACAGTAGCTATTTTATATCTGTAATGAATTCCATAATCTAGGAAAATATTTAGTTTTCAAATTATTCTATTCAGCTAGAATATAAAAAATACTTATTGATTTTATAAGTTGCATAAACTATATATTTAATACATGATAATCATCATTAAAAGAAACACTCATCTTTACAATAGAATCTACTTATTATAATCACTTTAGAACTCATCTACACTGATAACATTAAGTTAAATAAGTAAACAAGAGTACAATTACTGGAAATTCTGCTTTCATTGCTAACATTTAAAATGAATGTCAAAACATTTTATTAAAATTTCAATTTATAAACTATTTTATTATTAATATGTAATACATCCAGTATTGTTTGAATGCTATCAGCATTAATAACAGCTAGCAAATAATTGAAAAAAGAAAGTCCAGTAATTCAGGTGTACAATGATCAATATTTAATATTTAAAAAAAAAATTAAGACTGATAAATTGATTACATGTGATCAGATGTGTTAAAGTTTATCTGCAGAAAATAATAGTATTAATAATGAAATTGATTACAGTAAGTAAAGTTTTATTAGGTATTTTTTAATTTATAAATTTTATGACATGCTAATTCTAACAACATTAAATGACTGTTTACTATTCTGTATTTTGTTATCAGAGTCTACTTACTATATTGTATATTTACGAAGCTACATTAGCCTTAGCCTTAATCATTCACATGAAACATTTAAATGTATAAAGATCCAAAATCTCAAACAAATTAATTAATTTTGATACTAGTCATACTTGAAATGATTTAATTCTCACTGTTTATAAAAATAAAAAAAGGGGCACTTATAATGAACTGTTGTAATGCAAATGGTTGATTTTGATTCTAATTGCCATCTACCTATTTTTGAAGGTGACTATTACTATTAATTTGCACTGCATTATTTTAAATTACTACATCTATCTTGCTATCAATCACATTTTATTTAAAGTTTCTGACATATAGACTAAATGATTATAAACAACATATAAAGCCAATACAGTTTATAATGAATACAATAAATTTTTATAAATTACAAAAACATGGAGTATATATAATGATGTAATGCTAAATGCCAGTGTTAGACTGCTAAATATAGCCAGGGCTGAAACTCTAGTAATTATTTCTGAAAATATTGAATAATGCATAATCGCATTTTAACTTTTACAAAGGGACTCTTCAATGTTTTACAAAAATACTTTAAAACAGTACAATACAGTTTCGTAGTATTTAATGTGTGCATGTTTATCAATGAAAAAATTTGCTTTACAGTTCTTTTTAAGCATGAAACATTAAAGTTTAACATTTATAGTAATCAAACTTAATTGTAAAACTAAAGCATTTAAATCAATATTAAGAATAACTTGCAAACATATAACAGCCAGCATGCCAACTATTTTTTTTTTTAAACCACATAAATACTTTTAATCATAAAGTTAAAGTAAAAACAATACAAGAAAAAAGTTATAGTAGACTTTTCACGATCGTAAATGCTAAAAAAATAAAGAAGAGTTATTAATAATACAATGTTTGTTATTAAAATTGTGAATGTTTTTGTTGTACATTGATTTTGATAATGAAATAAAAGTACATTCTTGGAACGTACTCAAAATATAATAAAAAAATAAAAAATATACTGAAATCTGGGTTATTAAATTATTTTTAATGAATTTTTAAGTTTTATTTTGCTTTAAATGCATATACTTCATTAAACTTTTATAATTCATAAATAAAAACTTTAATGGTAACTTTCTCCAGAAAAAACTATTGTGTAATTAATTATATACTACACAAATAATTAGAAAAATAAATATATATTTACCTGGAGGTAGGTATTATAAATGTATGTTTATATAATGTACCTAAAATTTATAGTAGTTGATAAGACAGAAGAGTCAAAAATGTTGACTTAAGCAAGTCTACTTCATTAATTTGCAACTTGCAGGTTAGTGAGCAGACTGAAAATGGTTAGTATTTCATTGATATATGATTAATCTAAGTTAAACTATCATCATCAGACCACAAGAATGAGAATGAACAATTATGGATAAATTGATTTGCCTGTCATCAAAACATTCATAACAGTGCATAACTATCAAGCATAAACCTTGTATTTCTTAAAAAAGAAATTATAAGCAATGTATGAACTATTACCAATTTAAATTTTAAGCGTTAATAATATTACCTCCAACTATATGAGAACCTCTCCAATGTATTTGATCTATAAGCTTTCCAGCACTACCAGATCTTTGAATACTATTGTTAGAATATTCTAAAGATTCTCTTGTATTTCCTGAAAAATTTTAAAGTATTTTTTTAAATACATTTTTCCCAAAATTACTCTTTCAGATAAATTAAAAGAGAAATTAAGTCATTTAAATTTTAATTAAATTTAGCAACAAAATAAACAATTAATCTCGATACACAGAACAATATATTACATAATTTATGTATTTTTTATTTATAATTGTTAAAGGTAACAGATGGAAAGATTGATAAATTATAGTGATTAAACTGTTATAAATATTAGAATCAAAATTATATAAATATGTTATTTAATAAATTATAGATTTAAGTAAAATGATAAAGTCAATTTTGATGTCACAAACTACAAAATTTCAAGGGTTTATTATATTATATTTAGTTACATGGCTAGTAATTACTATTACTTAAAAGCTATAATTAATATCTTGGCCAAAGACAACTTTAGTTTCCATATAATATGTAATTACTGAATATCATTTTTAAACAAGAAGATAATTTTACAACTATTCTAATGTCATCAGTCAAAAAAAACATTGGATTATTCTATTACAAGCTAATATTACATAAAATAATTTATGATTTTATTTATTGTTAACAAAGAACCAATTATTGATAATAAATATGATGGATATGAGAAAGTAATTGCAATATAGAAAACATTCTCAAATAACAGAATTCAAAAATGGAGGTTTCAGCCAGAATTAATATTGTTACATTTTGAAATATTTAAATAATGCATAAGATTATCTTCAATTACAAAAGCTATTCATTTCATTTACACTTTTAATCTGATGTTGTGCTTTAACCTAGTAATTTAACGTAAACAAACCTATTAGAAGGTCTATGGTAACTAATTTGAAAACGATAATAATAACAACACAGCTTAATGTTACACTTGTTTGGGTAGCTATGCTTTGACTTTAGTCCAGCAAAGCACTTGGCACCAATATCAGCTGAGCATGACATTCACCACATAATAATAAGTAAAAATGATCATTTCATGACAGCTGGGCTCATCATTTATGATTCAAAACCTGCACATAAGCTATAAATTATTGTGTAAATTTGGATTTATATAATACACACTCTCTTATATATGTACATTAAGTTGAATGGTTCTATAATGAATTCCAAAAAGAAATACTTAGATATTCCCTTATGAGAAAAAGAAAAATTATATGTCAATGACTCAGTTTTTCTTATATTAATACCTTAAGTTTTTGCCATTTCTCACACAGTTTTCCTGTCCTATAAATATTGAAGTTTGCTTTTTGTACAAAATCATGCATTAAATATATTTTTCGTACAGTTTAAATTCTTTCTACAAATTTTAAAATTAATATTAGTTTGCTAATGCTAAGAAGAATTAAGAATAAAAGAGTTAATTCGGCTAAGTATGATAAAATACACTCTTCAAAAGTGAAATTGCAGCACCACAAAGGAACATGTATATCCACATACACTTTTCAGAACTGGCAGAGGTGACAGAGATATGCAAATGATTAAAAGAACAAACAAAGATATGCAACAGACACCTGTTTATTCAGTAATGAATATGACCTCCATGGGCAGCTATACTATCAATGAGGTGATTAATAATATTTATAAAATAAAAATAGTAATATTAAAAATAAGAATATTATTTTGTGAACCATACACAGCCGCACTGTATTGGGAAGTAGTCCAATCACAATCGCTCTCATTAATGCACAGGTATTGCTTACATTAATTATTATATTGTTAAAATATGTAAGGATAAAATGTTATTTACCCTAATTTTTGGAAATATCACAGATAATACAACTAAACGTTGTCCTAAACTTCTTCTTTTCTATATTTTAAGTTAACTTAAATTAGATTGGATAGTAGTTAACATAGTAATTATGGCAAAAATTCCTCATATTAAACTGCATTTGAGAAATCCTATAACCTTAAAACAAATAAAAATCATTGTAGATATTTATTTATTAAGATTATTGTTCTAAAATTACAATTTTTAGTTAATGTGATATCAACCTACAAAATTTTTTGTGAACTAGCAGAAAATTTCTGCAGATCCAAGGTTGAAGAACACTGGTCTGCAGTATGTGGAAGTGGTCCCTGTCACACCTTATTTTGGATGAGGTCCCACAGGTATTTTATGGGAGAGAAATCTGGCAAGGATGCTGGCCAGGAAAAGATGTGAATTCTGTTCAGGCTAGTGAGAGTTTGCTGTGTAACATGCAGTCAGGCGTTGTCTTGCTGGAACTCCATGTCTGATGCAGCCTGCACCAGTGGCCGAACCACAGGCCCTATAATTAGTGTGATGTACTGGTCTGCTATCAGAGTACCAGAAATGTGCACCAGGCCTATCTGTTGATCAAACATGATGTCCACACTGGGCATCATGGTTTGGGCTCCAGTGTGACATTTGGCAAAAAGGGCTGGCACATAACCTTTCCTGGGATACTACCACACCCATCCACAGTTGTCATTTCTCCATAGACAAAAGTGGGAATCATCCTTAAACAATACCTGATGTCATTCAGTGATCCAGCCCTATATCAAGAGGTTAATAATTATCACTCTTGTTGATAGTAGCTAGGCATGCAACCCAACTTCTTGCAACATGTTGCAAACTGTCTGGGTAGACACAGATGCATCTGTTGACAATGACAGGTGGATTTAGAGGCCAAGGTAAACAGGTCCTGATGGGCTGTTCAGCAAATCTACTGGTCTGTGCACTCTGTCATGCACCAGTACAATCCACTCCTTTGGCATGTTTGCAGATGTTCCCATGTCCGTCATATCATACATTGCTGGATGGTAAGCACACTGTGCCCAATAGGCATGGCTCAATGATACGGTCTCATTCTCCAGTCATTAACTGGTGGTATTCAGCTCACTGTTGTCTCTGAGGCATTTTTTATGCTTTTCTGAAAGTTCAGCTGCCATAAACCATTGCTGATAGCATTTATGGCCCGAGTTGGCTGTTGGTCTTTATAGCCTGAAACTGGGAACCACATAATCCAATGAGTATGCAAACTTAATCATTTGCATACCTCCGTCACTTCTATCGATCCTGCAATTTGCATGTGGCTAAGTGTATTCCTTCATGGTGTTACAATTTCACTTTTGAGGAGTGTATATAAATTCATCATCACCAAATTTCTAGAATTTATTTTTTCAAAAATTCGTGTCATACTGAACATTTGATGATTTGTATGTTAGATCAGTATGAAGTAATTAGCAACTAAAACAGTCAGTGCTCAAAAATTGAAGGGTTAAATCATATTTAGTAATATTTTGTGATGAAATAATCAAATAATAAAATATCATTTAGCATCCATATTTACAAAAATAAAAATTTTGACAAAAAAATAAGCAAAATAGATATCAAACCTTGAAATATATCTTTTGAATTTAGATCTGGAATAGTCATAGTTTTGTTTCCATAACTAGCATGAATTGATGATACTAGATTAACATTTTTATAATGTTCAATTTCTTTAGTAGAAACAGGAGACATTCTATTAGCTACATCTAATGTTTTTGATTCTACTGTCGATATTTCTCTAGCAGGTGATGCTAAAATTGGTGACAGAGGATTTCCATGTCCGGTGGTTGAAAGATAGTTTGATACAGGCGGAACAATAGTGCCTAAAAATACATATACTAAATAAATTTTATTAAATATTTTTTTGTTTCTTTTCATTTCATAACACAATAAAGAAATTATTATTTAACACAAAATTTACCCCATGTTTGTTTATTTCCATTTATTTTGAATATTTATTGAATTGAAACAACTTACAATTTCCAGAATAAACTTATCCAATTATTGAAAAGAATTTCTGACAAAAAAATTATTATCCTTTCATTGTTCATTACAATAAAAATTTTATAAAAGATGATGTTTTAATATAAGTATCATCTAAACGTAATTTAAGAAAAATTTTCTGAAGCGTGTAATATGTAAGATTGTAAAGCAACTGTTTAATGAAAATTTTATTTAAATAAAAATATTCTGCAATTGTTATTGTTATTATTATAAGGAAAGATGTATGTAAAAATCATATCCCTCTGTGTCCTTATCTTATAGTATAGTATTTAAAATGTCTACTCGGACTAATTTATTAACAGGACATATTATACTAACGTCTTTGTTCAGCAAAAGTTAAGAAAGCTTATCAGAAAAAACAAAGTCTTTATTTTCCATCTGTACAGGTGGAAAATAAGCCAACTACTACCAGATTATATTGGGTTATTATATCATGATTATTTTAAATTAATTGCTAAATAATTTGTCTCTAGAGGGAGGAATTAGACACCATCTCTTATTAGATTTAATAATTATTGGCTTATTTTGTATGTACTGTACATCAGGTTTGTAGGTGTTGGTTTGTGTATTAAATGTTCAATCAAAACATACTTTTATAATCATATTAAACACTAAAGGAAGTCTTTTGTTTATCCAAACAAAGCAATCTTATGCTTTATAGTTCTTCATATACACTTTACATGTAGAGTAGTGTATATAAGGGATGTTTCGGTGTACATATTTTGTTGCACTGTTACAAATCTACTAATTTATGCAGTTGACATCCTGTGACTGTTTGCCAAATTTTCAATGGTCCACACATTACCTCTTTGATCATTTCATTTCTCATACAATAAATATTCCTGGTTAAACAATCAGTAAAAAATGTTGATACTTAAAACTTTACAAAGTGAAAATACTGTATATATTTAATACTTTAATTACATATTATTAGCAGTAACAAAAAACTGTGATAACACATTTGTGTCACATTAAAATACACATTTACATCAATTTATACATTAAATAAATTAACTGATCTCTTATTGAATGATACGATTTCATTAGATTTTAAGGCATAATAAAATTTACATTTAATATAGTTAATTTTTTATAATATTAAAGATGAATATAAAATAAATTCTTTTTATTCTTTACAAAATCATGTTTGATATCATTACTGCACTTTGAGATCATTTAAAGAACTACGTATCTTTCTGGAATACTTAAATATTTTTTGAGTATTTTAAAATACTCAAATACTCAAAAAATACACAGATTTCTTTCTTTCTAATTTCTGTTCTTACTAGAAAGAAGTTTGTGATTTGTACACGTTATAAAATTTGAATACTGACAAATTTAACAAAAAAAAAAAAAAATTTTTGTTAATACAAGTTATCTCAGTACAAGAATCGAAAATTACTTTAGAATAATAATATACGGAAACTCTAAATAGAATTCTTTCTAAAACTACGTATTCACTTCTGGAATATAGACAGGTAAATTGTGAATTAATCAATACTTAAAAATAATTTTAAATACCTGAACGACGAATAGGAGATACAGAGAGTGATGTAGGAGGCGGTGTTATAGACTGACGTAAAGAAATAGAAGGTCTCCATGTTGCTAGTGGAGGACTTTCGCCACTGAGACTTCTTCTTCTAGTGCCTAATGGAAGCGTTCCAGTAGTAAACTGAACTGTTTAGGCAAAAAACACAAATTATTCACTTAATCTAACATTTGTCTGTTATATAGTTATTGTAAAATCTTACCAGATGGAGGTGATAAAGAGCTAATATCTGTTATTTTTATACTATTATCAATTGGTTGAGAACTAGGTGACTCTCTTTGAGAAAATGGAAGCTAGCAAAAGAAGAAAAATCATTGTATTAAATCTTCATTTTATAAAAATTCAATGATAATGATAAAAGTTTTAAATACTTTTGGTGTTATGGGTGATGAAGTAGGAGATGGTAAGACATCCATTATAGAATGAGATTTTTCGTTTGATTTTTGTGAGGACGACGATGAATCTTGTAAACTCCTCTGTATTTGTTGGTAAGCCTCCTTTTGCGATGGCACCGGTATCGGTTCCGAGCGTGGCTGAGTCGGACTACCTATTGGAGATATCATGGGAAGAGAATTTGACCGAGTACACTCGGGCGAATTCTTGTTGTGCTCTTGAATTGTAAAATCGTTATTAGATTGCATTTCAATGTCAGCTGTACATTTTGGTGGTGTATTGGCCATAGTAAGAGTCCTATTAATTGAAATATTTACCATCTTAGTCTAAATATATTTTAAAAAATTAATGCTGAAAAATTGATTTTAAAATTTGAAAAATATTTTGCAAATATTCAAATATATTAAAAATGTCTATTATAATTTACTAATATAAAATATGTAATTTTAAATAAAATTCTAAAATTCCTACAGCAAAATCTCTCAAATTAAAGAAAAATATTATTTATACATCTAGATAAACATAACATAAAAGATTAACATTATAAACTAACAATATATCAGAAGCAGGAATCAAACCTGCAAATGATTTCAATCATTTTTTAACAATACAATATTTGTTTTCTTGATAAAATGTTTATGTTAAATCCTTCTCTCTTCTATTTACATCATAAATATTTTTCTACTTATATATAACAGAATCTTGGCACAATATCTTTACTACGACCTTGGAGAGCATCCAATATAAACAGATTCAAAAGCTGTAGTCAACATTTGTAAATTTCTCCATTGAATCCAAATCGCAGTCAATATTTTCATTACCTCTCGAGTATCAATCACCTCGTTCTTCTTATTTTTAGAGAGGAGAAAAAACAGAAAGGAAGGTGAAAGTGTTTAGAAATCTCTTAAACTTTAAAAAGAATAAATAATTTGTCAAAACAGATAATGTTGGACATTTTTCAGAAATTGTAAGAATTTATTTCTAGAAAATTAAAAAGTAAAAAAAAGGGGGGGAATTTGATACAGGATAACAGTTTCTTAAGTAAAAAAAGTTTTTTGAATAAAATTTTTAGATAGAGAAAAAAATTATATCAGACAAATATTGATTAAGTTATTTAAATTCCAACAATAATATAGACATTAATGTTTTTTGGTTCAAGAATAATATATTTGTCGAATATTTACAACATTAATACGAGGTGTAAAGATTGGCAGAGGCTACGGGTTCAAGCCCTGCCCCAGGTCGGTTATTTTCTTCCAGAAGGTTCTAAACTATTTAATAAATTATTAAAATTATAATTATTAATTTAATTAAGAGATGGCACCTAACGCCTACTTCTAGTGGCAAATTACTTTGTATTAATTATTTAAATTAATCGAATTGTAGCCCAATCATTTAGGCAATCGTTGGATGTTTCTAAGTATAAAGATTATTTTCATATAAGATTTTTCACAAAAATAATTAATAATTTTCATGTAACATACTTAAAGTTATCTTATACTAATTATTTGTTATGATTATGTTTTACTATATATTTATTTTATTCAATTCCAATAAAAAAATTATTCTAATAAAGATACCGAGTACCGTCTGAATTGTTTCTTAAGTTTGTTTATAACAAACCTACGAACATAAGAAATGATTTGTTATAACTGTTGCATTGATATTTTTGGCCATATCATACGAACAAAATCTATTGCATCAAGGTGATTTACTAAAAACAGTTTTGTGACGCTATAAACATACCATTTTTAAAGGAAGAATTCACTGATAGTTGATTTGCAAGCTGTGTATAATATCTTGATCTAAAGGCTGTAGTTTTGAGAACTTGTATTGGGTAGCATGAACATCAGTTTAATACAATGTAAAAGCCTTTTGATGTCTGGACACATCCGGCATTTGCCAATTAATTACAAAATTTTCCATTTCTTTACAGTTTATTACAGTAGAGCATCGATTATCCGACCCCCGATTAACCAACTTATCGGTTAACCGACCGCATTCTAGTCGGCAAATTCAAATGTCTGCTAGTGATGTGGCGCTACAATATTTGGTTATGTCTTGGCTACTTTAATATTATTTGTGTTAAATTTTTGCATGTTTTAGCTGGCAGCACTGGCTCGACCATGAAAGGGAGGCTAGTATTTAAACCAGGCCTAATACACTATACTAATAATGTATTTTTTCATACTTTTCGGTTATCCGATCTTTCAGTTATTTGACCAACGCCAGTCCCCAATTAAGTCAGATAATCGATGCTCTACTGTATTTCATTTGCTCAGTTTGTCATAGAAAATATTGGAGGTCATCCAAGCTCTTTGATTTAATTTGTAGTTTAACCAATTATTGAAACATTTTGGATTTATCAATTATTAACAATTTTTTCTTTTTAGTTCCCATAAGACTTGCTATTATATGAATAGTAATTTAGTCTTTAGATAATTTTTCTCCTACACAAATATTTTCTTTCAATTTTAACATCCTGTTTGGTATAAGCTTATTAAAGAGATTCATTTCATCTGCTCTAAAAATATTGCAATCTTGGAAGTTTTCTTAACTTTTAGCCACTTATTCTGAAACCAGTTTTTATCATATCCATGTTTACTGCAACTTCTTCATTTTTTAGCTTCCAATATTGTGCCTTTTTTAAACTTCTCTATCCAACTTCTACAGCACTTAAACTCTGTAGTATTTGCAAATTTGCTCTTAAAAATTCCTCATACTTTTGACTGCAATAAACACAGTTAGTCACCAAACGGTTCACCGTTTTTAAATCTGTTGCGAAAATCACTTTAATGGTCCTTGATCTAATTCATCATGCATTCATTTCTGAACTTTTTGGCATTTGTCCTTCCAGTTAGTGACAACTGTCGATTTACTCGTACTTCCATTTCTTTATACATTTCACTTTGTTTTACACCAATTTTCAACTGTTTAATAATTTTATATTTAATCTATAATGTAAAAAACATATTTCTGTTTAGACTGATTAGGGCTTGCTGCTGTCATATTTCATAAACTGTAGCCAGGAATGTATGTACAGTAAAACCACATTATCTGAACATCAATTATCCAAGGTTCTGCATTACCTGAGGCATATCTGTAAGTGAATTCATTACTTTTCTTAATTTAAGGAAGTTTATAACAATAACTTGCACTACAAAACTATTTGTTTCTGTTCCCTTCTATCATTTTAATTTCAACATAAGATGAACCATTCATATTAAAATGTAGCTGCAATAATACGTATTTTTTATTCTTAATACTACTGTATAATAAATAATGTGAAAAATATTGTTCTTATGATTAAAGTCACTAAGATATAAAAAAGTGATATCATATAAATAATCCTTTATAATTTATAATTTTTAAAATTATCATTTTTATTTGTAAACTTTTTAAATAAAAATTATATATTACTTGTAATTTTTAATCCAGAATGGCTGCATGCAGTCTGTATCAGGGGTTGCATAGTGCCAAAATTGCCATATTATTAAAATGATGATATAAATACAATACTAGCAATAGCAAGTAGTGATAAAAACCCTAGTCCACTTATTTTGATATTCAGCATGAAATTGAATAACAGAGCAACTTCAGGAAAACAGCAGAATGTTGAGCTCCTGTGCACCACATACCAAGTGATTTTGTGACATCATGCATCAAGTTCAGGCAGAAAAGTACGAAGTGACATTGAGAACCAAAGGCAGTTTCGTGCAATGCCAGCTAGTGTTTCCAGATTGAGAATTTTTTATAGACTGACAGAAAATTTGGAGTGGCTTTTTTTCACTTTGATCTTTTTTCAATAGACTAAAACAAAAATTTTGGCATGACAGAACCTGAGAAATACTGTTTAAACATTGTGATATTCGAAATTATCCATTAAAAAAACTATTCGATAATGCTTCCTATTACTAATAAGGAGAGAGCAAGACCCTTTTAGTTGAGTTTTGTTTCTATGCATAACATTATTATTTTACCACATCATTAGAATTATTATTACTATTATTATTCCTTGTGTTTAAAACTTAAACAAAAGATTAAAACTTGTGATGTCATTTCTTGTTCAGCAAAAACAAAGCTCTGTAGATTTAACTCTTTTACATCCTTAAATAAAACTTTTATTTCTTCACACTTATTTTCACATATTTTTGCTTACAATTACATACTGTGTCCTCACAGACAAATAAACTTCAGATGTTACTGCACACAAACAAAAAAGACAAATGTTATGAAAATTTAGTGTTTTATTCTTTAATTGTTAATATCACAGACAATTTTCTCATGCACTCATGTTTGTTACACTTCAAATATCACAATGCCACCATATCTGAAAACAAATATGAAGAAATAAAAATTTTTATTTAACAATACAAGAGTTAGATCTACAGAGACTTCATCACCACTAAACAGGAAATGATGGCACAATTTTTAATTAATCTCTTGTTTTATAAGCTTTAAATGTGAGAAATAATAATAGTAATAATAACGTTGAAAATGCTGAAGGAAAACAACTGGGTTTTATCTAAAAATCCAAATCCTGTTAATAACTTGAGACTAATCTCCAGTTATTACTTGTGTTACTAGTTACACTATCCAAACCTCTGTGTAAGCCTATCCAATTTAATAATTTAGGTATAACCATACTGCTTACTCATGGTGCCAACTTGGCAATGTATCTGCATGGTATGTGGGAACTGGAAGAAAAGAATAGTCCCACTCTGGGCCTATTCTTTTCTTCCAGACCTTTCTAAATTAAAAATTAAGTATTAACTTATTTATAATTATTAAATTTATCAAAGGATGGCACCTAACAACCTACATCCAGGCAAAATTATTTAATTAAACAATAGCCATATTATAGCGTGATACAATCTGGCATATCATTTTGTTCTAATATTTCTGAAACTTCAATATATTTCTGTATATATTACCTACCAGATAATTGTCCCACTAACCATTGAACAGCTCTCTAGTACATTTGGAAATTACAATATTACTTACAGAATATCACTTTAACTTATTTCTAATAGTTAAATAAAATAAACTTTGTTTATAATGTTAAATTGCAATATAACAATATAGAAATTTTTAAAATATTAGTAACATTATTATTTCTAATGAACAAATTCTTAATAAAATTGTACAAACACAAATTTAAGAATACTTAGACAAATTTTCTTAGTTTTAAAAATTAAAAAAAAAGGAAATGAACTTCCTCAACAATGACAAGCAGAAAATTTTTAGCGGAGTCATTATTTTAACTACATCAAGTTGTTTAGAGTACCTTACTTATAGATGTAAGAATTTAACATTACATTGTTTAAATGAAGAATTTTAAAATTCTTATAATTACATTTAAAATATCATTTACAATGACAGATTTTACTAAACATTGTATAGTTAGAATAATTAATTTAGTCCATCAATGTTGCAAAATTTTGTTAAAATCATTTTCTTCCCTAATCATATTATGAAAATTTTCTACTTATCTCAAAAGAATCTCGACGAAACAGTCTTACTATGATCTTTTACTTTCTCGTACATAAGTCTTCAAAATTTGTACAAGAAATGCAAGTATTCAAGTACAAAAATAAATAAAACAGATGAGAAATCAAAACAGGTAAACTAACCTAGTTAAGTAGTAGCCAAAATTATGACTAAATTACTTATAGTTTATCCCGAATTATTAAGAGAAATGTCATTTTTAATGTAAACGCGTGCATTAAAACTTATACCTACAGTAAAACCTCTAAATCTTGAGTTTGAAGGAATCAAAAAATGTCTAGTTTGAGTTACAGAGTTTTACAGGTATATGAAAAAGGGAAAACTTTTATTCAAACAAAGCAGCAGAATGAGTAATGTAATTCTGCAACATATTTAATTGAATTTATGATTGATTGAATTTATTTATTTGAATCATTATGAAACTAAGTATGAGGTTGTAATAATGATTACAATAAATATTTTGATTTAGATATATCACAAAATGACCTTTTTATGCTACATTGAAGTTATTCAAAAGTCAAGTTTTGTATAATGCATTATATAAATTATCTTTAGAAAAATATCTACACGAAAATTTAGGTGGTTTACAAATAGATCTTTACGATATAAAATTTTGACTACAAGTTTTTAAAGCACTAAAGATAAAATTAAAAATGGATGCCAAAAACAAAGAACACTGGTCTAAACGTAAACAAATTATGAGAAAATTAATATTCTCCAACAGAAATTTAAAAAAAAAAAAAAAAAAAATCACTAAAATAAACTTTAGCTACTATGGTTTCTCTTGACTACCTGCTGTGACAAAAAACTGCTAACATTTCTGCCAAATGGAGAACATAATTTTTAAGCTGCTCAACAACTCTACAGGAAATTTAGTGAATTTTCTGCTAAATTGGCAACATGACGTAATTGGCTTGCTTATCCAGCTGTATTAAAGCTGTTTAACAGGCAATGCACTAAAGGAATTTCAGAACTTAACAAGTGATTGACACCTGCTGAGTTCAAACTACTTTGACTTATGGAGGACAATATTAAGATATAATTTCGTTCAAACTGAGGAGTAGAAAAATACATTAAATTAAATAAGGTATATGGCAGGACTGACAGTCCACTTTAACTTAAGAAGAAATTCAAGAAAATGAGGATTTAAAATTAGAGGTTTTACTATAAAGCCTTTCTACAATTTGTGAATTACAAATTGTAAAAAGAGTAAAACTTAATGAAAACAACTTTTTCTTAAATTATATCAGTTACACCTAAAAATTATTTAACAACATTTTAAAACTTAGATTATATTCTAATTTTGATACAGTGTATCATAAATAGCATTTCATTTATACGATTTATTATCATATTAATACATTTTAATAAAAATTTCTCACCTATTAATATCACTTTGTTGCCATTTTCCAGGACTATTCACTTTGTTATCTAAATGAAGAATTTTTTTATAAATTATAGTAAACAGCAAACGATCACAAAATAATGTAGAAGAATCTGAAGATTAATCATTTTAAATTATAATATGTATTTAGTAAATTAGTATAACAACAACAAAGTGAAGAAGTGAATAACCACAGATAAAAGATTGCTTACATGATCTGTCAATAGGAAGACTTTCAGGAACCATTACAAAGTCCTGCACAAAAAAGCATGTTAGTAGGTTTTTATATCCCAAAATGCAGTGTATTTCATGATAAAAATTAAATATTTAAAAGGTAATATGAGACCATTAAGATATTAAGTAGACGGTTATAAAATAGGTAAAGAAAAACACCTGTTCATCTGGTGAGGATGTTTGCTTCACTTCCCTAGACACAGATATTGGTTCCTGAGCCATTTCTTCTCCTCCCATTTCTTTATCCCATCCAAGTGGTGACGGTGCCAAATTCCCTGAGAGAGGTGATCCATATTGTGGCGTACGAGGAGAAGTAGGTGAAAGGGAATGACGACTAGGAACTGGTACAGGCGAAGCTATTTCAAAATAATTTATCAAAATTTTGCATCTTTAAAATTTTATTTAATTTAACATTATTGTGCAGTATACAAAAATTGCTTATTTTGAGATTGCTAAACTGCAGATAAAAAACTACAACTATTAAATTTTACATCTCTAGTTTAGTGATCTCAAAATAAACAATTGTTAATAATTTATGTTCACTCCATAAAACTTTTTAATTTTAATTGTTTTTTAATTTTAAAAATAAATAGGTATATAAATAAATTTAAAATGTAGAAAATTTTGTGAATTAATAAATACTTTTAATATTAAATGCATAATATATAAAGACAATGACGTATTAAATGAAAAATGTATAAAGGTTATTTTTTCAACTAAAATGGCTGACAGTATTTACACATTAAAAATACTTGGAATTAACAAACATCCTCATATTTCCATCATGTCCAATCACAACTGTTTTTCATACATTTAAAGAGAGATGTCTCTAATAAAAGGTCATCTCTGTAATGGAAGACTGTTTTGTTCCTGGTGATTGGATATGATAGAGATGTGAAGACATTTTAGTTTCTTCCAAGTAACCTTGCTGTTATTTTTATTTAATGAAAATGTTCCTGTTTTATACTAAAATAAAAAAAACTTCTTTTTACATTTTATACTGCATAATGTAATCATCATTCATGACACTCATTTCTTTAATGTATGATCATGAACTTGTAAACCAGACAGAATTCATAAAATAAAACCTCTACTTTTAGATATCCACCGATATAAAAATATGGAGATTGCTACACTGATAAATTCTAATATATGTGAAGTAATAAATTACTTACTTTCTCTTGTAACTGTTTTTAAGAATGGATGATTGAAAAATTCATCTAAAATTCAAAAGAAAGGCATTTTAGTATTACTTATTAATTAATAATTAAAAATAAAACAAATATTTTAATAAATATACCAAATTCCATTCGATCTCTTGCATTTCTTTTTAATAATCTAATCAAAAGATCATTTAAATTTGAAGATGTCCCAGGAGGAATTCTAAACAAAATTAAACAGTTGTTCATAAGTAAAGTATAAAAAATATCTTAAAACAATTATATTAAAATTACGAAATTACAATTTTAAAAGTCCAATGTAGAATTGATTTTTTTATTTATTTTTTTATATCTTTAAATAATAAAATAGTTTTATCATTTAAGATAACATTATATAAATATTTTAGAAAGGTCATTACTTGAGGTATAAAGTCTAACTTCATCAATTACATTGTTTTAACAGAAACTTGGAATTCAGATACACAGTGGGTGATCGGTTAACGAACAGTTCGGTTAACAAACAAATTAGATAACAAACACTTTTGCGAAAGATTTTTATGTTCGGACAATGAACACCTCACGAACAAACACAACAGAAAGCGATGTAAAATAATGAATACCAATTGGTCTTGCCTTATCTTCAGGCAACAATTCAAAACTTTTCGGAGTGCAGGAGACGTCGATATTGACACTCAACCCGGTATATACCAATTGGATAGTATTCCTCCAAACTTTAAAACCCTCCCTTGTAATTCCAGCCATTTTTCTGACAGAAACAATTTTTTTTTTGTACTCATGAGACTGTCAGGCGGGCACTCATTAACTTTTGCGTCAGTTTTTATTTTCGAAAGATTAGAGTATAATAGCAAAGGTAGAGAGCGGGCAGTATGGCTTGAACAGGTCTACAGTAGGCCACAGTTCAATCTTATCTAAGAAAGCTACAGTATAATCAAGAAGATTCAAGCAGCTAAAGGAGTAACAAAAATTACATCTGAGAAATAAAGAACATTAAAGAGCTCATAATGAAACCTGAAATGGATCTGATGACAGAAGAATGCCAAGATACTCGGTTGGTGAGATGTGTTTTCTTCTGAAAAAGAGGATTAATGCCGATATCTGCTATTAAACATCTTTTGAAAAAGTGGGAGGATGTCAGAACAAAGATCTTAGAATGGATCCAAACCAGTTTGAGGTTAATAGGCTTGGGGATCTCTACAATTACAATGCTATTAATTACTTCTGAAAAATTCTGAAGAAGAGAGAAAAGCAATCGACACTGGACAGATTCTTTAACACCCACAAACAGAAAAAACATGACTAATAAAAATGCAAGATTATGTATACATGTATTTTCATTATTACATATAAATAAACATAGTAATAAAGTATATATTTTTTTTATTTTTTGGGGTCTCCAGAATGAATTAATCAAATTCCCATGAAAACCTATGGTAAATTGATAATCAGTTAACAAACAATTCGGATAGTGAACAAAGTCTTGGAACTGATTATGTTCGTTAACTGATCACCCACTGTATTTATATGGACTTGACAGAATATAAGCAGAAATTCAAAAACTAGATTTTGAATATTCAGAATTGCTGTCGTAAATTCTCATATCAACATACTGCAGATTTTAAATTATGAGAATTTGTTAACTCACTTATTTACTAACAATTATTACGCCTGTCAGTTAAGCTATTAATATCAAATTGAAACTGTACAGAAATAAAAAATGCTAAGCAGGAGATAAACATTAAAATAATGTACAACTAATGCAAAAATTACCACTTAATTTAGCACTTTCAAATGATCTGCAATGCAACTATTTAAAAATATGTTTCAATATCCAAACTTAATTATAACAACAAATTATTAAAAATAGGCTTAATAATAGATATTAAAAGTGCAGAGATGCCAATCGCTGAAAATATTTTTCAGTAAAACTCGTGCAATTTTCCAAAAATATATTAACATTTCTGAAAATTTTCAGGTGAAAGTTGTTATTACATTTACAATTTGTATGAAATGAAATATAATGTTATTGACATAGTTCAATGATATCAGCAGCTCTCTATTTGTAAAATTCTAAAACACAATGCTAAAATATATTTACAAGTCCAAAAATGTTTTATTTCTAAATAATATTTAATTGAGATATTTACAATTTTCTCTTCAGACTAACTTTAAGAACGAAATAATGCAAAAGTTAATTAGATATTGTACGAGAGTGAAGATTATTTATTAATCACAATAACATAGAACTTATTAATTACAGTGTTTGGTATACTTACACAATGAAGTGGCGTTTTCTTACTAACTAAATAAAGATAGAAAACTCGCCCATGTGTTGATTAAGAAAACGCCACTTCATTGTGTCAGTATACAAAATATAAATAACAACACAGTTTTGATTGTAACAAAATTACAGTGTTAATAATCTTTCTTTTGCAGCTTTCCAGACTGCAGCAAGTTCAACTTTTGAGAACTTTTTCTCATAACACAATAATCTGTAAGCAGTCTTTTTTATTTCTTCTATTAATAAAGAATTCAAATATTTAACATTTAAATTAGGTTGAAAGACTATCATATTTTTTCCTAATCACACTAATTATTCTTTCTGTAGCAGCACTGATACAGGCTTTAATTAAAATATTGTTCATTAGTTTATTTAATGTCACAAATTTCCACTTTCGATTTTCATTACCAAAATTATATGCTAACTTTTATCTGAAATTCTTTAGTTTGGTAAACATAAAATTCAAATTTGTCCTCCTTTCCTGCAAAGTTGAATAACGAACTTCAGAAATAACTGGAAGAAAAGTTACATATTTTCTCATCTCAAGATGCAATGTCATGCTAAAGTAATAGGTGTTAATCTGTTACTTTGGCATGGTTCAAAAACAATGAATTCAATGAAAACTTCCTAACTACACAAAAATATACAATTACATAAAAAGTAAAAATATTTCTATTTTAACTGACACTCTTTATATATTTGGGTCTTTTAAGTCTATATAAATGACCAAATCACATTTTTCTTTTCTTCAGCTTTTATACTTGTTCTGTGCTTTACTGCACTTATTTTCCACACAGTGTTAAGAGATATTGTTGCAAATTTATGAAAGTCCCTTTAACTTACACTTAATTTTATGGATGTGAAAAGCTTACTACTGCAAATCTTTATTTATTGAAGTAAATATGAGAAAAGTTGATGTTTTGTTAATATAAATTAAAAATTTTAATTATAAAAAATATAATATAACAGCTTCTGTAACAAAACATGTTTAACTTAAGCAGTTAAGAAGTGTCAAAAATACTAAACGACTATATTAGCATTGTTATAAACATCAAACATCATGATTATGATTTAAGAATTTATAATTTAATTAAAATTATAGATTCTTAAAAATTAATATCCTGTAATTTTTAAAAGTTCAAATTTTTTACTTTTAAAAATAAATTGTAGGTTTTAAAAATTTCTAAATCAAGGGATCCAGAAATTATAAAATCTTCAATTAAAAATTTCTTAATATTTACCTTGGCAGAAGATTTGCATTTTTTTCATAAAATTGCTTTAAAGCTTGAGGAGTTTGAGCCTGTTAAGATAAAATGTGTGTATTAAAAATTTATTATGTTCAATATAATGTGACAAATTAATGTAATACAATTAAATCTTCATTGAAAAAAAATCACAATCAAATATTCAAAAAACTTTCTATGAAAAAGAATTATCATACGAATTGTAATTTTTTCAGCAACTATTTACAATAATAGAAAAATTGCAAAAAATCATTTGAATATGGATTATTTTTTTATTTGTATTTCATTTATTAAGTTTCAAAGTATTTTGTTTGAAATTAAGACTGTTATTATGTTATAAAAAGTGATAAAAATATATGTTATTGTTATAGTGAAATAAAATTAATTTATTAGAAATACTATCACTTTGTTAAACTATTGATATAAATAACAATTCAGGGAGACTAGAAATTATCAATAAGGTTAGTTAATTTCATTTTAAAAATATAAAACAGTATTATTTATTTAGTTTGCATGTAATTTCTTCAAAATTCTAAAATTTGTTGGAAACAATTATGCAATAAATTTTCAACTACCGCTGCAAATAAAATTTAACAAATTCACTTGTATTATAATACATTAAAATATTTTAAAAATGAATTTTAAAAAAATATATAAAACCATGAAAATTAAGAAAATTTACATATAATTATTTTCTAAACATCAATTAATCAATTTTCAAAATTCTAATATTTCAATATTTTATATATATTCAAATGCTAATTCTCTTTAAATGTATTTTGAATACAATACACTCTTGAATATTAGGATCGGTTGACACTACATTTTCCTATTATCCCAATCAATATTCCTCTTGATTAATCCAATCACAGAAAATTAGGAGTCTTCTGTTCAGCCTTCCATGCCAAAAAAATTTATAATTAACTAAAACTGTTTTTAATATGTTAACAATTTTTAAGATGATGCATTAACTGGAAGATATATCAACTGCAATCCCTTGATCTAATCCAAAGTTCGACGGCATCAATTCTATATACAGGAATCGTCACATCAGATTTCAAGCTTTTTTGATTATTTACACTGGTAATGTAAGGCAAATATCACAAAAAATTTTTTTGACTGAGCTGAAATAAAGGCTATCAAAATGCCTTCTATCTCGGTTCAATCAAAAATCTGGCATCTAAGATTTTCCATTTTTGGTAAGTGTTACTGTAGGTAGTCCAAAGAAAAAAATAAAACTTTTTCATTTTCTGTCATAACAGTAAAAATCAAAAAAAAAATCATTCCTTTCTTAGAAAGGAAATGAAAAATTCATTCAGATAGGGTAAAACCTTATTATTTCAAAACCCAGGAGACCAAAAAACGGGACTTTGAATTATCCAAACTTATTGAATCCATAAGCTGGAACTATCATATAATAATAAAACTTCACGTTTTTGTCATACTTTGCAGTAATAACTATTTAATAAATAAATATTTATTAAAAACTAGTGGCAATAAATAATTTAAAAAGGTGAAAAAATTTAAAACTGATGAAATGGTTGACAAATTTTTTAAATTTTCAAGTGCAATTCCTGAATATGTTGTTATAAATAAAGTATATATGGAATGACTGTAAATTAAATATTTTTCTATGTATGTAAAATATGGTTTTAAGTTAATTTGCTTTTGTTACTACTTGACAAAACTATTCAAGTTACATACCTGAAATGGAGCTTTTCCTGTTAAACACTGAAAAACTATTGTTCCAATACTCCAAAGATCTGCTTTAGCATCATACTGTAGTGACATTATTACTTCGGGAGCCTAAATTTTAATATATTAAATTATAGAATTAATTTATTTTTGTTAATAATTCATTAAATTATTTTCATAATAAGTTTTCATATAGTTTTCATAATAAATCTTACTTATATGAATTTTATATAAAAAGATTATGTATATACATTGTTTAAATTTTAAACTTTTAAAAAACTCAAATTATAATTTAGTAAGTTTTAATTTTGTTTAATATTTTAAAATATTTACCTGGAAAATGCAATAGATATTTGATTATTATATTTAATATATAAAAAAGTAATTAAATGGTCAAAATATACATTTAAAAAAAAAGTTTATGATATTTGAATTACACAAATTCGGTTTAATACAGACCAAAACGTGTGACAAAATTTTGTTTAGCACGACAGCGTTTCAGTTTGACCCAATATTTCAAAAATATTTTCGGTAATTGTTTTTTAAATTAAATTTTATTATTAATGAAATTAATGTTTAGGTCTATGGTAACTATTATGATGTTGCAAACATGTTGCCATTACTTTCAACTTATATATTTTCAGAGATAGAATTCTTTATTTTGTACTGCATTATGTCTTCATACAACATGTAATTAGCTCACTAACTACTAAAATAAATTTTCTGATAAATAACACTTAGAATAGAATTAACGTTTTGATTAAAGATTTTATTGTAATATATATAAACTTCTCAAAACCTGTTATTATTAATTAATGTCAAACAAATGTTGTAATGCATTGGGTTATTTTTCCACTGCTATTAATTAAATTTCAAATAATTTGTTACTACAGTAGTAGTAGTCATTAAATTTAGTAAGAAGCGGTGCCTAATGACTACTTCTAGTAACAAATTAATTAAAATTTAATTATTAATAGTAGCACATAAATAGTCTGATGCATTATGGTAATCATTTGGCATTGATTTTATTGTGACAACACTATCGACATATTAGGCAAACAAATTAAGAAAATTAATCGTTCATTTCCCATATGTTTGTTTGTTTCAATTTACAAAATTTCTATTTTACGTAAAAACCAATCTACCATGTATAGAATTAAGCATTATATGTATCGGGACAACAGAGTCAAATTATCGATAATAGAAAAATCAATCCCATACTGCGCATTAGACATTTAATATTTAATGGTTAACTACAATTTCAGAATGTTTATATATTTTAAACCTAACAGTTTTGTACAAGATTTACAATTATGTTTTTTATGAATTCCCAATATTAATAATTCAATAATTCATTCATATATTAAATATAGTCCTAAAAATTATCAAACAGTAAATTATTATCCAGCTGTAAAAATGATAAATGTTGAAATAAAGATAAAAGATGTATATCAAATTCTAAATGAAAAAATAGTCAACAATTTAATCTTGTATTTTCTTCTTTACAAGAAGAACTTAGCATCTGAATAAAAATTTTTACATCTTTCATTTAAAATTTCCAAATACCTGAAAGAGTATTCACAGTCATAAATAAAAATGGAAGTTTGATTGGATATTAATTTTAAATAGCATTATTCAAAATCCAGTTTTTATGCATCGTTTCTAAATCAAAATGTCACTTAATTTTCAGTTTTATCTTGTTTCTTTTATTTTCTGAGAAGTGAAATGGATAAAATTCAAAACAATCATTGCATCATACCTTGCAAATAATACTACTAAATCTTATGGGAGTTAGTATACTAAATAAATAAATGCCACCTTTAACTATCCAGCAAATTGTTGTAAATTGAAAACGTTTTTATTTATTAAACAATTTATAGGGATAGTTAAAGGTGGCATTTATTTACCTTGCAAATAGTAAATAATTAATTAAGGGTCAGAGAAATTTCACATTTTCAAGTAAATTAGAAATTTTTTTTGTTGCACCTTATACAGTAGAGCATCGATTATCTGACTCAATTGGGGACTGGGGTTGGATGGATAACTGAAAAAACAAATAACCGAAAAGTATGAAAAAATACATTATTAGTATAGTATATTAGTATATCCCATGTAATTAGTATATCGCTATTAACCTACTTCACATTGAATTTTCATTCATGTTAAACCTAACAAAATTTTTTTTAAAATAATAATCATCGCTATTATATCATTAATAAAAATTATTTCTTTATTTTGCACAAAATAAATACAGTACTGTACTGTATATTGAAAAATATAAAACAAAAAAATATATATATTCGGGTTAGATATTTTACATAAAGTAGGCCTATACATTAGTAAAAGAAGTCAAAAGAAGTTTTCTTTTGCTTCACAGCTGACACTTGTTTTTTGCTGCTAAATCTCGTTTCAAAAATAGCAATTGGATAGTGTTGTTAAATAAAATTAAGCCTCGTTTAAATACTGGCCTCCCTTTCATGGTCGAGCCAGTAAAACGGCAACTAAACTAACGTGCAAAAATTTAACAAAAATAATATTAAAGTAGCCAAGACATGGCCAAATATTGTAGTGCCACATCACTAGCGGACGTTTGAATTTGCCGACTAGAACACGGTCGGTTAACCGATGTGACGGTTGATTGGGGGTCGGATAATCAATGCTCTACCGTAATCCATTATTTAACTTATAAATCAGATATAACCACAAAATTTGTACAATTTAAGAGAAATGGCATTAATCTATAATAGTAATTTCAATTTGTTTTCATATAAATGATCATAATGTTTCTAAGCCAGTAATTATCACACCACTTACCCTTTCATCAATATATATTTTGAAATTCCCTGTTCAAATCATCACACTTAATATGATATTCAATCATGTATTATTTCCAATATGTAACAAGAAATTAAAACTATATTGTTATTAATTAAGGAAAATATTAATATAATATAGTATATATTAAAACATTTTCTTATTTCACAAAAATTTCTAACTTTGTTATTAGAAGATGAGAAAACAAATGAATATTCTCAATAAACTAACTTGTGATATTAATATATACCAAATTAAAATAATATACAAAACTTTCACTGAAAATTTAAAGTATGAATGCATTAACTATGTTCTTCGTAAATTAGATAACAATCAGTATCCCTGAAATAATTTTATACTGAACTTAAAATTAGAATAAACTTGTAATATAAAATTGTTATTGAAAATTTATAAATCCTAGCTAGTGCTTATAATAATAATACAGAAATTATTAAGATCTGATATTTTCTGTATTACTGTTATAAGCTTTCTCTATGAACTAACTGTTAAAGCTTCATTGCTTCTAATTCTGTCATATATGTACTGTACCTTCAATTATTGTCAATAAATACTTCCTGCATAAGCAATTAATCTTTTCTATTCATATTATTATAACAATAAAAACAACATAAGTTGTTAATAAAATTATAACAGAATTAATGTTAATTATTTTGTATGATATAACAAGAATTAAAGCATACGGTATTCTTTCAAACACTGTATTCTGTAAATTATTAATATTTACAGTTTGTTCTTTCATTAAATAACAAAACAAAGAATAGACTACTCTATAATTTCAATCAAATAGTTCAGAACAAAAACAAGAAATGCATTGAATTTATATAGTATAAAAGTTAAAAGAAGTACAAACAAAGTATTCTTAAAGATATCTTCCAACTTAATTACTGGTGTTAATAAAAACCCTTGAAGAACCTTTATGTCAGTAACAAGAAACATTTAATAAATCGTCCAACAAACGCTTTTGACCTTACGAGGTCTGCATCAGGTTAGAGTACAATTGAATTCCAAAATCGAAATGCTTGAAACAGAACAATTTTAAAATGCTATATTTAAAACCCTTTGGATCATAAAAATCCAACTGAAACTTAATGGTTGCAAATGCATGAAATCAAAAATATACACAGGCAACCCATGTGTACCTATTACTTGTGGGCCCAGTATAACAGTAAATAGTATACATTCAATGTGCATTAGTGGCACCCTGTTCTTCACACAAGTTCTTTTAAGGACGGTAACTCATTATCGTATGCCTGGCATTACTTGTGTGAAGAACAAGATGCCACTAATGCACACTGAATGTATACTATTTACTGTTATATCAGACCCACAAATAATAGGCACACATGGGTTGCCTTATGTGTATATTCTTGGATTTCACACATTTGTAACCATTAAGTTTTGGTTGGTTTTTTATGTTCCAAAGGTTTTTAAATTTAACATTTTAAAATTGTTCTGTTCCAAGCATTCCTATTTTGGAATTCAATTGTACTCTAATCTGATGGAGACCTGGAGTAAGGTTGAAAGTGTTTGTTGGACGATTTATTAAATGTTTTTTGTTACTGGACATATATATATTCTTTACTATTTTCTCTTTAATTAAATATTTATCACTTTCAAATACATTAAATCAATCAGATATATTAATTTAAGAGTAATTTTTTACACTGCTTTGTTATAAATGATGATTTATGTTAGATTTCAGCTCCAAATCACTAATTTAAGACTTTTTTTTATAACAAACAAATTAATAATAATCAAATAAAAATAATTTTACCATACCATATACATTGGTGATCCACATAAAGTAGCAGCCATAACACCATCTTGCAAAAATCTAGCAAAACCAAAATCGGCAATTTTTAAAGTTATATCTGAGGGAGGAGGGTTTGGTTTGCCTGAATGACACAAAAGAATATTCTGAGGTTTCAAATCTCTATGTACAATTCCTTTTCCATTGAGAGCTTTCATAGCACCAGCTGAAAAGTTAAAATAATTTGGATTTTATTTATTAAAGTATAAATCAAAGAAAGCCCCTAAAAGGATAATTCAAATTAAGTATTTATTAGTTCAAAGCATTTTATTTTTTGGAATCTTAATAAGTAATCAATAAAAAAAAAGAAATCTAAAATGTTAAAAAAAATTACTAAAATTATATAAAAATATCAAAATTCATAAAGTAAAACAATTCAATATTGACAATATTTAAATTTTAAAGTACAAAATATTTTCTTCAAAATTTATAATTGTTATAAAATCATATACAATTCTTTTTCCAGTCTGATATTGCTAATTAACAGTGAGCATTAACTTATGTAAAAAATTCCATATAGTAATTTTGAACACTGAGTTTTGAACTACTTTAATTAAGCTAAATAATGCATAGAAAGTAAATAAACTCAATATAACAGTAATAATATTAAAAATATAACAATTTTGATTTTACTATACTATTTCAATATATAACAGTAATAAATAAATGAATTCACATAATTTATTTTTAATAATTAAATAAATGCGATAAAAAAATCTTATGAAGAACCTTGTGAAATGAGTATTTAATTTTTTAATATTTATTGTAATGTTGTTAACTAATTATATTTTAAAATAATTGGTAAATGCTACTAGAAATTACATTCAATGCAATAAGGTAAGTTTGGCATTTTGTAAAGAGAAATGTCGTAAGTAACATAAGTAGAAAATTCTTAGATGATGTAAATAAATTCCAAACAAATTATTGTCTTTTATCCTTTTGTAAAACCTTATTGAAACACACTAGAAAAAAAAATCTAAAAAGCAATAAATATATTCTGAAGTACCTACTTCAGAATAATCTGAAAAAATAGAGGTAAAATGCTGGAAGTTAAAGATCAACTTTTCTCTACATTTCTTTGTAAATTCTTTCACATCATAAACGCAGTAAAATTTTCCTACTTCAAAAGGATTTAGCAATAAATACCAAAAAATAGGTAATAAAAAACTATTAAGAACACAAATAATTAAAAAATATAACACAGAATTTTTAAGATGTAAAATTTTCATACTGTTGTTTATATGCACTGTTTTATCATAAAGCTCTTCAATTACCTTATTTTTCAAATTAGAAAACTGCTAAATTTTAAATCATGATATCAGAGGAAACAAAATATAAAAATATTACTTTCAAAATAAACAAAATCGTACTTACAAAAAATGAAAGAAATTTTTTTTTATAGTAAGAATGAATTCTAAAATTAGATTAATGATTTGCAAATTTCAGTTTTCATTGTTGCAACAATTAAAAACAGTCAAGAAGAGGTCACCGATTTCATTGGATTTCAAATTTGCTAAGCTTATTGTCAATTTTAGAATTTATTTAAGTTTCGAGAATGATGATAAATTAATGCTAAATATGTAACATCTAAATACTAAATCTTATATTTTTAAAATGACTAGCTTACAGATACTTAAATTACACAAAATTTTATTTTAAGATTTATTATTTATTTTTATTACTGTTAGTTTATCACTTAAAAAGCAGAATGTTTTTATACAAGTATATATAATTCTATACATATATATATATACACATTTTAATACACTCATTTACAAAAAAGTTATTCACTAATAAGGAGACGATGTTATCAAATAAGGCATTATTAGTGTAATGTAATGATTATGGTAATAAATGATTGCAACAACACAGCAAAAGAACAACTTCCTGTGGAACAACAGTACAACTAATAGGACCTCTTCTTGCTTGAATATATGCAGTGATAAGATCAGATACAGAGACATACCAGCATCATATATAGCAACAGATATTGCAACTGTTATTCCAGATCACTCAAACTCTGGATGTTAAAGCTGGCATCTCATCTACTGCTATTAGTGCTCTATGGGCAACAAATCTAGTGGACAGACCAGGGAAGTATGGCATCATGACAGACATTCCTGAGAAAGCCCAGCTGTTTGTGGGAAAAATCATCATCTGACTGGAAATCAGCTATTTGCAGCTCTGCCGTGAAAGGCAACAAATCAGGTTGCAGAGTTTCCCAAACATACTGCTGTGTATGCAAATTTTTCTCTGCTAGTCACCTCTCAATGATAGGAGAAGGAAGTACAGGATTCTGTAGCAAGGCTTCCACTTATTTCTGTATGACGGACAAAGATTCCATTGCAACTGTTTGTGCTTATCTCATGATCAGGCAATCATCTCTCCTGGCAGTCTGTCTGGGGCATCCAGAGCTTATCTACCATGGATGTATAATCTAATATATCAATTGCCTCTTCACAGTCATGTCAGAACAATGTGGATAGAGAGTTTGACAAAATGGCCATCCCACTTTTCTCAGCTCTATGATGTGAGCTACTTCAAACTCCATCAGCTGTGCATAATGTCTTTGCATCATATAGGCATGCCTGGTGTTCAAAGATCTCCAAATAACAATTTCACTGAAAATTCTAAAGACAATGAGCCTCTGCAAATCTTTTTATAGGATACTGTGATAGCAATTTTAAGGTACTCTGCTGGCATTACCTGAAGTGCAATCAGACAACAAATGTAATCATTTACACATCTATTTGAGACGAAACTGTATACTGGGTTTTGCAGTAATATAAACTTTATCTTGTATTATATATATATATATATATATATATATATATATATAATACAAGCTAAAATTTTTAAAAATATTTCTCATTTAATTAAGTAGAATATTATATAATAAACAATAAAATTATTATGTTAAAAAGTTTTTTCAAAGCTATCTATCACAGAAACATATCAGAACTATGGCTAAATTCAAAGTATACAAGTAGTTCATCATTATTAGTCATTATTGTTATGACAAAACAGATTGATAAGTTTCTTACAGGATTGTGCTAGCATAAACTTTGACATTGCTACACATTTTATCAAGTAGTTTTTGTTTTATTTTGTGCTAGTTTTTCATATTTTAGTTTATTTTGGCTGTTAATTTCAACTGTTTTAATTTAAAAAATAGAAGGCTTTAAAAATCAATATAAAAACAAAGATTGTTAATTCAAAAATATCTAAAGCACATTTCAATTTGTATTCTATTCTGCAAAGACTGATGATGATGAATTGTATTGAGTCAAAAACATTTCAGAAGATGAAAAGCTAGTTGGTGTCCTCAATTTTAACAGGTAACAGAACTGTTACATTTAAATTATTTTTGAATAATTTTACTTTATGTAACTAATATATTTAAACAACCTTGTCCTCCATATGTCAAGAGTTAACAGCAGGAAAATGTTGTTCAACAGTTGATAATGGATTATTACAAGAAACTAGAACAGATTTAAAATTATTATTTGAAAGTGCATTATTTGTATGTTTATGATAATGAGAATTTCATCATATAAGCTTATATACATAAACATGAAACAGACTATTCATATTTTTAACTTCTAAATAGATTTGGAAATATTTTAGACTTAGCATGACATAAAGGAATTCTCTATAAAGTAATATCATGTAACATTGTGTAATAAAAGAAAAAATTTAATGTATACAAGTTTGCTTAATTCCAATTCAACTCATTATTTAATCTTAGATTACAAAAATCTACTCTGCTAAACATTTCTATATCTGCATGCTATATTTTTCAATAAGCAGAATATTTTTATTTTCAACGAAGAACTATAAACTGATTATGAATATTTATAAAAATCAGATAAAAATAAAATTATTTAAAATCATGAATTTGTATTTAACCCTAAACAACTCAACTATATTAAAGTAAGAATAGTTTAATAAACAAACACTTATTTATTAAACTATTAACTATAAATATAAACTATTTTCATCCAATTTCTATAAAAAAACCATAAAACAATAAAAAAATAAAATTGTTTTATGTTTGGGGTGGCTTATGCAAATTTTTATCAATTGAAGTTATAGTGTTCAAAAATATGAATAATACATCATTATATTTTTCTGCCACTTTTTAACCAAGACTATCAAAACAGTGAACAGGAGGTACAGTACCTTTATCAAAGAACCACATTTATTTAAAAAAATACTTACATTTAACCAAAATTCATATTGTGAACAATGTTAAATATGAAATTTTTTTAATAAATGTGGTTATTTAATAAAGGTGCCTCCTGTTATTGTTTTGATAGTCTCTGTTAGAAAGTGGCAAAAGAATGTAATGAAATATTAGTTATATTGAACATTACAACTTCACTTGATAAAAATATTTTCATCTCATTACTTAGGCTTCTTTAGTTAGATTTGAACACAAAACAGAAGTTATAATAGTTAGAAATAGTTTAAATTCAAATTCAAGCTATGTTCTATAACTTTAAAAAATTTTCTTCTTCTGAAACAATAATAAATATACATATTAATTTTAAAAACTTAATTATAGAATGAGATTTGAATTTAAATTTCAATCTTTAGGAACTTCTCTCTCTCACTCTCTTTTTTTTTACTTAAATCTAACTGAATTAGCTAATTAACTGGGTTATAGTACTTTTGTTTTATACATATATATATATATATATATACAAACAAATTATACAAATAATTAAATAAACTATTTTACTATTTAACATCATTATAGTTGAGCTGCTTATACTTCCTTATAATGTGTGGAAAAATTACTTTGGTCTATGGTTGTATTTATTAAATATATGGTAGATAAATATATAAATCATATAAAATTACTTTAAATTTAATCTTTACAACAAATTTAAATTTTTTTAATTGATTTAAAAAACATAATTTAATAAAATACATTTCTATAATAAACAGAAATAATTTATTACATTTAGATATTTAATTCTAACAGGTATCCAGAAAAAAAAAATCTGTGTAAAATATCTCAGATTCTAGCTAACAGCCAATAATTTTTAATTATGCTGATGTGTTATAATTTGAAAGTGCATAAAACATTTCTAAAATATTTTTCTGCATTCAATTTTCGGTTTTTTTTTTTTCAAAATGGCAATAAAAAAAGATACTTTATACCTAAGAGTTATTTCACAACACTACAACTATTGTGTAGAAATGTGCAATCCGACATTAAATAAAGCATTAGGGAAGCCAATATCACTTCCTAAGCCTTTTAAATTTCCGGTACTCCATACGAAAATTAACAACTAATTAACTAGATTTTCTAAGACAAACCGGATTTTCTAAGAGCACCAGGGGTATATAGTGTCCCGATAAGGGATCACAGGTCCCAAAGGGACCTAATATACATCGGATCTACCAAGAGGTCCGTTCAAAGAAGGATCTCGGAACACAAATATGACGTTGCCAAAAAAAGACACACCACCGCTCTGTCGATGTACGCCACCGACCCCGAGATAAAGGCAGATTTTGATAAAACCAGCCTCGTTAAAACGTCATTCGACACGGATCGCATCAGGGCCTTGGAGACCCTTGAGATTTACAAGGCGTCAAAAATCGGGGAAATGTATTAATTTCAAGGATGGCAACGTATTATCATATGCGTGGCGGTATGTATCCGAAATGCACCCGCAATGGTAGCATCTTAGGATAGTGTAGTATTCCTGTATGGATGGACAGAGACATTTTTATGATGGTATCAGGGAGATTAATTGCATGTTAGATCATTCGCAATTATTGCACGCGGGAGAGGTTCGATCGTTTGAATTTTGAA
Source organism: Centruroides vittatus (assembly GCF_030686945.1). Lineage (NCBI taxonomy): Eukaryota > Metazoa > Arthropoda > Arachnida > Scorpiones > Buthidae > Centruroides > Centruroides vittatus. Next base: position 88,117 of record NW_027120712.1, on the reverse strand, counting down.
ATAATTCTTTTTGCATTCTATTTCAAAACCGTCGATAAAACCTGATGAAGATCGCGGAGGCGATCGAAAACGTTAGTTAATTAGTTGTTAATTTTCGTATGGAGTACCGGAAATTTAAAAGGCTTAGGAAGTGATATTGGATATTGGAGTACCGGTATGAGGATTGTTTTCTATTAGGGAAGAATTTACCATAAACCATTTTGCAAATGAAGACATTTTAAAATGGACTATATATAGCATTCTCCAATGTTCTGAAAGTGCATTACCACCAAGAGAAGAAAGGAGGCTGGTAGAAAAGTAAAAATTCTAATGAAAGCCAAGTTAGAAAGATTGAAGGAGGACTGTTGATGAAAGTCATGGTTTCAATTCTATCTGTAACCTCAAAATTAAAAATTTTACTTAGTTAGTTCCATGAGGCTTTGAAAACAAAAACACACAATAAATATCATAAGCATAAGCTGCAGGTAATTCTGAACAGAATGGACTGAGATCACTGGCAAAAAAGTGCATAAGGTTATCATGAAAGTTCTCTGAAAAGTTCATTTTGAATAATTAATCTGACTTTACCCTCTCACACTCAACAATCAATAGTAGTAGTGAATTTTACAGCAGTAATATCTCATTTACACCTGTTGATGTAAAGTAAAGAAAAAGAAATTTGAGAGCAAAGTTTTAGTTTGGATTGCAAAGGAACTGAAAGGACCAAGTCAAGTCCTACATCAAAAAAAAATCAACTTTTGCTATCAATGCCCAGAGATATTTAAATGAATATAAATATTGTTGCCTAATTCCTTACATTCAAAAGAACTATTCTCAACAGAATATGTCTTCTGGCCAGACTGAGCAAGTTTCCACTATGCCAAAACCGTAGTGGATTACCTGAGATAAGAAAACATCACATTCATAAAAAAGAGAACAACCTTGCAAACATGCCAAAAATTAGGCCAACTGAGGAATTTTTGGCAATTCGCAAGGCAGCCATTTACAAAAAGGGATGAAAAGCAAAAAAACATGGATCAGCTGTTCAATAGCATAAAACACTGAGTGAAAAATGTGAACTAAAGTTTTGTTCAAAAACTTGCACTACACAAAGTTGAATTGACAGTATTCAATGACAGGAACGTGTAGAATTACAAAAATATAAATGATGAGGAACAGTTTTATCACCTTTCAAATCACTATTCATAGTCAAACTACTAAAACAAAAATTCTGAGTTTCTTTCCCAAGGTAAAACAAAACTTGTGTGGATTTTTTCCAGAAACCCATTATTCTTGAAGATATTTACTTTTTAGTTTATTAACTTGAATTCTGCTACAAAAATTGATAGAAAATGTTAGGCAGAGATAAAAGAAAATTTGACATTTGTAGTTTATTGACACTTAATTAATAGAACAATTACTGCTGAGTTTAAATTATAAAAAAGAATATAATCAAGTCAAATTAAGCTAAATTAAATAATTAAATTAAGGTCATTGACTAGAAAATGATTAAAAAAGTTTAAGAAGTAGATATTATGAATAACTTCAATCATACTAAATACATGTTTATATATATAAATAACAAATAATGGCACTCAAATATTTTCTAATAATAATTTTATATCAATACATGTTATATACACTCACCTATTTGTCGTAAAAAAAACTGAATGGTATCTTCACTTAAAGTACCTTTAACTAAATGGAAAATAAAAATAAAATTAATAGATTATACAATAGAAAAATTATTATATAATTAACTGTATACAAATAAAAATACACAGTTAATAAGTAATGACAGAAATCAAAATAGTTACATAAAAAATTATAATTCATAATTTCATTTGCACAATAAATGAAACCATATTCAAATACTTTCATACATTTTACTAAAAAAAAAAGTACAAAATTTATATCCATGTTTTACAAATCTATTTGAAGGATTCCATTAATTTTTCATTATAAATATTAAATATTCAATAACTGATCATCAACGTTTTATCTTAAAGATTCAAAAATAAACCTAGTTGTTGTAGTATAATGGATATTACATAAAGAACTGACACTAAACGGAATACAACTTTAATGAGTTTATAATGGCTTAGTCAGCTGAATAATATAGTAATTAGGGACATTATAAAGCTACATCAGGTTTTCAATTTTAAAAATAAATGCAAATATTCACTTAATTACATATATTACAAAATCACTAGAAAGTTCCTATAATAATAGCAACAAATTATAGAATCTAGAGCACAATGAACTGAAATGCAAGTTCTATTAGATATAAATTAGATTGTCAACTTCTGATCATATATTCTAAATACAAGTTATTAATAAATCGTATCATTAAAGTAAAATGATTATTAATTGACAAGATTCTTGACTTTGACTTTCAGTAAATTATAAACATAATTATCAGAGAGCTGAGAAAATGAAATATCTTTTAAAATGTAAATAAAAATAGAAACCCGACTTAAAGCACTACTATTACTTTTTCATGTATAATAAAATCTGTTGATCGAATCTTACGACAAGTTATTCTTGTCTTATTTAATGTTAAAAAATTTTTCTGGAGAAATCTCAGCATCTCTTTTTATTGAAAGAAATTTAAAATGTTTTTAAACTAATATTTAATAAAAACACAAAACAGTTTGGATAACATGTGACTGTCTACACATTGATTAGTGTAATAAAAACAAACAAGCATTCAGTAGAAATATATTGCATATTCAAATATCCATAATGATGTTATAAATAAGAATATGACATATACAAAAATAAAAGGAATCATCACTATTCACATATAAAATTTCATCATTTCAGTTACTATAAATAATAGTAATGCTTCATTAAATTCTTATAAAAAAAACACGTGTCAAATTTTTACAATTTTATTTCAATTTTTTTATCTTAAAAGATAAAAAATTGAAATAAAATTATATAGTTTGAAATTAAAAAATAAAAGTTTGTCACTTCATATTAAGTTATTGAATCTATTTTATCAAATTATCTGCAATTAAAATTAAGATACTTACCATGTAAGTAATCTGCTAGATCACCACCATTGCAATACTGGGGGAAAAAAATTTTTTTTAGATATTAATAATTTATTTATTAATATTTGTCTTATAATATAATTATATATATATATATTACTGAACTTATTTTACAATTCCTGCTGAAGATAGTGTTAGATAATTTGGAAGGAATTGTAAAATAAGTTCGGTAAAATCCAAAAGGTAATTCATGTTTTGTGATTTTTAACGTTTCACTTAATCTTCTAAAGTACTTTTTAAAAAATTTAATATATTTTAATTTTACAGTATATTGAAACTATTTAATTCATTTCATCATGCAGTTAATATTCTTGAACAAAAATTGCATATAAAGTATAAGTTGTTAAAAGCTATGAGATGTTAAAATTGTAGAATACACACTATAGGTCTACAAAAAATCAAAGTGAACACTTAAGTGAATGTTGTAATGAAAATGATTTGCATAATGATGTGGGTGACGTTTGAATTGTAGAAAATCTAGCAAGTGCACATGTCTAGAACAGTCATCTAGGACAAAATGGTGGATAAGAAAATAATTGATGAAACAGTTGGGATAATTAGAACTCTTTCAGAACTTGCATGGTCCTTCAGACAAGTTCAGAAAAATTTAAGATCAAAAGGACAATGCATTTCCATTGGATAGATATCACTATTTATAGTCATAAATGAAAGGTTCATCACTATATCATAACATTAAAAATGGTAAGCAGAGAGCATTCAGACAAGAATCAAAGCAAAGCAGTGAAAGTTAAAAATGTATCTTACCAAAGGAAACATTATAGAGACTAAAGCTTATGGCCAGTAAGAAGAACCAACCAGCAAAATTAAAAATAAGATGAAGGTTTGGAGTTAATCAATAAGTGGCCAATTATAATCTGTAGAAAATAGGCCTTAAACTTGTCATGAAACCTGCATATCATGAGCTTTCCAATGCATTCATCCAGAAGAGATACTGCAGGTCTTGGCCATTCTATCATCTGTTCAAGAAAAATAGACAGCAACAGTTTACCATAACTGATAAAGCTTGATTCTATCTCACTAAATTTCAAGGGAAAGAAAAAGGTCTGCTACATTAACAGGAGCAGAATTGCTTCAAAGCACCATCGTCAACATCAGCATCTCATCCGCAAGGGGTTATGATTTGGGCCAGAATTTCAGAAAAAGATCAATGAAGCCCATTTTTTGAAATCTGGGGCAAAAGTATCTTCAAAATACTATACTAAGAAGATCCTTCATCCTTTTTTCTGGTCATATGCCAAGAGACTGTTCCCAGATAGCAACTTTGTATTTCATCCGGACTCTGACCCTTTATATATGACTACAATTGCATTCCTAAAATTTATTAAACCCTCACAATAGTTTCCAAACAGTCCCGATGCTGCTCCCCGTGTTTATTTCTTTTAGGGCTACTTGAAACAAAGAGTAAAAAACAAAATGTGTGCACATTAAATGGATTAAAATGCACCATTCAGAAAGAAATTACAAAAGTTCTCCAAGAGATGACAGATCAGGCTCTAAAGGTTTGGCCATAAAGAGTGAGCATACATTGCACAAAAGTTGGATATATTGAAAAATACAATTAAATGTAAGATTTATAGCATAATAAAAGTGTTCGCTTTGACTTTTTATAGTATTTTTGGACCCATATTTTTGGACATTAAAATATTAATGTTAGAATTTAATTTAAAAATTTAATATAGTGAGTGAGTGAGTATATTATTTTTATACTTGTACCATATTTCCCCGATTCTATGACATCGTGGATTCTAAGTGGCATCCACGATAATTTTAAAATTTAAATTTAAAGTTTTTTTTATAGAGGGAAAAACTTTTAAATAATCAATTTTTTTAAGTTTTACTAAGTAACAGTAAAAAAACATGAAATGCTATAAAATAGCTAATATTCTTCAATTACTAAAATCAATAATTGATTAATTTAATACAGAGATGAGCAATTTTTCATTTGGTAAGTAACACTGAAGTTTTTTCAAAACTCTTAGCCACATTAATTTTTTTTACTGCTTTTAACAGTTCTAATAAGTAAAATCTATTCATTCAAAGATTAAATAAAAATAATCTTAACGTGTTTACTCAAAAATTTCTTACGAGTTCTATAGTATTTAGGTAGGTAGGTAGGTAAATATGCAATTCAAATTTTGCAAAGTTGGAAGAAGTAACGTTGTGGCAGTAAACAAAAAGTGTTTATTACTGATGCATTATCTGCTCTACTCCAAATGACTGTTGATTGCTATTTTGAACTGCAAATTAAAATGCCTATCAATATAATCTCTATTTCAGACAGGTAAAAATTAGTAGTAATAATAATAATAATATGAATGTCTTAGAATCAAGGAAATACAATATATGTAATTTTAAATGTATTTGATAAAAAAAGAATTACTATAATTAACGTTTCTATAGATCAATTTAATTGCCCTAGATTAAAATGTAAATTATATATTTTTACAAAAGAAAGATTAATTATTTTTAAAGTAAACAACTTCAATAAAAAAAATTGATTAAAATAATCTTTATTATAGAAATATGAATTCTAAAGTAGCTGAAAGAAACTATAGCTCTAGGAGATATTCAGATTTTATCGTGTGACTTTCAGTATCAAGCTCTAATCAGGTTATACTGAACTTAAAAAGTAAATGTACATTTTTTCCATTAAAAAATTTTCAAATACAGTCAAACCTGTTTTTATGCGGGGGATAGGGACCGCATTAAAAATAGTGCAATCTTTGACAAAAATATTAATTGTCATAAAATGAGTTAGACTGTGCAATAGTAATGCCTTAATGATGTGGTAGAGTAATCAAAATGATACTTTCATCTCAAAAATTAATTTAAAATAGTGCAAAATAAAATAAAAATAACCAACACTAAAATTTAATTATTTAAATTAACTAATTTATAAATAATTAATAAGGTTAATGATTAAAACAGTAAATATAGTTATATATCAGTAAGTTACTAAATCTATTCATTTTATGAATTATTTTTATATTACTATACAAAATAATAAAGGAAAGTGTTAATTGCACTATCTAATGTAAAAAGAAAAATTGATTTATTACAGATATTAAATTAAATATAGATAATGATAGACTACAAAAACAATAGATACAATTCAAAACAAGTAAAATTCAATATTTATTAACCACTATTTTTTAAAACTAACAATGTGAATAATTTTTTAGTCTATGAAGTATAATATATTCCACCCAAATAAATCTACAATAATTATTCTAAATACAATTTTCTAAAATTTGTTTAAATCTACAGGATAGCAGTCTATTGAAAATTATATGAAAGAAATTCAAGAATACATAAACTTAACAATAAAAATTTAAGACAAAATTCAATTAAAATGTACTTAATTTGAAGGTGCACAAAAATAATTTGAATTCTTTTTAGTATGCCTTTTTCATACTGCAGGAACACACACGCTGTTAGAACTGATCTTTCTTTACAGGTTACTCCCACTTACACTTATGTAAATATGCTTTTAAAAGTGGTTTTGGTATAAGGTCAGAATGACTTTTAAAAGCAATTTTACATAGTTTCAGGTGTGGAAAACCTTGTAAAGAAAGGTCAACTCCACTAGTGTTTGTATTTCTGTGGTATGAAAAGGGCGTACTAAAAAGATTCCAAATTATTTTCTTGTCTGTCTTGAAATTATGTATATTTTTAAACATTTAGTCAAAAAGTCAAAAACTTTTAATATTTAGAATTTTTTTTTATCTCATATTTTGTCTTAATAAACCAACTATTAAGAAATAATAAAAATTATTATAAAAACAAGTAATTATTTATTGTGACCTCATCACAACAAATAATTGCTCAGCTGCAATTTTTAATCATATTTTAAATTTATTTAACTTAAAATATATGCTCTCCATCTCAAATTAGCAGTCGCCTGCCCCTGTACATCATACTTTTCCTTTAACAATAGAGTCATGCCAATCATCTAGATAACACCTTCCAGGAGAAAATTTTTGAATTGAGAAATAACATGACTTCTGGTTATACCAGAAGTTTACATATATAGTTAATCGGGGCCTCCTGTCCCTAAGGTTTCCATATCTGGTCTTATCAATCACTTATCTAACTCTGTTCTCAAGTTTAAGGAAAGACAGACAAATTGAGACAGGCAACAGTGAAAAAATATAGATCTACAATTTTTTCAAATTGCAGCCCAATTAAAAATTCATTTCAATAACACTGAGAAATTAAACAAAGAAAATTAAAGAAAATACTATGTAAACTATAAATTGTATTTGGAGCATTACATAAATATTTAATATCTTTATTAATCTGAAAAGTATTTCTGGAAATTAATAGTTTCATTTTGAAGTATCACTGACTTGAATTTTACTGATAATATGAATCAGAATTATATTACACAACATTCTACATTATTATTTTCTTAATTATTTAAGTATTAAAAATGAAATCAAAGATTATAAAAATATTTTATCTATTAATTAGTTTTTAATATAATGAATGTAATTATGAAAGTCAGTCTTTTCATGATAAATTTCTTGTATCTGTAAGAATTTTTCATAGAACATTTTTATTTCTAGACATTTTTCAAATGCTATATTTTAAAGCATAAAAACACAATCTTCAAAATATTTCTATGCTATTTTATTAAATAATTGTCATTTATATCAATAATGGCAATTGCTTATTTATTCTAACTATACATCAGATAGAGCAAACATGCCTGCCGAGACAGGCCATATTATCACCCTAAACTTGTCTTGATCCCAGATAACTCTTCAAGTATCAAATATACTAAAAATATAACCCACATTAAATTTTTCTAACGTAGAAGGTGTGGATGCTGTGAAATTAATCTTGTGTGAATTGAACAGTGGGACACCTCCATCCGTTAAACATCATTTACAGCACACCCCACTGTTCAGATTGCCTTAGCTTTCGGTAACCTTACAACACATGTCAACTAGCAGTCAAGTCCCGTTAAACTCCGGTCTTTACCCGTCTTCACTCTCATCATGAACATAACACCTGCACTCCAAATGTAAGTTTGTATTTAAATAATATAAAATGTATAACTGTATATAAATATATATATTTTTAACAATTGTATTAAATCACAAATTTGTTTATTGTATTAAATCACAAATATTTTGTTGTAGTAACTGTAACACTCCTGTTAAAAATACGGGAAAAAAATTTATAAATTGTACCAACTTATAATAACGCATCAGTTTTATAATATGTAAGTTTCTATGTTTATTATTTTCCAATTTACGTGATCATAAATACTGTCGGAAACCTCAACGTTTTTTGTAATTTCCTTAACAGCACTGAAGAGGGGTTGGAATATAAACCAACCCGAAACGCATATGGATAAATAAACTAAGTTTCCCTAACCGTTTGCTGTTGGAGCGTCTACCAATTTCATTACTTGGTTTACAAAGACAATTCACACAAGATTAATTTTTCTATTTAATTTTTTCAAGTTTCCTTTAGCATTTATTATTAGTATCATTATGATGTTAATGGAATGAACACTACATGATATATATACTAGTGTCTAGTCCAATACTAGACCAAACTGAAACAAATGTTTTATGTGCTGTTTGCATATGTATCTGTATTTAAGAATTTCCTGACAATGTGATAAGTGTTTAATATGGTAGCCTTCTGTAGTGTGATATATGCATTATTGTGAAGCTCTACTGTTTCAAGACTTTTGTAAAGTGTATGTGGTATGACTGTGTGAGAAAGGATTACTGGCACAATATGTACCTTATCCATTCTCCCCACTTTATTTTATAGATGAGTTCTGAGTATAGATAAATGTATTTTGTACATTGGAAGTGTTTGGTACAGTTACGTATGTGATAAACAGTATGTGATAATGGTTTTTTTTTTTTTTTTTATCAATGAAGGGGATGTCTGGTCTATTGTGATGAATTGTTTTGTCTGTGATTATTGTGGGAACACCGGGAGGTAGGATGGAGTAGTACCTCCTTTTTTTCGGCGAACAGGTCGGCAAAACCCACCCCACTGTCAAGGATGGCTAAATTTTTATGATATCCCGACTTGTCGGGATGGGGTAATTATTTATCAGGTCGAGTGGAGGAAGTGTGTGGGTTCGTCGATAAGTTTAAGGCGATATTCGAAATAACGGAACCATGATGAAACCAAATAACGATTTATTTAGACAGATAAACAAAATACAGAAAATCTAACGCGTCCAGTTCCTAACCGCGGGAGAGAGAGAGTTTACAAATTTAGGGGTCATACCTCTTCCTAGGGTATATCGGTTGTAATCAAAGTACTAATTGTTTCAGTTCTCCGGTCGTGGAGGTAAACAGGAGGATCGGTCGGGGCAGCTCGTCGTCGGCGGGCTTCGGTGACTTCGTTTGTCGGCCTTCGATTCACAGGACGGATCCTACGGGTCGAACCTCTTACGCGGACCTTCAGCGACCCCATTATCAGCCTTTTCCCCCCTTATATACTACAGGTCACATTATCTTCGATCACCAATCGTGATAGTGGGTGAAACGCTGATGATTCTATCTCCGTGACTCAGTTTGGATCTAGAGGGAAAGGAAGTGCGTTTCGACGGTGGAAGGCTGCACATCCTTAGAATTTCGACCGTTTCTCCAATTTCTCACGAGGGGATTTGAACAATAAAAAAAAGATTTTGGGCCGGGTTAAACCTGGTCCTCACATTATGGCATGATTGTAGTATATTTTGTGTGTCTTTGCAAGAGTTATTGCTTTTTATAATAACAATGTTTCTTTTTTCTGTAGAAAAACTTTTACAGTGTCTGTCTGTATTTGTTTGTAGTTCAGGTTTAAAATATCTGTGAAGCCTTGTCCACCTCTTTACAAGAAAGAATTAATCTTTCTGTGGACAACTTAAGATGATGTTTGTTGTATTTTGTTAATGCTGCTGATGTTTTCCTTTGGAGCTATGTATAACTCTAAATGAATGTCAGTACTGGAACAACATATGTTGATAGTATTGAGTTTAATCAGCTGTTCTATTCTTTCGTTAGTTTTTATTTTATTTGTGCCTGTTCCATGAATTTTGTCTGTTGAAATACTACATATTTGTATACTTTACCCTTAGCCATGTATTTATGATGTCTCCATTTCCAAATACAAAATCATCCTTAGACAAATAGTACTTTCAAATCCATGCCCAATTAGATATAATACTAGATGTATACATTGTCAGACAGCATGAACATCATCCTTCTTTGGGATTTCTTTTTTCTATATGAAGTATTCTGTATTTGTCTACACCAAATTCCATTTGAATGTCAGTGGAGTAAAAGAGTGTAACATGTAATAGACGATTTAACTATGCTTGTATGAATGCAGAGTTTTATGGTGTCCATATACATGAGATGAGATAATATGTATTGTGTTGTTTTGTTGGATTTAATATTTTATCTGTATGTAGTGTTATTTATATTTAAAATAGCTATAAGTTAATTTTAAGTTACTAGTATATTTACTGTTTCTACTGGTTGTTTCAGTTAGGTTATTCTGCTTATTACAGGGCTAGCTAGCTTAGTTTCTGTATTATTTTAGTATTAGTTTTAAGCCTTTACTTTAGTTTTAAGCTTTAAACTTTACCCTCTCTAGCTTTTATGCAGCTGCATTACTTATTGATGTATGCTACAATTCAGACTTTCTTTTAGACCCATGGCTTTTCAGCCTAAAAACTGCACGTCAACATTAATCATGGAGGGAGTTGTAACTTTACATACACCGCTCAGAGGAATCCTTCCTTTCTCTTCTTTCTATCTCCTCACCCTCCTCCTTCCCTTCCCTTCTTCTGCTGGCTAAACACTTTGTGTATGGCCATTGTCTTTTGTTAAAATAAAAAACTATTGAATGGCCTATGCATTACAATCAGATCTTTCAACAAATTTAACCGATATTACTTTTGATATTTAAATACAATTTAGAAAATTATTTCAAATATTCCATTTTTTCATTTTTCTTATTATAAAATTACAACAATAATGAATGACTTACAAACAAAAATAAAATTAAAAAACTGGAAAAATGTATAAGATTATATATTCTAAACTGCATAAAGGTTAAATAACTTTTCAATAGTAACTTCAGAGGTGTGGGATATATGACAATGTGAGTGATTTAACTTTTTTTGTTTTAGAAATTTTCTGCAGGTTATATTAATATGGGTAATAATAAAATTATGGTGCTGCTTTTGGATCTGATGTTTTTCTTAAATTTCTTTTAACTGTCAATTTTATTTTAGTTAAATCCAAATTTTATTTATCACATAAAACATCATTTAAAAAAATAATAATACAAAAAGTAAGTTTTTAATTATATTTACAATATAATTAAACAACTAATTATAATTAAATTACAAATTTAATTTTATGATATATATTTAAATGAGAACATATCACAACATTACTCCAGATATATTACAATAAATATACATCTTAGTTCAATGTTGTGTTCATGAATAATAATGATCCAATTATTATAAATTTTCAAAAACATAACTTTAAATAGCGGAAATCTCTGCTTTTATATTAACTTTAAATAGATTTCATGTTTTAAAATGTAAAATATAATATCTAATTTAATTAAATACAACTAATTTAATTTACTAATACTGATTAAATTATATTACTGAAAATAAATTATAAAGCTTACCTCCATTACTAAATAAACATGATGTGCAGTTTCCTGAAAATATATTAAATATCTTTATAAAACTGTTTCAAAATTTCTTTTGCACTTTTATTTAAAAATCTATCTTTTTCCTCCTCAATACTAATAATCACTCTTATTATATCCAATTATACATTGTTTATTCAACATGGAATATTGTAATTAGTAGTAGTAATTCTTCTGCTTCTAATTACAATATTCCATATTGAATAAACAATAACAACTTTAGTAATATAAAAATATTTTCGACAATTTCTAGAAAATTAAATTTAATCATCATCACAAACATTAATAAGAAAACATTTCTTTTAAATGCATCTTTAAGTTTAAATTTCTTCAATATTTTCAAGATGAGATTCAAAACCCAGTTTTACTTTTTCCTACATATTTAAAACATGCTTTATATTGTTCTACATTGTTTTTACAAAATGTTTATTAAAATGTATTAATATTTTAAACAACTATTTTTTTCTTTTGTAATTCAATTTTTATTTATTTTGTTGCAACTATCATATGTAATAACATCATTTAAAATTCAGTATAAAAAAATGAAGAATTACTTTAGAGAAAAATAAAAGTATAACACACACAAAACATCAAAAATCCAGCAAAAGGAATGTAAATTTAATGAGAAACTAATGTTTTCAACAGCTTTTAGCAATCATCATCAGGTTACCCATCCAAAATAATCAAAGATATAATCAACAGATATAATGTCTCTGCCACAAACCAACCACAAGATGGAAATTAAAATTTACAAACCAGTAAATTATAACAAACACTTCAGATGCATATTCTGAGAGATCATGAAAGCAATTAACATCTCAATTGCTTAGAGAAGAAACTTACTCAGAAATGTTAAGGACCCTTGTGATAAATGTCAAATTCCAAGAATTTATTCCATTTCTGTGTCAGACAACAAAGTTGGCCAACAGCTGAAATACACAGGGGCTAAAATTATTGGTTCAGCCTTCAATTAAAAGAACACTTATCAATCATAAAGGATCACACAACAACCACTTTGGTAGCTCTTGCTACAGATGATCAAGTTCAAGTGCACTGGACAAGGCACATCTTATACATCACTCCAGCAAGATTAACCATCTCGAACACTTAGAAAAACTGGAGATATACAAAGCATGCAGCAATAGTGACAACTAATTACTGTAGAAGAACAATAACACTCTTACAAGCATGGAGGGCCTTTCTTTAAAATCCACTAATTGAATTTTCTAATTGCTTAACACCTAAATTCATGCTTGCTTCACTGATTAATCAGAAGCCAGTTCCATGTTTTAAAAATTTTGTTCTTTGATTTGTATATGTTAGAACAGTTTGTAACCTAATAATGAATGATAAAAGCTGTGAAAAATGTTAGTTTCTCATTAAATTTACATTCCTTTTGCTGGAATTTTGGTTTTTTGCACATGTTATACATGTTATATTTTAGATTTATCCAGTATTAGTTCCATATACAGAAAAAAAAAATCAAAACAGTGAAAGTTTTGTTTGCATGTATATTTTACAGTTTTTGTTGAAAGCATATATATTTTAACATTTTATTAAAATATGACATTAAAATCTTTGTAAAAATTTATAAAAATAAAAACATGCTTATAAATAATAACAGTTACCTTGCAATCCAATAAGGCTACTACATTTTCATGATGTAATTCTGCCAGTTCCTAAAACCAAAATTAAGATGGTTTTTATAAACTGATATTAAACAAATTTTAAAATCATTAATTTTATTTATTAAATAAATAGGCCTTCATTTTACAATAATAGTATATTATTCTTTAATATCATTTAAATAAAAGTAATAAATAAGAAAAAGAATGAAATATAAAATCATATCAATAATAATATTAATTAAGATATAATATTTTTAGAACTTGCCATAATTAATTTTAAATGTAAATATAAATTGAACTGATTATATAATATTAAAAAAAACTATTCTTATATATAACAGCAACTGTCTGCTCAGAATTAAATAAAATTTTAAAAAGAATATAATTATTCATATTCTATATATTAAACACACTTATTGAATTTCATAATGTAGTGACACATCCCATGGTTTTATTATTTTATCATTACCAAACTACCAAATATATATTATAACTTAATTTATTACAAACATTTTTAATTAATCAAGAGTTACATCATTATCAAGAAACCTATTCCTTAGAATGGAGTCATATTGTAGAACAGATTTAATTGATGTATGGAATAACTACATTATTGATTTAGTTATTGTTAATACTAAATTTTTCATAATTTGCTGACATCTATTGTATTATTATAGAAATTCAGTAAAAATAAAGTAAACTACTCATAAAAAATTCAGTAATTTGGTGATATTATAGGAGTCTTAATAGTTTAAATTAGCTAAATTTACTCATATAATAGGCAACTATAAATGGCAAAAGAAAGAGATGACCAAGAACTTGGCACAACATATTTATAGAAAATCTGGAGCTTCTTGATATTGATTGGGATGAAGTAGAACGTATTGCGGTAGCTCATATAGCCTGAAGAATACTTGCTGCCCTGTGTGCCAAATTACACAGGTAGAACTATAACTAAGACCAATTTAGTAGGAATCTCCAATATCATATTAAGCAGTAATTTTCTACTTACATCAGTATCTTAATAAGCGTCAAATAAATATATTTTTTATATTTTACATTTGGAAGACAGCATTATATTTAAGTTGTTGGTTATAAAAGAAAATAATGATAAAATATAAGTGAAATAGTTTTTATGATGAAAAAATAAATTTCAGTTATATTGAATGAATTCTTTCAAATTTACAAATTTGAAAGGATTGACAGGATACAGCGATATAACACTTGGGCAATCTGCCAAGGGAATGCCTCTCAGGAGGATTTCTATGGAAAACTAGCCAATATTTAGTTGTCAGACATATCCAAAAAACTCCCATGTAGCCAGCCCATGGTCAAGCTCAAATACACAACCAACTAGTGACCGAGTGTTATCATTCAGTAGGCCCTGAATTTGAAAGAATGCATTCAATTTACTTCTATCTCTTATGAAATAAATATGGAACTATCTCAAAATAATTGAACATAAAAAACTGGCCCAATATGCTACCAAACCCAAAGCTACTCTTATACATAAGGTTTTTGACTGACACGACTTACATTCATTACAGGCTGTTGAAATTTATAGAGCGGGCATGAAGGGAGATTGCATTAACTCTGACTGTATTCCAGTTCCCAACTGTAGAGGTATTATTTACAATGCCACAAATATAACAATAATTTTTATTTGTATTTATTTTATTTAACTTTATGTAATGTAGAGAAAACAACTGCCATATCGAACATCAGTTAAATCTTAAAATTAAAATATCAGGCTATCTTTTAGAATGCCACAGAATATAATAATATTGAGTTTATTTATAGCTTTATTTGAAAAAATAATTAATTTATATGACGTAACGATTTTTGTATTGATCATCATTTAAATGTTTAAAAATTGGAATGCAGCGAAGTTCAAAAGGTAGAAATTTTCAAAGGATAGAACTGCTTTTTGTGTTTTTCTTGCATTTATTCCTGATGCGGGCCTCTGAAAGATGGCTGAAAACATTTGAACATTAAACATTCATTATATGCTGGAATTCACAGTTAGGTGTCAAGTAGTTGTTCAAAATAATTGCATAATTTTATTTATAATTTTCCCAAGTAATAATTATGAAGACAATGAGAGTTTGTCAGTGTTAAATTTGCAAAAACAGATTCAATAAAATACTTCGAATGTTTCCTGATATTTCAGATTGAAAGTTTTGTAAATGTTTCACTCTTTATTTTAAAAATTTTATGATAACTTTAATCGTAAAATATTTAAAATAAGGAGCAAAACATTTACAATAATTTCAATCTGAAATATCAGAAAACATTTTAGTGTTTTATTAAATCTGTTTTTGCAAATTTAACACCAACAAACTGTTTCATTGTTGTATTTGTAATTTTCTTCATATCAGTTTCTTTATGCAATCATTATTTTACAATTCCAGGTAACAATTTCAAAAAAAAACAAAGAAAAAAATTTACTGATAAAAACATATACAATAATTTTTTTTAATAAAAGATTATTTCTTTTTATCAAACTATACAATTTGTATATCAAGGTAAAACATAAAACACCATCAAGGTTATAATTTCGTCAAAGAATAACTACAGATGTTATTTTCTATAAAAATAAAATGGGTCAGGGATGATAACTTTTCAAACTGTTTGTAGTATTAAAATAATAACAAATACTTTTTATTAATTAGTTATACTATAAACACTTACAAATAAAAGTAAATTGTTAATGAACTGTTCATTTTCATCAGAAATTATACATTAACAGCTGAAAATTTAATTAAATATTGAATAAAAAATTAAATACAGGAACATGGCCGGCGTTATTCACATTTAATAAATATAAAATAGAAATACGACTTCACAAAGTTGGGACCTTGTCTTGTCTTTTACTTCCGCCGTTCACACCATCAGCAGTCCTTTAAAGTTCACAGTCTCTCGGAGACGACCTTTCTTTTGAGGCTACTGCCTCCGTAAAAGAATGTAAAACAGGTAAAAAGCGTCCTCTGGTGTTATCGCCACAGTTAATTTATCACATTTTAAGTAAAAAATTAAATACAAGAACATGGCCGGCGTTATTCACATTTAATAAATATAAAATAGAAATACGACTTCACAAAGTTGAGACCTTGTCTTGTCTTTTACTTCCGCCGTTCACACCATCAGCAGTCCTTTAATTTTTTACTTAAAATGTGATAAATTAACTGTGGCGATAACACCAGAGGACGCTTTTTACCTGTTTTACATTCTTTTACGAAGGCAGTAGCCTCAAAAGAAAGGTCGTCTCCGAGAGACTGTGAACTTTAAAGGATTGCTGATGGTGTGAACGGCGGAAGTAAAAGACAAGACAAGGTCCCAACTTTGTGAAGTCGTATTTCTATTTTATATTTATTAAATATTGAATACCTTTGCTATATTAAATTGATTCGTCAATAAATTTAAATATGGCTAGATACAGATAAAAGTTGATAAAAAATAATAAAAATATGCAGTTTTATTCACTTCTAAATACTGAACCTGTTACCGGCGTAATTTTTATTTATTCACTTCTTGTAAGAATAATCATATTGCACGAATAGCATTAAATTTTGTAGTATACTGTTGTTATATTTAGTTGGTATTTGTGAAAGAATACTCAGAAATATTCAGGTTATAAACCTAAATTTAAATTTAGAAAAACATTTTAATAAATGCAGCAATTCCCAATCAGGGGAATTTTTTTTCACATACCCCTAAACTATCAAGCATGTACTGCTAGTGGTACACGCTTGATGGTTTAGGAGTGCATGAAAAAAAAAAATTAATAAGAAGTGGTATGTTATAAAAATATTCAAATTCTGTGTTAAGGCCTTTGACAATGTCACAACACTCAATGCTTAAATTTAAATAAAGATATAATTATTCTTTTAATACATTTATCTGTGTCCTTCCTCCAATGCTGTTTGAGTTTAAAAAATGTAATTGTACAGCATTACATAACTGACCTTAGAGCTACTATTTGACAAACACATGGAATAGAACTTAGGAAAATGAGCTACCATGGGGTATACAAGTCAAAAAAAATTGGAAACTGCCAACTTAAACATCCAAAATTTGGAACAACCAAAATTTAAACATCTGACCCAATGTATCAAGTTGCTAGTTTGTTTGGTTTTTTGTTGTAGAATTTACACTGAAGATGGCCTCACTTAAATATCAAAACATTTTTTAAGGCCATTTAAAAAGGTAAAAAATGTTTTGAGATTTATATATATCAACTGAATATAAATGTTAGTGTTAATATTACACTCATTTAGTTTTTGATTGAGTAAGGAATATTTTATCATCAGTGCCAAAAGATAGATCAAGCCCACATTCCATTGGGTTCCTTTCCCAACAAATTACAGAAATAATTTTCTAATATTTCTGTAACAAAATTTGCATTTATTTTATTTAAAACTTTGTATTAAACTTTGTTTTATTTAAATCATATTTGTTAAGATCACAATCTTTACAAATCTCTCATATGTGATAATTTATTTTTAAAGGACTTTAAGGGTTCCTTCAGGTTCAAGTAATTTTTACCTGCTGCTTCCCCCATCTCTCTACAGCAGGCCTGGCCAACTCAAATTGTTTCGCGGGCCACTTTGATCATGCGTAATATTATGGTGGGACACAATTTAGGAAAACATGCTT
Organism: Centruroides vittatus; assembly: GCF_030686945.1. Lineage (NCBI taxonomy): Eukaryota > Metazoa > Arthropoda > Arachnida > Scorpiones > Buthidae > Centruroides > Centruroides vittatus. The sequence goes on along the minus strand of NW_027120712.1, from coordinate 70,077 downwards.
TTAAAAAAGTAAAACAAATACAAAATGAATAAGATTTTATTGTTATACCAAGAGTTCGTACTCGGACTTGCGCATTATAACAATGACACATGCAAATTTTCATTTATTTAATTGTTTTGGTATACACATAACGGGAAACAAAAGTTTTAATAGATATATAATATCGCTTAGCGGGCCACACGATTTAACGTGACGAGCCACATGTGGTCCATCACATTAAATGTGGAGGCTGTAGAGCAGGCAAGGCTGTGGCCAGGCCTGCTCTACAGCCTTGTTTGTTATGAAACAAGACTATAGGTTAAGTATTACATATAATTTAAATTGCAAACACACAAAAATTAATTTTTTTACAGAAATAAAATACAGAAAACATTTCATGCATTTTAATTTTTTTCTGTAATAATGTTTCATAAGCAAGACTTTCTTTGCCGAGACTATTATATGATTTATATATATAAATATATATATGACATAATCATCACGAATATTGTGAAGATTGAAGAATTTGTCATATCTGTGGATGAGCGTTTCCATTCCCTTGTCATAGAATGTTGCCGCCAGTGAATTGAGATGGCCTTAACAATGTTGTTTTGAAGATCGTCATCAGTCTCAAACCTCTGCCCTGCTAACCACATTTTCAGTTCAGAAAAGAGGTGGAAGTCTTCACACATTAAAAAGTTTTAAGCTGGGTGGAAGTCTGAAAGGTGGAAGTCTTCACCACCTTTAAACACCCAGCATATAGCCTTCATTTAGCACCGAGCAACTTCCACCTCTTTCCCGAACAGGAAAAGTGGCTAGGAGGGCAGAGGTTTGAGACTAATGACAATTTTTAAAACGTTAGGGCTCATCTCGAGTCATTGGCGGCAACATTCTATGACAAGGAAATGGAAAAGCTCATCCACAGATATGACAAATGCCTCAACCTTCAGAGTGATTATGTACCAAAAGTAACCATGTTTATTTTATACCTAACTTTTGTTGGTAAAAAATTCATTTTGTTATTTACACTTGTCTTTTTTTTTTATGGACCATCAGAGCTTGAAAAAAAACAGCCTACTTTTTCCTTTCTTTTCTTTTCTTTCGAAGACACAATGTAGTGACGTAAACTTAAACACTGACTATATACAAATATTTAAAACTTTATTTTAAATATTTGTATATAGTCATCTCTCACTTTTTAATGTTTAGTTGGCTGAAGAGGGGCATCGGCCCGAAACGCGTTATGTAATAAAAAAGCGTTCCAACCGAATAAAAAGGATGAAAAATTCGCCCAGTGTTTAAGTTTACGTCACTACATTGTGTCTTCGAAAGAAAAGAAAAGAAACGAAAATACAAAACACGGTTTCCTCAAGATAGAGCCTACTTTTTTTCGTCAATGTCATATGCCACCATGAGAAACAACACTTGTTGTTTAGTGATCGAAGAAGCCAAGAAGTGGCCTCCTTGATCGCCACACTTCTTGATGATCCCTTCATCAAGGAGTATTGTTTCCATAACTTGAGTGTTCCTCAAGGGTGGCTCCTTGCCAAACATGCGACAAAAGTTCTGTTGCACTTGAATTATGGTATTTGTTTCAGCATACTACCACACAGCTGTCGATAAGCCATTTTGTGTTTGACTACTGCCACGCCACCTACAGTCACTTTGGCAGGTTTTCAAATTTATCTATACAACTTCCACACTTTCTCCGCCTAATAGAATGCACAACATCTTATTACTGCCTTGCCCTTTGATATGGCAGTCGAAACAAATGTGACAGGTTCATGGTGGACACCCTGTACAATATTCAATAAGCTGTACAGCTCAAAATAACCTGTAAGTGTTAATGATGTTATATAGATCAAGAGTGATGTTATATAGATGAAAGTCAAGACTAGATATGGAAACTTAGGGGCAGGAGGCTCAGATTAACTATACATGAATTTTTGGCTAGAAGTCTTGTTATTTTAATTCAAAAATTTTCTCCTGAATAAAGTTAGATACATGACTCACATGACTTCATTGTTAAAAAGCATGATATACAGGAACAAGATACTACTAAACTTAAGTGTGTTGTGATGAAAAATTTTAACCCAGCATTGTGACAATGCCACAATAAATAATTGCTCATTATAATCTGCAAACTTTTACTAAAATATTTCTGATTATGCATAACAGTTATGTTCTCATTTTTCATAAATACCTCCCCATCTTCATTACTTCATAAATCCAATGTTTAAGAAGTCAAAATTTATATTTCATATTAATTTTGGAGATGTTTACGCAGCATTAAAGTTCAGATTCAAGTATTCTTATAGTTAATAAAAAAAATACTTTTGGTTGATAAAATTGACCAACTTTAGAAATAAATCTAAATATATTAACATTGAAAGCATGTACAAAATCCAAAATTCTAGAAACATTTTTTGACAGACCATTTACAAATACAAATACTCAAGAAATCAAGACCTTGAGCAATACATTATAAAAGACAAGCTTAAAAAATTGCACTGAAAATGAAATAATAATTCTTATTTTAAAAGAATTCTGTTGTCTAGATAATTTTTTTTCAAACCATTAATTGTCTGAGATGCTTTTATATCATTCTAAATATATATAATGTTTTCCTTTAAAATTTATGTAAAATATAAAATAATGAAAAAAGAAAATAAGAGAATATGCAAATTATAAGCAAGAATAATTATATTTTATATTTACATACTATTTTCTATATTGATTTTTTTGTATAATATACTTCAAAAAATTTCCTGGATAAATAGGTAGATTATTATGCCATATCTCACTTAAATTGTGTTGTTAATCTTCTTTCTTTTTACTCCTGTCACTACATGTAATACAAATTTAATCTTAATACATTTTCTTTGGTCATAAGAAATGAAGAAATGTTTATTTCTTCCATATAATCATTCACTATCAAAGAATGTATCAGTAATCTTTTCTGTCAACTATAATTTTGAAAATTGCCCACCAGTTGCTTTACAAGATTACATTGTCAATGAAAGTATTTAGATTTTTGTTTTTCATTTTCTTCTCTGTAACATTTCAACAATATAAAACAACTCACTATAGATACTTTTAATAAAAATTAAAAAAAAATAATAATACAGAAACTAACTCTGTTATTTCAAAGATTTTCTAACAAAAGCATAGTTTCCATAACACTATATTAATCAAAGTTTACTATTTTTTTTTATATTTTTAATTTGGAAAGAAAAAAAATCATCAAAATACAAAATATAAAACTGTAATTAAATAGAAATTACAAAAAATGTACTATCAAGAGAATGATGACAATAGTAAATAAGCAATATGATAACCTAGCTCAATAGATACATAATGAAAAATATATTACCTAGAAATTGGAATTCAATTATAACATAATATCTTTAATTATTGCAAACAATAAACAAATAATATAGAAACACAAATTATTAATTATAAAAGTCTATTAAATTTATCTAATTTAATTTATTTAACATTTTCAAATGTTAAGTGATTGACCTTTAAGCAAACTTCAAATATCAAACGTTGAGAGTATAACAATTTTTAAAATTTTTTAAATCATAATTTACAGCATGTGAGATACAAACTTTTAGAAAAAAAAAACTGTCCTGCATCTTGTATGTGAAGTTACAATCCATAGACTAATGAATTCCCAAACAACCTCTACTAGCCCAATTCTTGAACAAAAATGTTATTGTTCACATAAACATATTACAGTACTACATTTTTAACCAGAATATATGCCAAAGGCACAGATAGCTTAAATACACTAAACACTTTTCTTAAATATTCTATGCTAAAATAGCAGTCTGTCTTATATATTATACAATAATTATGCACTGGACAAAATAGTTGTATATAATAAAGAAAACTGGTAAAAGAATCGATATAATATCTTGTATGACATTTTTGAGAAAAATTGCTTCATCATTATAAGTAATATGTCATAATGTGAAAATTTAAAACTGAGTGAAAACTAATACGTTTCACGTGTTTCATGTGAAAAGTTTTAGTTTACGTGAAAAACACATAAAAAACAAATTTAATTATTCTTCAAGTACTTTCATTTGCAATGTTGCAAATTTCTTCAGTTACACTGAGAATAAAACAAAGATTTTTAAAAACTTACAGAAGCATTCTTTTTACAGAGGTAACACATGACAACAGCAAAAAATTAATAAATAGAACACCAAGTGACAAATATTATGTATATAAATAAATAACAACAATACGAATGATAAAACTTAGTTAGAAACACCTGAATTATCAAGAGATACCTCTAACCTTATTAGTCTTAATACAGCATGACAGATAATCCAGTAGATTGTTTGGCTATATGAACATATCAGGTAGTTGTTTACTATGTATATACCCAATTTAAATTTTCACATTCCATATTCCACAATTGTTATGTATGCCTCCAGTAGTTTTCATAAATTATGCAAGCTACTGGCTGGCATATCATAATAAACATGATAACATTTACTCAAACATATGTTTATACTTTGTCATTGTCCTTTCAAGTTCTGTAGCAGTATATTAGCATTATGAATGAAATTTTCAATACTCATTGAATTAAATTAATGAAATTATTTTAATTTTATGTAAATTTTTCACTTTACATATTTTTAATTAAGTAATTTTTATAGAATGTATATTGCTTTACCTAAGTGTTTCACAGCAATTTTTTGATCATTAAAATTTATGTGGTGCATATGTTTATATTTTTCTCTTACTATAATTTGGTATTGTGTTTCCCATTTATAAACATCTTATAGTTTACTACTTTATCTGTTCATAAATGTTTCATATTTCATAGTGCTGATATTTTTCTTACAAAACAGACTTTTTGTAATATCAAATTACATAAATAAGATATCAGATTACAAAACCAAACTTTAAAATTTGCATTTGCAGAATATTTCTGAATAACTTTGAAATAAAAATAAATTTAAGTACATTTTTTCCATAAGAGAAAAACACTTTTTTTTGCTTTTGATAAAATAAATAAAAATTAAGTAAATGTAAAAGTTAATATGAATTAACATTTTGACTACTAATTCTTGCCATTCTATTTTGTATCTCTAGTTTTTGTTTTACCATTTTAACATAACAATTTTTGAGCTTATCATACATGGTTATACTTTTTATTTAATTACTAATCTAACAGCATTTTCATAGCCATTTTCTTTTTTACAAAAATTGCCTATCAGTCAAAATATATTTTGGCTATATTTTCCTCTCCAGTTGATTTTTACAACAGGTCATTAATTTTACATTATTAAAATATTTTAACTACTATACAGTAGAATCTTGTTTTACTGGATCAGGGAACAACGGATTTCTTGAAATAACAGATTTTTTCCCAAGTCTCACCAAATCAATATAATTTTATCTCCTTTTAGCAGATCTGTAACTCGCAATAATGGATTCTTCTAGCCCCATCCACTTCGTGTTTTTACTACTTTTAGTTAATATTTGGATGTTTCCAGGAATTTGTAGAATTCAATGATGCACTTGTTACATCTGTGATACATATAGTACAAATTAAAAATTGTACAAAGAGAGTCAGTAGGTTTATACAATTGAGGAGGAGCCACCCAGCGAACATTCTGATGCTGGTTGAAGAGTAGTGCCAAAATTTAGCAAGACCATGAGTCTTATCAAGCTATGAAGACCTTCCTTTCGAGTTTCAGCATAAAACAGACTGTACTGTACATGATATTAATATCAAACAATTGTTGTATTTAATAAGCAGAAAAGAAGTATCAAAACAAACTGAAATAAACAAATTTTTTTAACAAACAATGAAATCAAGTGAAGTGCTATTGAGCTATGCAATCTTGTAACATATGTATTTCCATAGACTGAAGAACAGAGATCTTGAGAAATTGAATAATTTCAAGTACTGGCATTTCTTATATGTAGAGGATTAAATCACAGAAATTTTTTCAAATAATTGATATTTTCCTGGGTATGTGGGGAATCCGTTGTTTGCGATATAATGGATTCTCAGAACAATGGATGATTTTTAGCGGCCCAAGTAATTGGTCAAAACAAGATTCTATTATATACATAAATTTAAAACTTTCATTAATACTATGTTCATTTTCCATTTATACTTGTCAAGTTTTGTGTAACTAAATTTTATAATCACTTATCTATAAATAATGTTGGATTAGTAATTAAATAAAAAGGTATAACTACTTATGATAAGCCCAAAAATTGTTATGTTAAAATGGTAATGAAAAAACACTATCTGAATCATATTTTAATTATCATTATATAATAACAGTTTTACATATTACACATTATATTCGATATAAATAAAAATCAGTATATTTGAGTTAATAACTTAAAAGCAGTAAACTCAAAATTTTTTGACCTAATGAGCTCATTTTAAGAAGTTCTAACAACAGATAAATTGCTTATAAAATTTCTTTTAAATAAATCAATGATTCATAAACAGATAAATTTACTTACTAATTACACATTTAATTCTAAAACTCAAAATCATGGAAACAGTTTTTGATTAGAAAACATTTACTGAATTGAATGTTTCACTGCTTCAATCGGAAATAATAAAATATTAAAATATCAAACTTATGTTCAGTATAAATTGCCACAATCTCCCTTGCCCACCAGTGCTGAATGTAGGATTGCTGGGCAAGGGAGACTGTAGCAATTTTTCAAATGTGAGCCTCTTACTAACCCACAAACATGGACTTCATTAATCCAGATGATGTCCAAGCTGATATCAGATGGTAAATGTGTAACTACCATTTTTGTTTTCTTCACAGAAGTGGTGTACTTTTATATTTAAAGCCAAGTGTTTATAAATCAGCCATCCCTAACATGGAAAACAGATACTGTTTAGCAGCAACTCACTTGGGATCAGATACTGCTTGTGGGTTGCTCTTTGCTTCATTTCTCCCTATAGACATCACTGGCATAAGTGCCCTACTAGATCTTATGCTCCTAACAGTATTGCTCTATGATTCATTGCAACTACTGAACTCTCTTACCTCAGCAAGGTGGTAACTAGTGAGAGTTGTTATTATTATTAAGTTATAAATAGTAGTAATAATGAGTAGAAAATGCAAAAAATTTTTGGAGTGTAATTTGTAATGGTATCCTTTACCATGAACTTTTAATATAATAAATATGCAATTCCTTGATTATTTATTCTTAGATGTTCTTTTTTTACTTTTCCATTTACTATTGAATCAACTAAAGTTTATGCAGATTTGAAGTATGACTCAAGCATAAATATTAAAGATTTCAATTTCTTATTTATTTTTGAAATAATTATTACATTAATTTGTTGTTATTCTGTATTTTTAATATAATTTTTATTTATTTATTTAGTAAAATACTCTATATAATATTTAACTGCTTTCCTAAATAACTATCTGTGGTAAAAAAAAATTAAAAAATAACATAAGACAAGTAAACATAAAAATACAATAGTGAAAAATATGAATGCACACAAAAATACTTAACCATATTGTAAATTTATAATAATGTAAAATAAATAAATAGAATGCAGTTGTGTTCTATTTTTAAAAGTTTCAAATTTGTTCGAATAAAGGCTGTGATGTATCTTATGAGTCTAGATAGTATTTTCCGTGCATTTGTTACATGAATGGTATACGCGTTGATGCAAGCTCACTCCTGTCTGCCTTGTATATCTCTACAGCTTCTAACATTTTGTTGGTCAAAGACCCTGTGTATTAGGGTAGCTTGGTCTCAACAGGGGGAAATCCCCGGTTTGCTGGCGTAATGTGCCAGAGCTGTATTAATGTTTCCTCTTTGTACATCATATTTGTGATCCTTTAACCTGGCCTGCAGCGATCTGTACATGGATCCTGCAGGATTCACATACAGATTGCTGCAGGCCAGGTTGTATACAATAAGTGTATACATATATGATCTCCAATTCAGGTGCACTTCTCTCCAAACTTGCAGCTATCAATTTAAAACAGATTGAATATCTCACCGTGTTCAATTTTGTTTCCATCTATTTGTTTAGAACCATGTTTTTGTGCATTAAGAGATTTCTTTCTAAGCTCTACACCTGATGCACAGTCGTTCCACTCACAGATATTAGAGCTTGCACACTTATTGTGCTATTCATCCTGTTTTTATTTTGATAAATGCACGTACATTCAAAAAAGGGGAGTACCTATGGGTAGCCCCATTTCAGGCAATCTTTGTAAACTTGTCTTGCAACAATTGGAAGAGCAGTCCTTAATAAACATCAAATATAATATCCTTATTTACACCCTATATGTTGATGACATTTTAATTGTATGGCAAAGTAGACCAGATATTGGGGATGTGTTAAAGGTGTTTAATAATAACAACTATGGATTAACACTAAAATTGGATCAAGAGAGCTACACCAATGTTAATTTCTTAAATATCAAGATTCAAATAGCGGATAATAAGTTCAACACCACAATTTACCACAAACCTACTTACGTCCCCTGTTCATACTAGTCAATTCAGCTGACCCATGGTCATATAAAGCATCTGCCTTCCACACACTGGTAGCAAGAGCCTACTCGCATTCTACAGAGATGTCAGATACCACCAAGGAATTAGAACATCTGAAACAATTTGCATCCAACTATAGATACAGCCGCATATTTATCAACACTCTGTCATCAAAACATCTCACTATGTCATCCAACACCAATACCAGTGTTAACAAAACAGAAGCTAATTGGATAGTCTTAAGCTACGAACCATCCCTTCATCACTTATACAGAAGAACTGCAAAAAATTTAAACATACACGTAACGTACAAAAGAAAATCCATTTTCCACCTTCTGTCTAATGCAAAAGATGGCACTGAGGACGCTAAAACATCAGGAGTATACCTCATCCCACTACAAGATGATAGTTCCACAGAATAGTAACGTATATAGGATCCACATACAGATTTCTGCAGGCCAGGTTAAAGGATCACAAATATGACGTACAAAAAGGAAACATTAATACAGCTCTGGCATGTTATGCCAGCAAACCGGGGATTTCCCCCTGTTGACACCAAGCTACCCTAATACACAGGGTCTTCGACCGACAAAACGTTAGAAGCTGTAGAGATCTACAATGCAGACAGGAGTGGAGCTTGCATCAATGCATATACCATTCATGTAACAAATGCATGGAAAATACTATCTAGACTCATAAGATTCGTCACAGCCTTTATTCGAACAAATTTGAAACTTTTAAAAATAAATAGAATGCAATTGTGTTCTATTTATTTTACATTATTATAAATTTACAATATGAATTAGAAACTGTTCTTCTTAAATTTTGCTGATGAATTCACCTTTGACTTAGGAACAAATTTTTCAATATTTAACTCCAATAAAGCAGTTTCTGCTGTTTGTCATCAAAGTCTAAAAGTTCTAGTTTATTGTAATACTAACTTTAGGGAATACATTATAGAAATTTAATTAAATACAGTGGTGCCTCACATAACGTACTTAATCTGTTCCAGGTGCACGTTCGTTAAGTGAAACGTCCGTTATACGAAACGCATTTTCCCATAGAAATACATGTTAAAACATCTAATTCGTTCCGCAGCATAAAATAACCGTACTGTATCATAAAAAAATGAACACGGGTGCGTTCTTTTATTCCTCCGCGTAACTCTGCGCGAGCGACGTCCGTTTAAAAATTCCTGCGGAACGCATTCCTAAATTCCAGTGGGAGTGCGTGCCATTGAACAGCAAAAACAGCCACTTGTAGCAGTAGTTTACGGTGTAAAGCAACATGGCGTCCTCCATGGCTCAGATAGTTTCATTTCTGGGTCCATTATGTGGTTTTATGAATGAAAATTTAGAAATTGTGAAAGCGTGAGTTAGCGCACGCGGCAATGTAAGTGTCTTTACGAATTTTTTTTTTCGAGGCTATTTTGAATGCTCTTTCAACAAATAATCCATTTTATGGTTAAATTTTACAATTGGGATCCTTCTTTTGCCTTTAAAAGCTCATATTTTAGAATTATAGATTCGATCCTATCACGATACTATCGATAGTGCGGGCGCTGCCATCTTTCTTTCTTTCACCGTCGTTCCTAAATGCCTACAAACAGCAGCGCACTCCCGTAGTAGCGGAGATGCAGAGCGACCGCTATTAAAGAACGTGCCCATGGAGCAGTCACCAATTATGCCGGAAAGTCCGTTGTTCGCAGCCAGTCCGTTGCTCGAGTCACGTAACGGCCAAACAGAAAGTCCGTTGTTCGCAGCGTCCGTTATTCGAGGCGTACGTTATACGAGGCACCACTGTATTCACAAAATTCCTTGGTTACAGATAAATAAATACATAACAGAAATTTTGTGTGTTGTTAGTCATTGACTAACAACAGACAAGCTTGCTTACAATGGCCAAAATTAAAAATAATTGCTTTATGTAACCACTATATATATTATATTCCTAATACTAATTAGAGTTAAATTAGTTGGAATATCAATAAATAAACCATTTTATTATATTTTATAGAGTATCAATCAGTTATTTATTTCAAACACTTAAATTTTTTAAATTAGCATAAAAATATGATAGTGAATCAATTAATGATTTGAAAATTCTAAACATTTAAATTATTTTACAATATTCATTGATTAAAACATCTTTCAACATTCATGAAAGTTTATATATAATCGTTAAAAACAATTATTAGATTTTATGAACTAATTATATTTTAGATTATGTCAGAAGTTGATATTTTAACTTTACTTGTGATAAATTCATTTCAACTGGAGTTTTCCACTTCTCATCAGCCTTATATACATTATATAATTTGGCATGGTAACTGGATGCATGGTAATGTAAAGCATGATATACATTGCAAAATTTGGTCAAATTCTGAAAATGAGGAATAGAAAATCAATTGGTGGAAATAAATTATATTTGAATTTGTTATTTATTAAATATAAATTTCCTCCACCTGAAATGTGTTATGTGATGTTATTTGATGATGCTTGTTATTTTATATAATTTTTGTATTCATTTCTAAGTCTGAGATAAAGTTTTATCTCAGAAATGAATACAAAAATTGTATAATATATATATCCTAATGATGAGAATTGGAAAGCCTCTAGTGAAATAAATTTGATACACATTAAAATTTAATCTTTATAAAGTTTTTATTTAAAATAAACCTTAATATTTCCAGTTTTAAAATAAAAAACTTAATTTTACATCATACTGCATTTCACAAAATCATTGAAATAGCACCAGAACATTAAAAAAAATTACTTACCCTTAAAATTTTTATTTCCTTTCCTAATAAATTTTGTGATTTTGACAAGTTTTTTTTTGTGATATTTTTTATAGCCACAACTAAATCAGTTTTCTGAAAATAAAAGAAAAAAGAATTATTTAAACAACCAATATCGCAAATAACATCTAAATATAAGATAAATATTACCTTCAGGCTATAATATAGCTTTTGAATTTAATTATTACTAGAGTTTGAAGTTAGAGACTTTATCATTACAGCATAGATCAATATTATAAGAATATAACAAATTATATCAAGATAATATAGAATTAAATACAATAAATACATAATTTCTTGATTACAAATTGAGAAACAAATGATAATGCAAAGAGAAAAAAGTTTAGAATTTTAATTGAATAATAAAGAATATAATTCAGAATGCTTTAAAATATTTAGTGCAGAGCGCTACATTTACTATAAAAATGCAGTAACAAATGAAAAATTAATAATCTTGGCACGTTTACTTCTACAAGCAATATTTGGGTCTCTCACTTTAATTTGATTGTTTGTTTAACAATAAAAACACACTAAATAATGTTTTATTCTTTTTTTAACCTAAAAATGCTTGAGTAAATGTATCAAAATTTCTTTTCACTCTAATAAAAGTTTAGTTTGGATTTTATATTGGAAGAACTTTTCTGAATTAAGGTTTAAACAAAATAAAAGAAAATTAACAGCATTATAAAGAAACAATATAATTTATTCCCACAATATAAATTTTTATAATAAATATATTAGTTGATTTAAATGGCTATTTATAACCATCCTTAACAATTTATTCTTTCTGAATAAACAGATTTAAAATCCTTAATAGTAGAATTTCTTTAAAATAAAATCATTTTACTTTAAGTTAAGATCTCTTTTTTCTGCTTGCGGCATTAAGAAAGATCAATGTTTTCTTCATAGAGAAATTGACGTTACATTACGAACATAAGGTTCTTATTGATTAAATGAATGTCATTTAATGTCATGAAAGAAATATTAGACAGAACAAAAACATTCTTATTTTAATGCTGAAATATTGATACATAATTAAAAGCAATTAACATTATATGATAATTATAAAACCATCTGATGTTTTTCAATATTTCCAACTTCACACTACAATACATTTGAATAACATAAAAATCTATTAAAATAACTTAACTTTAATTATATATGCTTATTTAAATAAGTTCTTAAATTAACATTTTATAATATTTGAAGTCTTCTTAAAAAGTTTCATTGATCTACTACTACTACTACGCTTTTTATAACAACGTCTTACATTTCTTTATATTTTCAATGTTCTGCCTCCAGCATAGTGTAAAAGTACAAATCTACAGAGACTAAAAATTCATTAGAAGATGAAATAAAATATATTCTTTTTAACAAGAATTTCCTGAATCTACTAACTTACTTCCTTATTCCATTTGTTAATTTCCTTTCTTACTTTATCATATTTAGACATTATCTCAAGTTAAAAAAAAAGTTATTTAAAAGAATTTATGTACCTAAAGATACCACTAATCATCCATTTATCCTAAAGTTAAGCATGTTATGTTCTAATTAAAACAAAAATGAAAAAAATCAAATCAAAAATGCTTGTCTCAGACTATATTCTATTCAGACTATTCAATATTAACAATATTTTTTAACAAAGTTTATAATTAATATATTAGAAAGATTCAATAACTTGAATCATATTTTATAAATTTTGTGTACAAGAGCTCATATAGAAAAAATCATGTATTTATTTTACTAAAAATTTACATCAATTTTTAGGATAAAATATTTTGTCAAGTTGCTGAAAACTATGCAAGAAAAACAAGAAAGATGTTTTCTTATTTCTTTATATTTACATATTAGTTAACTACATCTTAAAAACTTTACAAATCATATGAAAAAATAAATTATGAATTCATTTATTGTATCAGCTGACATAACTTATCTCTCTTCAGTAAATTCAATCCTTAAAGCTGTAACTGGTACTGAGCTTCCAATTACATGATGCATCTGATACAATGGAATATGCTTAAAGATGCATTTTTGATTCTAAGACCACAAAAAAAATTATCCAAATTATCAGAGATGTGAGAAACATGTTTTATCAATAGAAGCCAAAGGAAACTTGTAAATATAACTGTACAAGTCATACATGTATTGTCAAAAAGAGACAATGTTCACAGATTTAAGACAAACTATATATGGTAACATTCTTAATAGTTTTAAGAATGAATTAATAGCTAAATATTGATTATTTGATCTCTGACAGTGGTTCTCAAACTAGGAGACTATCTTGTTAGTCAAGCAGCCACAAAACGATTTTTAAAACATAATACACTAATATATAAATTCAAGAAACTGAAATTTTTAAATTAGATTTAGAAAACCTCAGAATGTTTAAGCACTGATCTAAGATAAAATTCAATATAAATACTCCTTAATCTCAGATTTTTTTATCTGAGACTCATAAAAAAATGTTCAAGTTATCCTAACAAAGATTCAAGATTATACCATTTCAATATCTCATCACTGGAGAAAACCCCCGGCAAAAAATTATTCCTTCAATTGCATCATTGTACAAGTATATATAAATGATGCTGTTTGTGTCTCAGACATACTGTCAAATATATACAGGATGGGCCAACGAAAACGAAATGGCAGAGTGTTCGTGTTCGTCCCAGCAAATCGCTCGGACAGGTCGATTTTATTCTCGAGGGGACATCTTTTGCAATAAAGTTTTTGCGATTCTGAATACAACAGACGACAAAAAATTTTAAAAACTCATTTATTTTGTATTAACTAGACAAACATTTATTTCAAAAAAAAATGTTTGTTTAGTTAATATTCAGATTCGCAAAAACTTTATTGCATAAGATGTCCCCTTGAGAATAAAATCAACCTGTCCGAGCGATTTGCTTGGACGAACACGAACACTCGGCCGTTTCGTTTTCGTTGGCCCACCCTGTATATATGTTACAGTCAAAACCCGTTTTTAGTTAGAACATGTTTTAACTAGTTGAAACTAGTTTATACTGGATGTCTTTGTTAAAACCTGTTTTGTCTAGTTAAAACTAGTTTTAACTCAAATTCGTTTTTGACTAGCAGTAAATTCTAGTTTTAACTAGACAAAACCCGTTTTGTCTAGTTAATTTACTGCTGTATATGTTTTAATTTTAGATAAAACTAGTTTTAACTTTTAACATTAGTTAAAACTAATTTTAGCTACATAAATATGTTTGGGGGAAATAAATAAAGTTATGTATAGTGATTCGGGGGAAGATGCCTAACATTTTGCTTACAAAGAAAATTATAGCAATAATTTGGGTTTTGGAGGCCTCTAACAAAAATATCACATTCTCTCCCATTGTAATGGGTTAGTCGTTATTTATTTATATTTATACGCCTTGCCGGGGTTGCGATGGCCGGTTGAGTGCCTTGGGAGGACGTGGGCACTTGATGTGTCCCCAGCCGGCATTGTAATGGCCGTCGATGGTCGTCGTGTTAGCTTATATATACTGGAGAAGGCGATCAGACCGAAGGTCCGGGTAGCGTAACTGGTAACGTGTCTGCATGGATAGCAGAAGTTGCGGGTTTGAGTCCCGCTTTGGGCCGATTTCTTTTCCTCCAGTTCCAAATTATTAAAATTATTTATTTAATTTAATTTTAATTATTAAGTTTAGTAAGAGATGGCGCCTAACGCCAAGCTCTAATGCTAAATTGTCATATTAATTATTTATTATAGCCGACTCTAGCCCGATAATTCAGCTTTGGTGGATGTATAGAGTTAAAACTAGTTTTAATTAGACAAAACGAGTTTTAACAAAGACATCCAGTATAAACTAGTTTCAACTAGTTAAAACGCCCATTCCAACTAAAAATGGGTTTTGACTGTAACATATATATATGTTTGTTTATTTAGATCAAGCATATTGAACATGTCCAATCTTTCCATACAGATTATGAAAATTAAAGACTAATTTAATTAAGTCATCTGTCAATTTCATGCAATATAATAATGGATTCAATAACTCAATTTGTAGGCAATTAATTATATTTCTTCACATTAGCACCACCATCTAAACAAAAATATATCAATACACTTAAAAGATGATTATTTACCAAAGTAGTAGATTTTAAAAATTTTTATAATTTCTGCTGCATATATCCACACATAATCACATCACTGAAAATCATATCTCCAGATGCCAACTAATCATTTTTACATATTCTAATGCCATTCTATGAAACTTAACTATATTCATATCAGCTTTTCAACTATTCATGTGCTCACATATAAAAAACAAACATATTATTACAAAAATTATCATAAAAAAATATCAAAATTTAGAGGATACAAAACATTCAATCAACACTTAATGCCTTAAATTTCTTCAAATAAAATCATCTAAATATAAAATTTTAAAAACTGTGTGATGCAATCTATGAAAGGTACTGTACCTTAAGATAGAAAAGTAAACTCCACTGTAGATCAAAAACATGATCAAAATTGATAATTTTTAGGTTTCAATACCAAATATTTCTATCAACATTTGGTAACATTTTAAGCTACAAACGCTCTTAAATATTAATCTTATTCTATGGAATAAGAGAAGCTCAAACAAAATGAAACTGATTTTTCCAACTCGAAGTACTTTTTTTATAGGTTGCATCATATATTTAAATGCTATAATAAAAATACATAGAGCTAGTATTTTACAACTCTTCAAAAACAGTATTTTAGATACATTTTTAAAAAATCAATAAATCTTAGTGTTTTTATAAATATAAATTTAAATCTTTACAGTTTTATGTTACAGCTAAAACTAATGAATAGGATAAAGCTAGGATTAATTGTCTAATGCTAACTTTATCCAAGTACTTTGGTTAAAACAAATAACAATCTATCAGTTTTCAACTTTATCCACTCACAAACTGACATTATCCAAAAACAGATGAATAAAGCAAGAACAAAACTTAAAATTTGGGATGGAGCCACCTCATTTTTGATAAACTAAGGAGCAAATTAAGGATTTTACTTTAGCCAAATAATATATGATCTTTACAATGAAGATTGAATGGATAAACAAGGAATTTTTGTTTTTTAAACCAATTAGAATGTATTTTTCTACTGCATAAAAAATATGACAAAAATGTTGTCAGTTATTTCACCAAAATATAAGATTTAGCTAAAAATTGCAGATTTAACTTTAAAGTTAAATAAGTACTTTGATTTACAAATACCAGTATGACCCTACTGTTTATAGATTATTAGGAAACAGTAAGAATTTCCCGGACATGACGCTGGTTCCAGGTGTTTACAACATACCCCAGACACCCACAATCTCTGCTACATTGGGGCCATTCTGAAATCCATGCAACAACACCTAAATGAACACCAGGATGACATTAGAAAATCCAACCCAACTGCCATCTTAGCAGCATATGCCATCGCTAATCAAGGTTCTACAAATGTTGAATGGGACAAGCTAAAAAAAAAAACATACGGTATGCAGAGGCATTTCATATTTATAAAGTGACATGCATGGAATACTCTATCAATTATAAAGACATTATCTCTCTGTCAGCAGCTCGGAGGTCCTTTTTTGTATACCCTCTACGTAAATGATGTGAAGCCTTGAGATGGCTTTAGTACTGACTGTTTACATTATTTGATTTAATACATGTGGGTTTATTGCTTAATGATATTTTGTATTTAATTAATTTTAATGTTTTATTTGGTATTTATTGATTTAACTTTTATCTATTCATTTATTTTATGTTTATGTGCAATAACTTTTTTGAACTTTTTGAATATTTTCTAACTTATACATTCATTTTACTATATGTTGACATTCAGATGGTAAAATTTGAATTTGTATTCTAGAATATTATCATCCAAATTACCGTTATGGCATTCCATTCCATTATGGCATATTATTATCCATGGCATTTTACTTGAAGATGGTCATTAAAAATGTCCAAAAACATTTTAGTTATTAAATTTTTACTACTTTTTCAAGGTTATTTGAGTATGTTCATTAATACCAGTATGTACAGTACTATACATAGAATTTAACTAGCATATACTTGAGTTTGATCACAGTAATAAAAAGAAAAAGGAATAAAAACTCCTTAGATGAAGGCTTTGACATTTTTGCATTTCTTCATGGTACTTAGTCTCAAATAAAGGTAGTGTCACAGTATGTTTATACATGATCTTGCTAGTCCTATAAGTTAGTCTTTAAGTTTATCATAGACAAAAAAAATGATCAGATTGAAAAAATCATTGCCATATTGCCGACTGACTGGAAATCTGACAATTCAAGTTATTTCCAGATCTGGTAGCATTGCTGTTCCCACTATCCATGTAGTAGCTAAAAAACAAAATTCTCAAAGAAATAACATCTAAACATAATTTCCAGCAAACAAGTAAAAAATGTTACTGGTCAAGTGTTTTCAGCCACAGTTTATAAACCCCCATCATGAACGAATATGAAAAACAGTTCTATCAATCAAATGTTGACGCATTCTAATTTTTTAAAACTTTCAAAAACATGTTCAAACGAGACTGTGACACACAGTTTACGTCAAATTCTTATGCCTGTAAACAGGTAATATCTGTATTAAGCTTATCCAAACAACAGTAGACAGAGTCCACATCATCTGGATAAAAGTCAAATTTGAAGTTCAGTTCTTGCTTCATCCGTTGATTTTTGAATAATGTCAGCTTCATCCACTTGTGACTCAGATAAAGCATGCTTTATACAGATAAAGTTAAAAATTAATATATTGTTACTTGCCTTAACCAAAAGAGTTTGTTCTTTTGGTTAAAGTAAGTAACAATATATTAATTTTCATTTTTTATAAAGTTAGCATCAGTCAATTAAACTTATCTTTATCTTAGCTGCATTTATAAGCTTTAGCTGCAACAAATATATAGACCTATTAGCCATTATACACACATTTATCTACATATGTGCTATATGTGTGTGTAATGACAAGATTTAGATAACTCTAAATGACTATAAAATTATTCTGATTCTGGTATTTACATAACAAATATTTATATTTAAATTAGAATTGAAGTTATTTAAAACTAAGGCATTAAAAACATTTCCCAAATGTTCCTATTTTATATATTATAATTAAAAAATACAAACAAATAGCATGTAAACTAAATACTAAAGTAATATTCAGATAAGCAAATTTTTTTTGGCTAAATACAACAAACACTGAGTAAATAAAATTAAAGATATTATGAATATATTTAATTTTTTATTTAAACACTAGCAGTACCCACCACGCGTTGCTGTGGCTCAAAATGCATCTATTATAAATGTATAACATTCCCCACGGAGAGGGGGATTTCGAAAAATGCCTTCTTAGTGTACATTCTCTTGATGTACCCTATTAAAAAACAATGAAAAACACAAAAAACTGCATCTAAAATAGTATAATAGAAGCAGAGTTCTTTACGGTAAGCCTTAATCCTGTCCCTCTCCCACACGGGGGGAATTTCGACATCTATATTATATAAAAACACGCACATATTTGAATGCAACATTGTGTCAAAGCAATCAGCGAAGACCTTTCGAAGATTAGCTATTAGGAACAAACAAACATTACATTTTTATTTATATTGAAGATTGTTATATTTATATTTTATAAATATCAAAACAATGTTTTAGAAATGGATAAACGCTCAAACCGAATATAAATCATCCTAAAAAATAAAATTTTAAATACTGATTATGATAATAACTAATATCCATTTCAAAAATTCAATGACAGTATTTTTGCACGAGTATCATTATTAGCAACAAATTTTTCATAAACAAACAGTTAATCTGGTTAGATAAAATTTAAATTTAGAAATTAAAATAGAAATAATGATAATAAAGGAATTTCTTTTATCAAAAATTGACATTTCAATCAGGGATTAAATAAATCAGCATAACTTTTTTGCAAAACATTTTAGGATTATTACGTGCATAATACAAGTATATCTACAAATGTTTTAAATATAAATCCACAAAGTAACTGACCCATCTTTAGGTCACTGAAAAAAATTAAATATTACAATTCTTGTCCAAAATATAACTGCAACATAAATTGATTAAAATAAATTTAAAAAACAAACTTATTAAAAAGATTAAGACTAAAAGGTTAAAAATTTGACTTTCTTTTTAATATATATTTATTAGTTTTGAGCCTAACATTTTATATGTTAGGCTCAAAAACTGAAAAAACTCAATGAATGTAAAAGATAAACAAAAATGCATTGTAGCTTTATCAAAACAGTTACAACAAGAAATTTTGCTTCCTGACTGCTTATAAAGAGCAGAACACAAAATACGTGTCATTACTGTTAAAAAATCTAGAAATGACTTGTTTAACTTTCTCAGCAACATTTGGTGGCACCATCTGTTATAATATTTTATTTAAAAAACTTTTTATATTTTAAATTATTGGCAAAAACCTTAATTTTGAGGAAAGGGATGGGTTTTATAAAAAAAATTCTAAATGCTAATAATGTGTAAAATCATCAATAAGTCTGACCTTACTGGAGATACACACAACCCCCCAAAATCTCTCCACCCCTAAACCTTTAATCACCAAAAATTAATAATATCAATCTCCCTAATAAAGAAACCTCCCTGTAAAATTTCTGAAATTTTCAACAAAAAGCACAGGCATTATTAAGCTTCAAAAAGTGTGAACAAAATTGTGACCCCTCCCACACACACTAACATTCATACCTATAGAAATTACCCCCAAATATTTTTGCATTTCTTAACACTTCAAGGTCCTGAATCCAAAAATATAAAAATCTGGGAGGGGGCATTTTTTGACCAATCGCCATACTTTCTGTGTGTTATAGCTAAGGAAAATAAAAATTACCACAATGCATTTCGATATTATAAACATACTTCAATGTATCATTGTAGAAACAACATGAAACATTTTTATCACATGCATACAACAATCTACGATATTAACATTATTGAGAAAGACAAGCAGAGACCAATTCAGAGTCAACTCAGGTCATTCATCAGTTTTAATCTGATGTTACATCAGCAAACATGGGCATCAACTTGGGTAAGTGTGATTACATCATCATCGCAACATGGCAGTTTTTCTGCTAAACTTGGTGAATAACATTACACCAGAAACAACTATATTGCAGATTTACTTGTGGATAAAATATTATTCGTGGGTTTTTCGGGAAATGCAAATTTTTGGACATTACACTTTAAAAAATTAGCAGTAGTTTAGTTTTTAGGTTAAGTTGGGATTTTGCTTTCATGCAACTACTAGTGCCATCTCCTGTGTTATCTCCTAGATAAAATAAGGTTATTTAGAACATACAACTGGCCAAATAGCCAAATCATCAAAGGCTTATCTGATCTGTAGGACTCTGGTTCAATTTGGGTATTATCTCCAGAATTTTTATAGATAGTGGTACCAGATATATTGGGTCCTATCATTTACCATTCTAGCTTTCATTGGATTGGCCAGGCAGTGCCTGATCAAACCAATAATGGGTAGGAAATATGCCCCCCTTAGTGCTCAACAGACAAAAAAGTACAAAATGAATGAAATACAAAGTAAATAGTTCACAGTTTATTTAGGTTTTATCCATAGAAAAGTATATCTGCAGAGTGTTTAACTGATGCTGTTGTATCCACATTAAATGAAATGAAGATATCATTAGAAAAATTGAATAATAAACAGGTTGCAGTTGAAAGTGGCAGTTTTATCACCTGATATGAAGATTTTTAGCTGATTTTAGCAAGCAGAGCTTTGTAAGTTGCATCAATAAAAAGGGCAAGTATTATTCAAAAGATATCAACTGTAATCTTAATTGTTGTTCTAACAATTCCTGCAAAAATAAATAAGCTTGGCCTTGTTCATAATTTAAATAACAAAAATAAATTACTATAACTTAAATTTGAACTAAAGAATATTTACATTAAGAATTAGCATTATTATATTTATTAGTATTATTACAATTTATCAGATTTAAATCTTGATTTAGTAAATTTAAATTTTATAAAACTGTATTAATTGAACAAAACAATAAATTTAAAATTTTAATAAAAAAATTACAAAGACCAACAATAATTCTAGGAAAAGTTAATGATAAAAAAAATTTCAAAAGATAACAATAGAATATTCCTTTTAAAGAATATATTAGGTGGAACAAGTTATAATTCAAACATTAAATAAGATGTAAAGAACATAAAAAAATAATTAACATTAATAACCAATAATAGAAAATGTCATTTCTATTTTTAAAAATTAATCTTTAGTATACTATTGTTCACAGTAGTAAATGAAAACTATAAATCAAACCAAACATTAACACAATCAGAAAACTTATTACTGCAAATTTTTAATTTTGTAATATTTGTGTTATGATTATATAAAAAATATTTATTACATGCAACCATTTATGAATATATACTATTAAAGTGATAGTACAGACTCAAAATCTGCAAAATCTTCAACAGCGTATCAACTTTTTCCATATAACAATTAAACCTTTGGCATAAATTTATTAAGTACATCTCTGCACTTTAATGCTCTTCACTTCTCTTTTAACTGATTTTGGATTTAACAAGCCTATTTTAACAGCAAAACCCTTTCATATCTGTTTTATTCCAATCAATCCTCAGAAATTCTAGTAATCATTCACTACAACAAAGTTTAATTCGCATGAAATGATATTGGATCATCTGCTCAAAATGATATTTGACGGAAATAGTTTGAATTTGAAATCTTTTGATGTTCTATTTGGTTTATAAAGATTCTTCTGTAATTTTATACTCTGATGATGAGCTAAAACGACTTGAATGTACTTGGCTATTAAGATAAACATTCTTAAGAACTTCAATACACAAAAAATAGCTAACTTTAACAACTAGAAAACTGGATTTTGGTGAAAAAATTTACAGGCAAAAACAATTCAATAAGAAAAATGAATGGTACATTTAAAAAATATTTTAGATGTCAGTAGGGTGGTTTAAGTCAATGCTGAAAAACAGTAACTGAAATATCATGAGAAACCAAAGCATAAGCAAGTGCTGTACATATTATATAATAAATTTTAACATTAATTATTATGTCTAATTTCAATAATTCCCTTATAATTAAATTATTTAATGCATTATATTAAAATAGAACACATTTCTAAGTGCAAAACATTTGTAAAAAGAAAGAGAAATATATGTAGAAGAGAAATGACAACAGAAATACATTTGTTTTTAAATGTGATTAAAATCTTAACTCTATACCATTTTCATACATAATGCATTTAATAAATATTTTATCATAATAAAAAAGAAATTTTATATCAAGAAAATATTACAATATATAAAGAACAATATTAATTTTTTTAAAGTTTATGTATTTTCTCATACTAAATATACCTTTTTATCCATATAAGCATTGATAAAATAATTGTTCATCACTCTTGAACTTAAAAAGTCTTTGTTCTCTATAGAGATAGAAGCAGCTTAGATATTTTGTAAAATAAATTTGCCTTTGTTGTCAAACTTGATATAAAGTAAGTAGGAAGCATAAGAGGAGGGGAAAATGCAAATTATAGTACTTTACAAGTTCTTAAATTTATTTTAAATAAGCACAAAGATATCCTGTACTGTCATTATTTCATTAAATTGAAGGTTTACTATGTCTGGAACAAGATTAAATCACAATCACCCACTCCAGTCCAAACTTAACAAACTAACATATTTGTGCTTAAACAAAAGAAAATGTATAAAAGCCAATGTTTATGATAAAAAAACTAAATTGAATGTTGTATATTATTTTAATAATACACTTTTATTATGTAATAAAATCTGGCAAAATATCAAAATCTGGGTCATAGGTTATAATGTGTGGGCTATACAAAGCCATCACATTTAACATTTAATCAAATGACTTCATCATTTATTTAGTCACACCTATATTTCAAAAATATTTAGATAAAACAGCATTACATCCCATAACAAACATATAATGAATAATTCAACAGGATTTCATACTAAACAGTTAAGAGGAAAACAAATTCAAAATTCAAAGCTGACTTGTTCAAGACAAATATTTAGTATATGATTACCGACTATAACAAGTACAAAAACTTTTGCTATTTATATAGCCTACTTACTGTACAAAATAAATTGAAAAAGTTGGTCAAAAACTACTTTTTAAAGTAGTTCCTGATTAATTTTTTATAGTTTAACTCTTTAAAGTTTAAATGTAGTAAATTCAGAAGATATTAGAAAAATGTTTTATTATATTATAATCATAAGAACATTGTTTAATATATTTGTTTTGCTTTTAGTTTTTAAAATATTTTGTCCTGTGGGCATTAAGAGGGGCCACTTATTTTCCATGTCAATCACAGATTTGGCCAGGGTAAGGGGCAAGGACAACAAAACTGGGTCAGATCACTGTGTAATTTCTGAGGATATGAACCAGCCTCAAATCTGGAGATGTTCAGAATAGTAGATGTTTGTCTTATCTGTTTCAGTCATCTAGCCACTCTATATTAGCATATCAAATATTTCTTTTAAATTAGTCCTAATTAAATTAAAAGATCTACAACAATTAAAAAGTTAAAAATCATAAAAATTATTTTAAGAATCAAATATTCTTATAATTTTACATGGTATTAAACATTATGAAATACAAATAAATCCCTGACCTATCAGATATTAACAATTTAAATAAAGTGTGATGGTAAAATAAAATAAAGTTGGACTAGTATTCTTTTTACTAATATTAACTGAATTCAACAGATTGAATATGATACAGAACTTTGTGCCTTTTGTTCTTCTGTCAGTTTAAAACTTTCTAACAAAGAAATCTAAATCATTTAAAACTTAATTAATTCCAGTGATGAATCTATTTGCAATTCATATATTTTATTCTATTAATATTAAGTCCATTTATAATTTAATACACAGACTTAAAAATCAATTAATTATCATTAAAAAACAAATATCCATAAAATTAATAGATTATTGCTTTATAATCTAAAAATCTCTTTCAAAAAAAGCTGACAAATTAATAAAAAACTTCCAATAAAATATACATTTGGATGATAATTTACATCATTAACTTATTAATCCAATATTTGCCATCATAAATGCATAAATTAAAATAATATATAGAAAAATCACCATTATGTAATATACCTGTTCAATATAATAATAATGAATAATTGTTATTGAACAAGAAAAATTATGTAATTATTGTAAGTTACAATTAAATATCAATGTTTTAAATTTTAATACTTTAAAAATGTAGGAAATTACAGTATAATTTTTTCTGCGTTTTTTTAAAGTTAATTATCATTATCTAGAATATAGAATAGCCAGAATTAAAAACTTGAATTTACAAAATAAACTTCTCTATCAAAACAACGGAGAAACATGACATAGAGTTTTGTAATAAAGGGTCAAAGGCATGCACGTAAAATGGTCGTAGCCATGGAAACTGATAGGAGAGTTCATTAGCTATGGAACTGATTAAATTTCCATTTCCCTCATTTTTTGTATAAAACGATATAAAAATCATTACAGTTAGATAAAATTTGTCAACATTTAAAAAAATAATACTCGATTATAACATTAAAACAATAAAATATATTTTTCAAATAAATATTTTTTAATTGTATAAGTATTTACAGTTGTACTGTATGACCTTTAATATCTTTTGAAAACTGTAAATGTGAAACAATGATTTTTTATAAATTGTTATAGATCGATTTCAAACACGAATAACTTTCAAATTTCAAGTGCAAAAACTTGATTATACTTTAAAATTAAGGAAAAAGTTGAGAAAAGGTCCATCTAAACTTTAAAAAAAGAAAAAAGAAGTCTTATAGACCACTGCCAGACTACTTAAATGTTCAGTAAAAAAGTAAAAAGAAATTAGGAAACCTAAAATTGCGTCATATAAACAAATTTTATATTCACTTCAGACCGTAACGAAATATTTATTAATCAGAATTTCCTCTTCGAAATCGTCTTTTTTTTCCAGTTTACGTGACAGAAATATTAGTTACGGGGATCCAACTAACATGGAAACACGACAATTTGCAACAAGTAAAAATACTTTGGCAACAAATTTCTTTCAGTAACGATGCGGAAGCGGATTATAAAGTAAACCCAAAAATAAAAAGAGATACGCGATGCTTCAAGGAAGGTGAACGACCAACTTGTTCAATGGCAACCCACAAATGACACGAGACGACTTAATGACAGGAAGAACATATTTTAAAATATATTATTATTTATTCAAAGTATTATTCCCGAAAATTTTCCAACAAGTTCAAGTTTTCTCTCCCCCTTGATAACAATCAATTTAGTACGAAATATCAACTAAAATAGTAGAGCTTCCGACACGATGACGCGATCGATAAATGTATTTGATGCTCTGTTGGCGACAACCGCACACATACACACACATAATATTTGTCCAATATTCATCTACACTCGTTTAATAATTGCCGTAAGCGAGCATTAAGAAATGATCTATGAAGTTATGTTGTTATGTCGCATATTAACGTATCGTAACTTAATTTTTGGATGAGTTATGTAAATTAAGTTACAGCTTATTTCTAATGCATGCTTTTCTGAACTGATGTAAATATTAAACAAGAAAATACTTTATAATTACTACGCGATATAAAATATACAATATTTACTAATGCAAGCTGCTTGAAGATTACGCTACGTTTTTTTAAGATTTAAATACAGGATTTAAATGCGGTTTCTCAATATAAATTTCACGTTATAAATCCTGCGATTAAGAAATTTAGCTTGTGGCTAAAATGCGTTCTGTCGCAACTGTTTAACCTCTTTTTCTCTTCCGTAAACAATCAACAGCATTGCTGACGGTATTTACACCGTTGCTTTTCGTGGACCGAAACGCGAATAAAACAAAATACAGATGTAAAAATTAAGGTCGCCAAGAAAACAGTTATGCTTGACACAGTTGTATTAACATTTTACGACCGAGAAACTTATTAGAGATAACTGACACATTATATGATGGCTGTTCACTCAATTACGAACGTTTTAAAGTCGTTGGTTTTCGAGGATATCTCGAAATTAGTCATTATTATTATTATTTCTTCTACTTGCTACAACAACAAAAACATAGATAAGTGCGTAACGGAATGGTACGTAATGCTACGTAAATCGACGTTACCCACCACGTGATAATCACGCACGATTTTCTCAGCTGTTAAATAGGTACAAGGTTGTTGGCAACGTCAAAATAACAGAAATAAATTATCAGAATAAAGTGCAGCGATTAATCGATTTGTTTGCATTTAAGAAGAGGGGGGGAAATATTAAAGATAATTACAATAATAAATAATAATCTAATAACGTTTTTGCGGAAGTTAACGAGGTCATAAGGGAGATTTTTTCGGACAACATTAAACCTGTACAAGATAATGACATTATCGAAAATTTGTTTTTGAAGCACTACCTTTATCTGCCTTCATTTAATTCGAAAACTAAATTAGAATTTGTAAACAGTTCTCTCTCTTAAAGAAATTAAACGCCACTTCAATATCCCATCCAAACAACGTGCTGAACATTAAAACAATAAGTGCAAATTAAACTTTTTAAATGTGTTTCCTACTATCATCCCTGTTCGTCATAAATCTCATTTTAAAAAACTAGGTTAAAATAACGTTTATCTTTTCTTTTTATTTCTCTTTGTTTTTATTTAGGTTATCGATGTTCCGTTATTATATAACAAAATATAGCAATTAAAGATAGACTCAAGGTTTTATAAACACTTGTTACTCAAAATGGCTGCTCCGCTGACCTCGGGGAAAAAAATTATTTGTACGGAGTCTACTTCAAAATAGAAAATGAATCCTAATTTGAAAATACTTTTCCGGATTTTTTTTCCAAAATTACAAATTCGAATGAAATGGTGTGATAATTGTACTTTAGACCAAAATAGCGAAGTTGGAATGGATCGAATTATTATTATTCTTACTAAATAAATCGAATGTTGAGTCACGAAATCAATCTAATTTCTATAGTTTTACGTTTGAATTGCTTACTGACATGTAATTATTAATTATAACATGTGATAAACTAACTGAAGAAATTTACTTTTCAGTTTCTGTAACTGTGTTAATATATTATATATAAAAATACTTTAAACTTTCCGCGCATTCAGAAGGCAAGTATGTAATCAAAACACACTTATCAAACAGCTAACACTTAATTTATCATTCATGTATGTAATTATGTGAAACTGAATGACACTTTTTAAACATTAAACCAAAATACAAAATAAATAAAATATATTTTTAAAAAAACTGCATTTATATATATATAATGAAACAAAATATTGTAATCTAATCTCATAATTTAGTGAAGTGTGTTTTCAAAATTTCTGATGTTCCTCATATTTGTTGACATAAAACCAAAATTTACTCAAGTGAAATAAATCTATAAATAAATATAATCTACATTCCACATTAATTTTAAACAGTTTTTAATACTTAATTCTTAAACAATAAAATCGTGAAAAATAGTTGTTGACATTGAACTGGAAGATCTAGGAGGGGAGACAGGTGGTTATTCCAAGGATAAGTGTTTTAACAGCTTTTACTGTTGTTTTTTTCTAGAAATGTTTCCAAAAATTAACATGAACCTATAAATATTAATTTAAAAGGTATGTATCATGTATCTATTCTACTATTTAAAAAATAAAAAAAATAATAATGTGCAAGCAATAGTTTCAATTTTCACAATGTCACAAACAACAAATTTAATTCAATTACTAAATGTTTAATTAAAATAAATCACGTTTATATATTTATAACATTTCAGATAACGGCAGACTGTTTAACAGGAAGACAACTGTGTATACCAAATGAATATGTAACGTAAGGAAAGAGCTTATAATGCAAATATAAATTATACATATTATTATTTTAAAAAATGATATAAAATTGTTAAAACAAAATAATTTATTCTGCTTATATACAAGAGAATGAATGTATTTTCTGGTGACAATTCTGATTTTAATTGTTTTATCTTTTGTAGACTTTCTACAGGTGCCTAAGCATGTATTAATGTTGAATAAATTATAAATAGAATCTTCAATTCTCTTATTTTATTAAATAAAAAAGTTGTTTTGAATATATTCTTAGTATGTTGTTATCATTAAGCACATTTCAAATGATAACTTTCCATAATAAAGAATGCAATAAGAATAACAATAATCAATACTATAAAATTAAGATATTCTTTCCACAAACGTTTTCGAGCTTTCCAAAAAGCTCTTCTTCAGGTAGAGAAAAAAGTTTCCAACGAAACACTTTGAAAAAAAGGAACGTAGACATTTCTACATTCCTTTTTTCGAAGTGTTTCGTCGGAAACTTTTTTCTCTACCTGAAGAAGAGCTGTTTGGAAAGCTCAAAAACGTTTGTGGAAAGAAGATTTTTTCACGCAAATTACACCGGTAACAGGTTCGGTATTTAGTATTTCATCCCCGGTGTCAGAGTGAAGTGTAATTTTACATAAAATTAAGATATTCAATTTAATACACATTCTATTTCCATAATTTATTTGATGTATAAAAATACAAGATAGATCATTAACATTTATTTGATACACATTTATTTATATTTCTATATGAGAATATATACAAAATTTTAAAAAAATGAAATAAATACATTTTACAGGCTTTTATTTTGCATTTATATGTTTAATATCTCAATAAAGAACATCTAGAAATTTAGTATTAGTTAAAAAAAACAAATGAAGGTTGTGTTATATACATTCAGGCTGTTATATAGTTTTGGAATTATTTCATCATTTTTTTAGATTTATTTCTTCAGTGAAAAAGTTTTATAACTAAAAATTAAAAACAATGAGTTATAACCAACAGCTAATACTTTATGAGGTAATTAAAACATTCATAAACAAACAGAAATAATAAAATTATCCTAACTCTGGTAAAACCATCCACAAGCTTCATTACATCAAAACATTTGTATTTCATCAATATACAGCAACAACTAAAATAAAATAAACTAATATTGCAAATTACTTGAAATCTGATGTAACACAAACAGGTTACATCATTATGTAGAATATCATAACATGTAAAAAGATATCTTAGGTTAAGTCAGAACAAATCTGTTTAATTTCTAAAAGTTTTTATTTATTAAATAAATTCTATTCAACAATAGTAATTATAAAGCTCAGTAAACATTAAACTTCCATTAAAAATAGATAATCACAATCATCCATGTCCAAAGCAGAATTCAAGCTTGCAATGTAACACATGAAGCAGTGCATTAATAAATATTCTTCAAAGAAGCACTTCAAAAGTGGATTATATTATTATAATAATTATGTCATGTTACTACAAAGTTAAGGAAAAATTAATTCAAATCATAGTTTAATCCACAAATCTACTTTATATGTACTGTATCCGGCGTATAAGACAACCCCGACTTTTGAGATTTTCCTGAGTTAAAAAATTGTCTTATACGCTGGCATATACAGTAAATATTAGATAGTTTCTACAGAAATAAAAATTACTTTTTCCACATATAAAATTAAATATTAAAAACATTTTCAAAAAACTTTCATTTATAAATTTAACAATATAAACTAATTAAAATTCAAAATGGAATGAAAAAAAATATTACTTTCATACTAAACAATTCAAAATTAAAAATCAACCATCTATATCCTAATAATTGTTAATTTAATCAATATAATTAATTATTATGCCTTTGTGTCCTCTATTGTAATTTAAAATTTATCTTGTATACTAGTACTTTTTTATCAATTAACGGGACTTATTATACTGGAATTACGGATGCAGATATTTAGTCTTATAGATCAGAAATAATATTTTTTATTTAGTTCTCCTAAATAAAATCAATCTAAAATTAATTAATATAAATTTGAAAATGAAACAAACTACAATGTGTCATAACTAATCATAAATTAAAGTTATACTTTCTGTATATAACATTTTAGAATTAATTTAATAAGATAATATTTTATTATTATTAAAAAGTGGTTAAAAAATATTATACCATCTTAAAAAAATAATAGCAAAAATATTTGATTAAAATTTAATTAAAGCATTATTAGCTGTTATATTTTTAAACTATAATTTCAGATATTCATTTACGTTACGAGTTTTATCTTAAATTGCTATTCGGTTATTACATTCTTAAAGCTACCAGTACTACTCTGGTATTTTCCATGACTAAATGGAACATGTTATGACTTATCCAAGTAAGTCGACAGCTTAAATTATTAAATGAATTTTTATATAAATTTTAGTATTTGTACATTTTAAATCAATGTTTTAATTTAGAAATTACACAAATCTACAATTATAACTAATTGAAACATGTTTATAAATTAATCTTTATATTAAATTATTGAACTATATGCAATAAACGATATCACTGTTTTCTTCGATTATATCACCAAAATACTATATTTAAAAATTAATTATAATACACCGTAGTAAAATGCTAACGGATAAATTAAACGTAGTATTTTAAAATAAGGTAATCAATTTGCCAAATGACAATACATTTCGTACACAAGAAAAGGCATTTTAACACAAAGAACGTTACAAATATTAAATTTTAATAATAATCCTATCAAAACAGGATTAGACTTTGGTCTAATAAAGTTAATTAAATAACTTAATTACTCAAAATATATTTCATTAACCTTCAGCAGAACCTATAAACATTTAGAAATATAAACAAATTTGAGTCCATTAAATAGCTTAAGAAAATTCTGATCTTTTATATTAAATAAAATATGTTTACATATGTATTTATGTTGCCCATCTTCTCCTTTATAAATATATGCATACATGTACAGTACTGTACATATACTGTATATTTTACTTTATATATACATATAAGTGTGTGTAAGGCAAAAGTATATAATTAGTATTATGTGTAAGTGTGCGTACGTATATATACATCTTTTTGTTGCACTTAGTATTCAATAATACATATAAGTGTGTATATGTATATATGCATGTAAATGTATACAGAAATATAGTGAGAAAAAAAGAATTTCTATTATTCAGTTATGCATAAATGGATTTAATTTCACAAGATGAAACCTCCCATACAAAAAGCCTTGTCTATTGTGAATACAACAGCCTCATTGAAACCTGTTCATTGTTTAAATATAGCAATCAAAGTCAGGATCTTGTCGAATTTTCCGTTACATCGAAAAAAGAAAAAATTTAAAAAATAAATCACATCATCTTAATAAGAGATGTAAAAATAAATTCTGTCATCTTTATTCTTAGTAAATGGAAGTAGATTATGTAAGGCTTAACCTATTCATAATAAATGACTTAAATGGCGTAGTAAACAAAACAAAGGATTCTTTAAAGAGTTTCAACGTATTTAATCGGACATTTAAATACTTAATAAGCGATTTAACGAGTAATAATTGTTGAAATTAAGCAGAGAATAAATTAAACTTACCGTTTTGTGTCTTCCTTTAAAGACGACAGCGAATGCTCCATGTCCTATAAGGTCCTTGGTATTATATTCGAACTCTCCCACACTTTCCATTTTGTACAAGGATTAAACTGGATATTACATAACATTTAGACGATAAAATGCTTTTTTACTGCACCATATCCACTGTTTGACGAATTGGTGCAACAACAACAACAGCTGCCATCGACTAAAGCACAACAAATACGCTCCATCATCTAAATCTCCATATTATATTATAATACCAATGCATTTTTATTATTAGTTATTGATGATAAATAGATTTATAGGATTTTTTTATATATCATGATTCGTAACGTTCTCTCGTACCACTTTCATAAACACCAATATCCTTACATCAGACGACTTTCTGTTGAATTTGTTGAGTCGCTGCAGCCAATAATCGTTAACTAGTGACGTCGCTCGTACGATGAGTTCGATTGGTTGCCATCTCACGATGCTAAAGCCAGTCTATCACGTGTTCGTTTATCGATTTCGGAAAATACCTCGTGACGTTATTTTGGAGTTTACGTTCCGTGTCGTTCGGATCGCTCCGATCTGTTCGTTTAAAATTACCGAACGGTATATAAGTTAACGTAAATCGGATCGTGTTTCGGTGTGATTCTCGAACTAATAACTGAACGCTTTCAGTACGTTATAGCATCGGCAGTGAATTTCTTATTTAATTCTGTTAATAAAAGACTCTTTCGAGTTACTATTAATATTATATATAAGATAAAATTTATTAAAATTTAATAATTTTAATAAAAACCAAACTTTTTAACGACTTTACAAAAATCTTACCCGCTGCAGTTTTCACTATAACATAACCGTCATTTTTTTTTCCATTTATTGAAACTAAAATGAAATTAAACGTTTTATTATCGTATTAAACAAGAAAAATGTATAATATACTTTTATAGACCAAATATTTAATTAAGCAAAAGTATATTTATGAAACTGAATTATTTAATTATAACAATATCCTCCATTGTTTACACGTAAGCAGTAGACCCCGCTTTACGACCGGAATTAATTTTTTTTTAAAATTATAATTATACGAAATGTACATAAATACTTTATCCTTTTATTTGTCATCTATACGTAATATTGTATAATTAAATATTGTTTATTTTCAAGAACGTAATCTCGATTTACGACACATCTTACGATGTCTCGCTTTACCACGGCCGGCTCTAACTAAAATAATCCTAATAATAATAATAACTAATAATAAAATAATAAATAATAGATTATTTATTAACTAAATAATCCGTTAAAAACTTTATTTTAACGGATTATTTAGTTAATAAAAGCCATATTACTTATATTTACTATAATTATAATAAACAATACAAATTCTACACGTAAATACAGTTTTATTTGTGACGTAATTAAAGCTATAGATGAGCCATCAAACAGAGATTTTCATAGGAAGTAAAGTGTCAACCAGGCCTTCCACATAAATCGATTTTTTTTTTTAAGTAGAGTAGATCGACCCAACCTTTATCGTGAGAACAATAACCTTTAGGAAGTGATTTATTTTACGTACTAAGACGAACTTGTCTTTGTCAGTCACGAAATTCGGCTAATGTTTAAAATGTCTTCCTTTTTTTTTTAAATTATAAAAACAAAAAAGAAGAAAATTAGAGCAATAGTCCAATTATCTTCGGACAATTTTTTAATACAGTTAAATGCTTAATTTAACGATAAAATATATAACTTTCATTTCGAAATTTCATCTAAATTTAAATATTCTATAATAAAATCAGGAATATAAATTGGTACGAATTATAATAAATGGTTATTAGTAGTTTTTCCTGTTTCAAATGTCCTTTTTTTTCTATCTTTCTTTAATTTTTTATTCTAGAATTTTGATTTATTTATAAAATAATTGTTACAGTTGTTTTGTTCTTTAGTTATAATCTAATATTGGAATATATATATATATATATATATATATATATTTTTTAATTAAAGTAATTTAATTTAATATATTATTGTATTATTTAATCGATATAACAATACATTAGAAATACTAATATATGTATAAATTCAACAAATAAAGCGTAACGGACAGACAATATTTCGTAAATTACATGCAAATAATATGTATCTGTATGTACTGTACGTTCTTGCAGAACTTATAATTCTTATAAATGTGTCTGTTTGTCTGTTCTTAACCTTTAATACATAAGCTAAAATAATCAGCAATTTTTAAAAGTTTTTTTTTTATTAATTAAATTTAATTGTTTTATAAAAGATTTCCAGTTTATAACGTATTTTCTGCATTAAACTCAATTTTAATATATAAAATAATAGCTTAAGAAATAAACCGTGATGGACAGACAAAGCTTCTTAAATTGTACAAATGTAATATATCTTTAGGTATTATTGTACGTTTGTATTATTTTCTTAAGAGTATGTCTGTTTGTCTGCGTGTATATTGGAAAATATAAAACAATGATTATTTTTGTGTATCAATTTTTTAATTATTGTTACACAAATTGTTTTGTAAAGAATTTCCAGTTGACACGCATTAAACTCGATTTTAATATATAATTTTTTAATAAATAGAGCGTAGTGGACAGCAACGTTTGGCAAATTACACATAAATACGAGTGTACTACGCTTGTATGTATTATTATATGTAATGCACGTTATAATATATATATATATATTTTATGAATACGGCTACGTGTCTATCCGTATTATCATTTAAAATATGCAACAACGATGTTCCTAAGTCGTCATTTTTAAACATTTAACAATTAAATTTAATTACTGTAATGTTTCACGAATTGTTTCCAGTTGATGACATAGTTTTTTGCAAATTTCTCTTTCACTTTTGCATTTTAAAACATAAATTTCATTAAGAAAACTGAAGAGAAAAAATGTCAGTACGATGACTTATCATTTATAATTTATGTCTGTTCACTTAATAACCATAATTAGATGTTGGAACCTTATGAGTTGACAAAGGAACCATTTATTAACGTCAACCAAATGAATTTTTCATGTAATTATTGTCGTAAGTCATCGAAATTGGCTTTTCATTTAACTTATATATAGGACATGTTTTGAATTATTATGTAAATTTTTTTATACATTCAAATAATCCATTTTAAACTCTTTAGAGACGTATAAAGAACATGTTTCTATTTAAAAAAGGATGGTAAAAATCGATATCGAGGAGTATCTTCAGATGTTTGTCTGTACGTCTGTAATCAATAAAATAGCCTATATCCAGAAGATCTCATGGGAGAGAAGGCCTTTACATACAAGTTACAGTATAGTATCAGACAAACATCTCAAGATATTTTTCTAACATACAAACAGACATACAAACGTCTCTAGATATATTAGATCGACAGGATTTTTTTCGAACCCTCTATAGAACGTGAAATATTCACAGGGCCCTTTCGTAAGTCGGGAATATAGGGCCTAATCTCTTTGAAGGCATTTAAGAATGTAAAATTTAAACAGATTCTTCACTAATTATCACGTTTATTTGCATATCAATTAAACTTTTGAGGTCTTTTCTGTGTCTGAGAGGTCTTCTAACGTCTCTTTATCTAGTTATAAAATTCAAAAATATTCTCAAAATTTGAAATAACTTTAAAATGTAATTTACCTTAATTCTTATATAATATATGCAAGATTATATTTAAAAACGGCTTGTTTTCTAGTAATTTAAGCCATTTAATTACATAAATGAAAGTAAGAATCTTACGTACGTCGTTCCAGAAACCGCTTCTAGAATCGTTTATGATTCTATAATCAAATGTTCTGATTCTATATGATAATTAACCAGGCTGACAATTATTGGTTTAAGTTTTTCTTAGCTAAATTTATGTTTTAAAGTACATAAAATAAAATAAAAATCTTGTTAAAAGTCGACTACACCATCAAGAAAGTGCACAACTGATTATAGAATTTTTTCTAAACGTCTAATTCTAGAAAATATATAAATATCATAAGGATATAAATTGCAAACACTTTTTTTTCCACTTACATAATTATTTTTATTGCATAAAATCGACTTTATATTACGAGAAATCGCTAATAATCGAATGTATTTTCAACTAACTTCTATGGTTACTTAATTGAATTTTTGCATAATTATACGTGTAAATTATCAATTATATTACGACAGGGGATGGTTTTGCTTACGTTTCAAACGCCGAAAACGTTTAAAAAATGTAAAAAAAAAAATTAGCAATTTTTGATTAATGGCTGAAGGGCATTTCATAACAGGAAACCATAATTTGTGTTCTAGTTTTACTTTATTTAGTGTTAATTATCTCGTTTTAATTTATGAATGATTTTGATTTGCATATTATAAACTTAATTTTTGTAATTAATTATAAGAATTTGTTCTCATTCTACGTAAATTTTCATAAAAAATGCGAATTTACCCACATTTCGATTAGTTGAGCCGCGCCGACGGTATACTTGATCCACGCTTGAAGCATTATTTACAGCTTGACAAATCGACGTATGACTCAATTAATATGTATTATTTTTAAATAATTATTTTGCTTGTTTCGTGTGAAGAATTCGTGTAACATTCATCGATCCATTTCATGTAAAGAAGTGATTATAATTAAATACATCTATAATAGATCTATTAATAAAATAACCTTTTATTAGCGAGAAAAACGTCAGATTCAATATTATTTTTCATTAATTTTTTAGTATTTTGATGAAGAAAATTTGACGGAGAATGAGTGACTTAATATAGATTTAGGTGATTATTTGATTGGCCCGTATATGGAAGGGGTCCTTGCAATATTTACTCGAATAATTAATATTTTTTTGTATAGAATTGTAACATTTAACAAGTTTAATGCTAAATGAACATCTAGGACAAACAGCCACACGATATTTTAGTAAACTGTCGTATAACTAGTACAAAAGTTGATTCTTATTCTTTAAAAGAACTGCATATATTCGAAATTTTTGAAATTTTTATATGCGTTAATTAAGAGAACATTCGTTAAAATACTAAAAACTATTTGCTATCTTCATTAATTTACTCCGAATTGATTCTTTGATTACTTTTAGCATTAATTCTGAATATGTTAATGATGATGGAGTGCTTTAAAGAACAGAATTTGCGCTGTTAGCACGAATTCTATTGTTCTATTCCTTTAAATTTTACATTAAACTACTCATTCCCTTCGTCCCGTTCCTTTTAAAGTAGGCCTACTTATTTTTACCTTGAAAGTAACCACTACATTAAGCGTAACCAGAATGGTTCACAGTTCGAAATTCCCCTTACTTTTGTAAATAAATAAATGAAGAAAAAATCAAATTGAATGCGACAAATTCATTTATACACACGTAACTACAATATCTAAGAGTTTATTTTTCATTGGTATCATTAGTCCACAGTGGTACGGAGGTTTTACACGTTCTATTATAACTCGGATCCCCTTAATATCAGTTCTAGTTACGCTACTGCTCATTAATAATGTTTAAAAGAATAGAAATATTCGATAAAAGATTTGATTATTGGATCCTAGATCGGTTCTGAAGCAATAATTACTAAGCTCGTTATCTCTTCGAGTTACGATTCATCCCAGAGATAATCAAGCACTAATATTTCAATTACTTTCATAACTTATATAATTTATGAGATATACAATCCAAAATTTAACGAATTTCTGACTCATTGCTTAGATATTGTTATCAAAACGAAAACAGAAAGCAAGGAAGTTAATAATTGATACAAATATCAATGTTACTACTGTATTGTGAAATCATAAGTAGTAGTAATTAATGTCGAAATTCGAGGATCCTCTGAGTCAAAGTATAAATGTTACGAATTTCATTCTCCAGTTTAATTAAACCCTGAAATTGATAAGTGGATCAAATTTTGTACTATACTAATTATTAATTAGTATTATATACAACACTGGCCTTCTTAATCAAGGTAAACTTCATGCTACACACCCGAACTCTAGTTGCAGGGGTGATCAGGATACTTGTACATAATTTTTTCTATAAATTATTGCCGAAGGTTTAAAACACGGTATTAGTATAAAGATCTGAAACCAGGGATTGTAGACTGTGGAATAGGACTTCATATTGAGGTTCAACCAGTTATAAATATGATTCCTTACCCAGGGCCGAATTTAAAATTGTTATAACACATAACAGGACCTCCCTCTTTTGGATGTGATGATACATTTAAAAGCGTGTGGCCCTAACAATTTAG
This sequence comes from Centruroides vittatus, assembly GCF_030686945.1. Taxonomy (NCBI): domain Eukaryota; kingdom Metazoa; phylum Arthropoda; class Arachnida; order Scorpiones; family Buthidae; genus Centruroides; species Centruroides vittatus. Next base: position 32,013 of record NW_027120712.1, on the reverse strand, counting down.
GGCCTCATGCTTATAAATGTAGTATCGAACTTTATGCTGTAACTTGTTTAAGTTATAGGTAAATCCGGATTTAACCTTGCCCTCTACCAGAATTTAAAACCAAACGAATAGATTAAAAGATACACTGCTGAGTGATTTTTGGGGTATTCTGTGTATGCGTGCAAGTGCGCCCACTTGTGTGTGTGTATAAATATATATATGTTACAGTCAAAACTTGATATAGCGCCCACATCGATACTTAACAATAGGTTGAATGTAGCCTGCAAGTTATAGTTTATATACATTATGTGAAGCATATACGAGAAGTAGACCTATAGGGCCTATATAAAATATTTACGTTTTGTTACAGGAAAATGAAATTTTATTTTACTATAATTTTATTTCGAAAAAAAAAAAATGGCAAAAAGAGGCCCGCTCTACCCCGAGCCTCATATAAGCGCTGGACATACAGTATAGTAATTTATTACAATCCGCTCTATACTCAGCTTTATTAGGTTATAATACTGAATTTGAGTTGGCAGAATCCGAATTAGTGGGGTTTACTGTATATGAAAATTTCTTTTTATCATTGTATTTTACTGTATTTTTATGTTCCGCATCATTTATCTCGAGCCTTCTTCAATAAAATTTCATTTTTCTCACAAAAAAAAAGAAGAAATAAAAAAAAAAAAAAGAAATATTTCGTACATTATTCTCATTTTATCTTTTATGTAATGTGTCTATAAATTATTACTCGTTTAATCTTTATCGTTTATAACCTTTATTACTTATCAGTGATGCACAAATTTGATAAAAACATAAATATACTTGTCAATATTGGACGATTTTTGTAAAAATTTACTGTTTTCCACCTTTACTCAATAATGTAAGAAATTTATATTTTTATTTAATGTTACGCTTTACAACTGAATTAATTACGGTAGATAAATGAAACTTGTGTTAGATTCAAAGATAAAACACTATCGTCAAGTGCTATTTCCGTTTATGAAATCAGGAAAATTATTACCATATTTACAAAGAATGGGCATTTAGATAAGATTTATTTGATATAAAAACACGTGAATTTAGTTTAATGAAAATTACATTTCTTTCACTTAAAAACTGAATTATCTCCTTTAAAAACATTCGATACTGTTATATAGGCCTATTATGCAGCTCTTGCTATACAACTCGTGTAACAATTCTACTTCCTATAGCAATGTAAAATAACATGGAAGAATTTTTAATGAATATACTTAAACGTATTTATCCACTATAAAATTGAAATGATTTTTATTTAGAGTTATTAAACCTTTCACGGATTTCATAAATTTGAAATCCATCTATTTACAAAGCATGAAGAAAGTCAAATTTCTAAATAACAAGCAATGACATAGTTCGCTTCGTGTGAAACGGACTATGTCATTGCTTTGCGTACTTGCTGCTTCTTACTTAGAAATAAATTCTCCGAGTTTCTTCATAGACTGTAAATGGATCAATTATGGACTATGGAATGTCCCTCCGATCCAGAAATTTCGTGGACTCGGATCCAGACTCGCTAATGTTACTGACTATAGAATGTATGTTTATTTCGTTGATAATCTGGAAACTTTTAACAAAATTACCTTATAAATCTTCGATTTATAAGGTAATTTTGACCAGATAATATAAAGATTATCACTAGAAGCTGGAATATAAAACTACAATTCATACAGAATTAGATAAGATTTACCACAAAGACGGTAAAGGAGCGAGTCTCGGTGCAAAGATTTGCAAAGGTTATTTATTTATAGAATCCCGTAAAGTTGATAAGTTTATATTTCCGTTTATTTTATTATTGTAACCAATCGGGCTCTGGTCCATTGCGCCGCCTGACTAGACTCATTAAACAAAGAAAATCATAGAATTTAACAGAATTTGATTGAAGTTTCTTTACATATAGGCAATAAGTTAACGAAAAAGTAACCTGTACCAAAATCTTCGCTAATAAAAGGCTGAAGCTATCGAGAAGAATAAAATATACGAAAGAAAATTTAATATTTTATGTATGAATTTAAGATAGACATAATAAAGAGGAAAAAGTACTTACAACTACTGTTCTAAATATATCTAGCGGTTGAATAATCTTCACCAAGGTCGTGAGAATCTCGACAATTCCTGAGGCAAACAAGTTCGAATCCCATTGGTCACGTGGTTTACTCGCGGTTAAGATAAATCTCGTGTACAGTTACTTAGCGCAATATGTGTACCGTACATACACGGCTTAAGTATGCAAAATAAATCGTACTTTAAATAATTATTAAATAAAATTATATAACGTATTTGTTTTGTAGAACGTATTGCACAATATAAAGGAAACTGATTCATTCCTCCGATTTTCTACTAAGTTACAAAATATTTACATTTTATGGGCCAAAATATCATTTTACTTCCTCTACGACAACGTTAAATTAATGTTAAAAACGTTTATGATGCATAAATGATCTATTTAAGAGTTAAAAATATGCCAATTAATGTAAATATCAGAAGTGTTCTTTCGTGAATTTCATGAATTTTATTGTTATATATTTCACTACTGAACAATAATCTCAAAGATTAGACTTTGCTCTAACAAATGAACCGGTTCAAATTAAGTTAACAACGATAATTGGTTAAAGATAGTACGAAATTTACACTAGAATAGATTCACTAATGGATTAAATATGGATGCTTTTACAAAGAGAGCTTGTATAGTGCCCGAGACGTAGAGTAGGCCCTTTTCGTTATTTTATTTTTGTATGTTTTGTATGTATGAAGAAATGAAGTACTTAAATTGGTTATTTTATTAATAAAAAGCAGTCTTAAAGATTTTATATTTTGTTACTAAAAATAACGTTAATTTATAATGGTATCACTATGGACCACAAAGTTTTCTCTAAGTCCAGGGAAAAATCCCTAGCTCCCTCCTCTCCGCGACACCTCACATAGGAACTAGCAGTAGTAGAGAAATGTGGGTTGAATTTCCTCCAATTTGAGTGAAGTTTGAGCTACAATAAACAATAATTTATACTTTCAGCTAAAGCTGGAAGATAGTTTTCAGGCTAGAGGAATGGATCAACCATAGCTGAAGGTGGTCCAGTACAACAGAGGTATGCAGGACCTATACAAGGAAATAGCGCGGAAGAAGGGCACCAAGTTGGCGTACTCAAGAACCCAATCGATCTATTCGCTACTCAGGAACGCCAAAGACAAACCGGATTTTCTAAGAGCACCAGGGGTATATAGTGTCCCGATAAGGGATCACAGGTCCCAAAGGGACCTAATATACATCGGATCTACCAAGAGGTCCGTTCAAAGAAGGATCTCGGAACACAAATATGACGTTGCCAAAAAAAGACACACCACCGCCCTGTCGATGTACGCCACCGACCCCGAGATAAAGGCAGATTTTGATAAAACCAGCCTCGTTAAAACGTCATTCGACACGGACCGCATCAGGGCCTTGGAGACCCTTGAGATTTACAAGGCGTCAAAATCGGGGAAATGTATTAATTTCAAGGATGGCAACGTATTATCATATGCGTGGCGGTATGTATCCGAAATGCACCCGCAATGGTAGCATCTCAGGATAGTGTAGTATTCCCGTATGGATGGACAGAGGCATTTTTATGATGGTATCAGGGAGATTAATTGCATGTTAGATCATTCGCAATTATTGCACGCGGGAGAGATTCGATCGTTTGAATTTTGAAATAATTCTTTTTGCATTCTATTTCAAAACCGTCGATAAAACCTGACGAAGATCGCGGAGGCGATCGAAAACGTTAGTTAGTTGTTAATTTTCGTATGGAGTACCGGAAATTTAAAAGGCTTAGGAAGTGATATTGGATATTGGAGTACCGGTATGAGGATTGTTTTCTATAGCTGAAGGATGGGTTTTTGATCTGTATTTTCCATTACTCTTTAGCTATATACGAGTCAAGTAAGCTCTTAAAAAAGTTGTATATGAATCGAATAAGATTACACAAATAGGAATTATAACAGCAATTTTATCACACAGATAATAGGTTGTAACAAATGAGAATCTGAAGTTTATCAATGAACCAAGATGTAATATGAATTAGTCAATCGTCTTCATTCGATAAATTAATAGTCTTGTGAATTTCTATATTTGATTTAAATTAAACTGAAGGTTTATTAATTTAACCTTCGAGCATCACGAGTTCATTCGAACAGGATTTTAACAGGATTTTGCTGATTCTTGTTTACGTTCATCTCCTCTTCCACTAAAATATAAATAATTTGTATATAAGAAGCTTAACTCATAAACAAGAATTCGATTGTATACAGTATATATACATTTAATTACGAAGAAAAATATTTAGTTTTATATTAATTTAAATATTCCATAAAAATTTATCATTTGGACAATTTTAAGTGTTTAAGTGTGACGTGTAAAGAAGATACAGAGTAATACTACGTTCGCACACAATCCTCGACTAACTTCGATCTCGATTTACCTACAATCTGGATTGTGACTGTCGCTATTCAAACGTCGTGCCGTTCGCACAGGTAATTCGCTTGAGAATAACCCGGCTATTGTAAGCGATGATAAAACTGGCATAACTACTCGGTAAGTCACAAACACCAATACACAAAATGGAAGTTTTGATTAGAAATAAATACTTTATCTTGCCATATATCTAATAATAGACAGATGTCATCGTCTCTCCAAACATCTTTTTTATTTCTTTGCCGATACCCCGACACGTGTTCTGTAGCCATGTTGTATTTTCTCACTCGCGTGGGATTGTGGGATCTCTCTTATGACTGGATCTAGTTTCAAGAACTCTCTCCAGTCAATCGCGATTGAACGTCGTTTCAGTCGAGATTGAAACGGTCGAGGGTGTTCGCACCAAGGCATAGTCGCTGACCTTGGTCACAATCTAGATTGAAATGCTCGGTGCGAACGGGGTATAATACCCCGTTCGCACCGAGCATTTCAATCTAGATTGTGACCAAGGTCAGCGACTATGCCTTGGTGCGAACACCCTCGACCGTTTCAATCTCGACTGAAACGACGTTCAATCGCGATTGACTGGAGAGAGTTCTTGAAACTAGATCCAGTCATAAGAGAGATCCCACAATCCCACGCGAGTGAGAAAATACAACATGGCTACAGAACACGTGTCGGGGTATCGGCAAAGAAATAAAAAAGATGTTTGGAGAGACGATGACATCTGTCTATTATTAGATATATGGCAAGATAAAGTATTTATTTCTAATCAAAACTTCCATTTTGTGTATTGGTGTTTGTGACTTACCGAGTAGTTATGCCAGTTTTATCATCGCTTACAATAGCCGGGTTATTCTCAAGCGAATTACCTGTGCGAACGGCACGACGTTTGAATAGCGACAGTCACAATCCAGATTGTAGGTAAATCGAGATCGAAGTTAGTCGAGGATTGTGTGCGAACGTAGTATAAGACTACTTTCGTTTCGCGTCGCGTCGCGAAAGGTACTCTTTCTACCTTTTTTATATGTCATTACGTTAATTTGTATTGTAAAAGGGAGCTAAAATACCTGTAAAAAAGTATAAAATGTGAATGATAATAAACTAAGCATTTCTAGAATTAATTCTTTTTAAAATATTAACGCCATTGCGTTGACGCGTACAATGACACTTCGATACATACAACTTAGCAACTATTTATCTGAAAATTAAGTGAAATATTTTACAATATCTTATGTATACACACACGGCCTTTTACTAAACCAATAATTTTAAATTTCTGTAATATTTTTATTATTTTTATTTGCGTTTGCGGAGCGATCTATACTGTCTCGTGAAACACGCGCGCGTCGTAAACATGGCGACGGAAAGATATATCAACTCAACCAAAGAATATTATCATGCATATAAATTGTAAACGATTTTTTTTTAAACAAATAACCTCGAAATATAAAATACTACAATCAGCTAGCGACACTTTATACATTATAAATTATTTATTAAAATAATTTATTAAGCTTTTTAGTAATTAAAATATATATAAAATTTAGCATTTTTATTAATTAAGTACGAGTTAAATTTTCAGATAAACTGTAGAACACTTTGATAAATATTATAGACTTTTTATTTATAAACTAAAGAAAAAATTTACTTTAAAATAAACATCGTTACTTGCTATCCTTGAAATATATTTCACCCTTTAGAACTTTTTTTTTAATTTTAATTAAACAATAAATAAGTGTCATAAATGTAAAGATATTTATTATAAAATAAAGAATAGAGAATAACGTATTATTATCATTATTATTTTAATTTTAAACAGTTTATAAATTCTTGTTTATTTTTAACTCGGTATGTCGAAGGGCAAAAACGATCATTGACCATAAATTAATTCTTAAAATAACGTTAATTTAACTTAAGGAAAGGTCGAGTGGTATATCAGATAACATAACTTAAAATAAACCAATGACAGTACATTTCATTACTGTTAAAATTAATTAAAAACATGCGTGAAGTTTCTAAACAACAATACATTATTATATTGTCAAGTACAACTATAATTTATTAGTTTAATCTTAATTTATTATTACTTTTATTGTCAAATTGTTCGAAATATCTGTTTTTTAATCTAATTTTCTATAATTCTTCTTAAGAATTGAATAAATCTTGACCTGTATCATTAAAAAGTCTACCTCGTTCTTGTCCGCCATCTTGAATTTTAACGCGCCGATAGATTTGTCGTAACAGATCGAATTAAAATAACTTATATGATTATAAATAATTGAATAGTTAACAAAACAATATATTTTTTTTTAATGATAATGGTGCTTCGTATACGATAAGTGATGCGTTGTACGAGACTTAGAGTCGCGTGTTTCGCATTAATTATCATCATGACCAGGATTAAATAACGTATTTTCATTTCGAAATTGTCAATGTTTACAAAAATGTTTTTAAATAAAATTTGTTTATCATGTTTTTAATCATTTAGAAAATAAAAATCACACCACACGCGACGTACGATATAGATAGCATAAAAAATTTGGAAGTAATACATGTCGATTCTTCTGTTTATCGCTTCTATTTACCTCTGAAATTGGCACTAAATCGAGTATAGTGCTAAACTAGAATAGCTCAGACAATTACAGTTGTGTTTAGACTTCATTACTATATAAAGCTCTAAATTTAAGAGTGACGAGTGAAGTAGGCCTACTCTACTCTACTCTACTCTGGACTTAAAGGCCCTGTCCGTAAATACGGGCAGGACCAGAAGCCTTTAAGTCCAGGATTATATAGGCTACAACAGAATTTTATAATGAAATTTTAATTATAAAGTCTAGGAAATCCATTTGTAATTTTAATGAAAGAAGAAAAAAGTATGATGAATCGACAGCGTCAAGTCAGAAAATATAAAGGGATCCACCCGATAGGTCCTAATCTCACGGCTTGTTATCACTGTCAATGGCCCTGTTTGTGTTGAAATTATATTAGTTGAATAGATATAACAGAAACAATAGTTGAAAGAACTACTTGCAACTATTCATTTTATATTCCCATTGTCACTTATGCCTGCGGCAGCTAGGACTGGGCATCCAACAAAGTCCAGGTCAAACGAAGACTCATCTCATCTCAACGTCGGGCACTTATGCTCATTACTGAATGCTATCGTACTGCTTCAAATCGCAGTATTCAAATCATCTCCAGGAAGCCCCCATCGATTTAATTATCCCGCTCAACGGGAAGATACAAAACATCAAACGGGGGAAGGAATTAATTCCAGTGCCGGTCTGATCAACTGCTACAATTATGAGTCTCCATATCTATTCTCCAATGCGCTTCTCTGTGAAAATGATCTCAACAACCTGGATGACTCTACTTCACAAATCCCCACTTGGAAATCTTTACTGACGGGTCCAAAATCCACTACTCTGTCGTTTGCAGTTTTGTTCTCTACACCAATCAAGTTGAAGTACACTCCCAGGAGTCCCAGCAGTATCATCTCAGCACTTATGCACTGTTTTCCAGGCAGAGCTCCTTGCCATTAAAACGGCCCTCCTCTGGTCTACAAATAACTATTTCTCCAGTTACATTCAAATCATCACTTATTTCTTACATCCAAATAATCACGGTTTATCCGCTTACTCTTTAATCAAGAGCAATAATCTACACCCAATCGCCACTGAGATCAGGAACATCATCAACAGCACTGGTAATACCATCTCCATTACCTGGACATGTGTCCGTCAGGGCACTCTCGGTAATGAGCGTGCTGACCAGCTTGCCAAAGCAGCCACTACGGACAACGACCACGGGCCCTGTCATCTACGATAAGTTAAGCAAGCACACCTTACGCCAGCTTCTCTGGAGGGACACCTTCTCTTCCTGGCATAACATGTGGAACAGTAACAACACCTGCATTACCTATAACTATATACCAAACATAAATGACTTTATGAAGCTTGACTGGTTTGTGCCGAGCTACCATACAACTCAGTTTCTTACTGGACATGGAAAGTTCAGCGCCTATCTCTCCCGCTTCACCAACCATTCTTCACGTCTCTGCCCTTTCTGTCATGTTGAGGTCAATGCCACAGTCAAAAATGTAATGAGCGGTACTCATTACATTTTTGACTGTCCCATTCTTGAAGCAGAGCGACTGGAGATTAGGATTCTATTACAGAACCTTGGCATCCCTTGGCCATGCCGTCACTCCGACCTACTACAAGGAAATCTTTCTCGCCTTTTCCAGACTAACGAAGAAATACTGCCAACTGTCACTTGTAACGGCTTAATCTTATCACATGTAACTACCAGCCATACTGCTGTCTACTGTATATACTTTAATTCCGGTTTTTATATTATTTACATATGTATTTTGTTTTGTCTTTGTAACTCGTATTGTTTTGTTGTTATGTATTAAATTTTGTATTGTTTTGTTTTATCTGTATTTTGTAGTGCTTAGGTTAGTTTTGTGTATTATTATTATATTTTATATCACTCTATTGTATATTCACTACTTTGTCACATGTCTTTGGAATCTCTTTGTATTCTATCTTGGTCATGCTTAACGCCACACCAAGTATGTACGTACAGTACTTTGTACTTTAATAAATAATACTAACTGACTACAACTATTCATTGGCGCTTTACGACGATGAATGTATTTCGGAGAGTGCTATATCGAGGTTTGGCTGTATTCAGTTTCACTACAAGAATATAATTTCACAAGGTGATAAATTAAATTATTTTGCTTATTTTTAAATTTTAGCGTATTAGCTTGTGTATAAGCATGTCATTTTATAATAATAATATAAAAACTTTTTATAACAAAATCTCATAACAGATGGCGTCACACTTGTTTATTTATTATGATTAATAACATAAGTGTTATTTTTAAAATAAAATCTCATAACAGCTGGGAAAGTTACGCAACTTGTCGTAAAAATTTTTATGCTAAAGGTTAAAAGAAGAAAATCTAGAAAATCAATCTATTTTAAAGATATATTAATTAAACGACATAAACATTTAGCATTTGATTTGCATAAATATCCATAGTAATGTTAATGTATGGTTGCATTTTGATAAGACAAGGAACTGAAAATCAATAATATTAATAACTATAAATTATATTTATTTTAAAGTTTTAATAAATTATTAAATAAAAGTGAATAGAATTAGGGTGGAAAGATGCAAATTATCTGCGTGTTCGTATTAGACGAATTTGTTAGGCAATCTTATAAATAAGAAGATAATACAGTGTAATTTCTCATAGTCATACAATGGCGATAAAGTTAATTCTTCTTATTCTCTGTTCTGTCGCTTATTGCAAAGGTAAAATAATTATTATTTAATTATCTTGCATTTGTTTATAATCGTGTAATTAGTTTCCAGAGATGATATTCGACAAATCGAGGGAATCCATGAAGCGTTAGAAAAAGGGAGTAACTGGCTGAAAAAAAGAGAACAAAATTGTGGTTGGAAAGATACTGCGAGAGCAATCGCTGCCCTTTTCTTAACTGTAGAAGAATTTGATAAATATGAAAAGGAATTAATGGCAAAAGAATTAGATTTAGCTGTCTTATTACAATTTCGGTATGTTTTACTAGTAAAGTGGGTGTTTTTTTTTTTTTAATTTTAACATCCTAAACTTACTACTACCAGGAATATTAACTCCCTGCTCGTAGAAGAAATTGCTCTAAATATAAACGCGATGGTAGCTGCCTGCCGTGATCCTAAATATTACTACAACATAGACTTCATTCAATTGATGATAAATCGTATCAGAAATAAAGCACTCGTATCTCCGTTAGTCCCTCTTGTATTCTGTAACGCTAACGTTTCTGAAGCCCGAAATTATAACGATACTCCTAATAAAATTTATGAACCTCGGAGATGGTCCGGAACCGAGATATGGTAAGATGTCTTGCAGCTTTAAGCGTTGACAGTGCAACATATTATATAATTTATAATTTTTTTTCAGCTGACTTGAAGGTGTTAAGTGCGTTAGCAATTGAATGGCTTTATCAAGAGGAGGAACATAAACACCACTGTTATTCCAGCAACACATTAAGAAGTCAAAAGGAACTTCAAAGCAGTGACGGCAGCTTCGGAAATATCTATCTGACTGCTTTAACAGTGCAGGTAAGTGTTTTTATTTATGAAAGAAACAACAAATTCGCGAGAATTTTTTTTTTCTTGCAGTTGGCTCTTGCTACAGATGACGTGATGACTGAAGAAATAGAAAACGCGATCAAATACTTGATCTCTAAGCAACTCGAAGATGGGTCATTTGGAAATATGATGACAACGTACTTTGTGTTGCCAATTTTGGCAGGCAAGACACTAATTGACTTGAAATATACTAAATGCGAGGAAGAAGAATGTCGAAGCAAGTCTGCTTAGAACATTTTTTTTCTTTCATAAGTTTAATCGATTTGACTTTTATGGCTCCCTTTTTTTTCCCTGACCAGAACCAGCTTCATATTCCGTCGAGTTCGATCCTAATGTGAAACTAGAATCTGTACTCTTTCAATTAATGCTTGATGAAAAAAAGGAAGCGACCCGATCGATAGTGGTAAAAGTTCCTTCTCAGTCGAAATTCCTTGAAGTCATGAAAGTTGCGGCTTCTCGAGATGCCGCATACAGGTAATAAGTTTTGCCTATCATGTTGATTAGCGCCGTCCTAAATCTGCTATAGGCCACAATTAATCTCCCTGCAGATTCGAATATTCTGGTGATGAAGGAAAGGATGTAGTTCATAGCATCGGTGGTAAGTATAATGATCCAGAACTTCAAAAATATTGGGAACTCTTCATGCATGACACGGAACAGGCGAGGCTTATGTCAGGTATAAGCTTTTTATTTGTTGCATATTATAAACATGACTAGCTCCTTCCTTCTTTTTCAAGTAATTTTTTTTTCTTTAGTTTCGGATCCAATACGTCCTGGTATATATTCCTATAGTTTCAACTATAAAGCTAAGCATGGATAATGTGGACTTAAGAATTGTGTAGTTTTTTGTTAAAATAAAGGTTTCATAAAACAGTTATGAATGGTGAACTGAATGGTTATTCAGTGTTAAATAGTACAGTTTAGTACAACATCGACAGTGTAGTATGTTATCGAATCTTGCCATCTGGGTTTTAATTTTTTCCACACAACGCTATACTGCTCACTAAAGCAGTTAAAGAACTGTTCGTTTTCTTACTTGATACAGAAGTGACGTGGTGATTTTGAAATATATTTGAAAGGGAGTTGCAAAACTAATTTTAAAAAAATCTGAAGTTGGGTCAGGTGTTCTTAGCTCCAATCGCACAAATTTTATCTCAAGGTTAAATGCACTTAAATCTAGAGAACTGACTTCAAAGCGTTCAGTTTATCCCAAACATTACATTCGCTAAATAGAATAGTTCTTTGGCGTTCAAACACACACAATTTGTGCTACTACTTAAACGCTTGTGTTTTTTCATCTTTATTCAGTTGCGTTGACAAGTGTGTTGCACGGGGAGATTTCATCTCCCGTGCCTTAGACTTGTGAACGCTACTGTCCCGGGGCCACCTTCGATCGACGATCAAAGAACCACATCGACCCCAGGACGTCCGAACAGCTGATTGTCCTAAAGCAAACTATTTTGTACGTTGTGTGTGTGTGTTTATTTTATGTTACTGTAAAATAAGTATCTGACAAAAACAGTGTCTCTGTCTCTTCTGCCACCACGCACGTACGAATGGACCCTAGATCATCACTGACGCGCAATTAACTGATTGTCCCTGGAAGTCGGCTTCTTACAGAAACACAGCTTCCCGCTTCACGTTTCTGTTTACACGTGTAGTAGCTAGTCGATCTGTCAGTTTTTTTGCGGCCTTTTTCGAATTTATGTGAACAAATTTTAAAATATAAAAATTTATTAAAGTCTTTATAAATAATAGTACATATTAATTAGGTTCAAAATATATAATTAAGATTTTTAGGTTTTCATAAGAATTTTTTGTTAAAAAAAATTTAATCATGCCTAAATATTACGTAACATAGGAAAGGGGAGATCAAAGAAAATAATACGGTTTCTTACACAGGTGTGGATGGGGGTCTAGAATGACCGGCATCGCCCTTACGTAATTTATGGACGGCCCATTACAAGATTTTTTATTATTTAAGCAAGTCATATGAAGTCTTTCGGATATTACAACTCGATTACGTGTGGAGCCATTGCAATCTGTCTAACGCTAGTCACTTTTCAAATTTTAATATAAATCAGTATTATTCAGTAGTCGTTGACCATCCTCTTTGCTGGGAGGAGCTACTTTTGGCCGAATTAACTTCCACCCTTTCAAGTAACCCTCCCTTTTTCATATCGGACCAAGCGGTAAGGGGACATTCGAATAGGGAAATTACATAATACGAGGTTACCAGCCAGCAAAATATGTTTAATAAGTGGTTTTCCTGGGCACAGAGTTGGAATATTCGGTCCGTTCTTTTCGAAATTTGATCGGTTGGCAGATTACCTTTTGATATTGGGCTGTGAATGGTACAGTTTCTTAGTTAACATTAGAAAATATTATATCTGAAAAATTTAAGATATATTTTCAATTCCTGTCTACTTGACCAAAGAAACTGTGCAATTTCGTACCATCCGAGTATCCTGATAAATGTGGTAGGTTAAAATAACCAAACTCTTTGTATGGTTTTCGTTTTAATGTTTGTTGTATTATAGTATTTGATTTATATGACTACAAAGGACATCTGAGTAAGAATTCATCACACCCAGCGACCGATCTAACACATTTTAAAATACTTTTATTCCTTTACTGTACCGAATTTAAAGAATTTTTAAAATGTGTTAGATTGACCCTTATGTAAGTTAGCCTTTGTAATTATAAATCAAATACTATAATGTGTAAAGCAGATACTAGCTCAGCCAATAATTATTTTAATACACAAAATAACACCTTTTACTTATAGCTGAGATAATTTTAATTAGAAAACTAACGTTTTCGGCTTACTCAATAAGCCATCTTCAGGTTCTAACATTCGAAAAAAGGAACATTATCGTTCCATTAACAGAACACAAATGTTTGAAAAAATTCAAACCGTTAGCAACGGACAAAAAAAGAAGAACATGGTAATATAAGTAAATAAATATACAAAAATAAATAAAAACAAAAAAGGAAGAACAAAGTAATATAAATAAATAAATATACAATCAAATCGTTATAGTGGGAAACGATTCCATTGGTGATGCTTTTTTAAAAAGAGTGGCAGATTATCGAGGAATGATGCCAAAACAAGCTAAGACAAGCCTACGAGTTCGTCATACATCTCTTAACTACGAATTTCCAAGCTGTTGGTAGGCTGTCGGCGTCCCTCGCATTTATGCATGCCTCTCCCAACTTGCTTTTATAAATTTCAATTTTTTCTGCGGTGCCTGCTAACATTAGGGAGCTCAAGGGTTTTACAATATCCGCTTCCTCCCATTTAATTACAGAGCCTTGGGTCTGCGCGTATTGCGAAAGTACTGTTGCGTTGGAGCCTTTCCCGACCTTTTTTTTTTCGAATGTTAGATCCTGAAGATGGCTTATTGAGTAAGCCGAAAACGTTAGTTTTCTAATTAAAATTATCTCAGCTATAAGTAAAAGGTGTTATTTTGTGTATTACTATAATGTGACATAATAGAAGAGTTAGAAGTACGAGATAATCTAATAATCTTAATCTTTGTTGTTATTTTTTGTCCAGGCATCGTTGAGCTCATCTGATAGCATCGATTGCATTATTATAAATCGATCAATTTACATCGATCTGATCGATCGATTGAACTGAAATATCGATTTCATTATTATACATGAATTAATTCTTATTTACATTCGATTTTTAAGTCACTCGTAGCGTCATCTATTGGCAAAGAAGTTAACAAAATAATCAACTTAATATAATTCTTACAACGAAGGGGTATAATTTTTAAAAATATAATATATATATTTTAGAATTATATATTTTTTTAATATAAATAATATCGAGTTTATTGTTTTGTTAAATTTTCTTTCAATAGATGGCGCTACATGTAAATTAGCAAATCTAATGTTGATAGAAATTAATTGATTTATAGAAATCCAATTAATATTATAAAATGAGATGTACGGCATTATCTAAGTTTGGGGTATATAAGCTTATGTGCCGAGTTTCGTGGCAATGGGTCAAACTGCCTAGCAAGTGTATAGCGAACAAACATCCAAATAAGAAAATATTCTTATTTATATATATATAAGCTTATATATATATATATAGATTACAAAATGTTAAAGTGCATAATTTTGAGAGTAACGATAAGTTTTACTTTAAACAATTGTATCGGTAAATGCTAATAACGAGTAAAATCATTAAAATCTTAAATCAGTCAAATCTTCATTCTACTGGCCCCCAATTGTGAGCTCGGCTTAACCAACAATGGACCTGTAAAGTATATGTTCTCTTAGTGTCTACAGAGCTGATACAGCCAAAAGTTAAAATCTAAATAAATCGAGAAACTTCGATAGTTAAAATTAAATTTAATTATTCTATTTGTAAATCTTCGTCCGATGGCGATAATTATGATTAATTTCCTGAAGACAAAGTCCTTCCCAAAACAAGAAACCATCATTTATTGTATTCCAGACATTACACTTTTAGTGAGTGACCTTTCCTTTTAGGCTACTTGTAGGTTGTAGATAAAAGCCGAAACAACCCCAAGAAGGTATGATGGAGAATAGAAGACGTCCGTACTTTACCAGTTCCTGTCTTTTTGAAAATGTTTATATTTTTAATTAGATATATCTAATTAAAAATACAAAGGATTGTTTGGCTGCCGATAGCCTAAAAGGAAAGGTCAGTCGCCAAAAATGTAATGTCTGGAACACAATAAATGGTGGTCCCTTGTTTTGGGAAGGACTTTGTCTTCAGGAAATTAATCTTAATTATTCTAAATTAAAATGAATAATTTTTAAATATTACGAAATTAACATTATATAATAAAAACGAAAAAATAATTTGTGTATTCATCTTCAAAAGTAGGGTACCACATCGAAGTAGATGTAATCAAATTTATCTTGCAATTCCAATTCAGGTTTCAAACGTTTAAAACGTCGAATTCCTTCCACTGAATTGTGATAATTTGCCAAGCGACTAATTCTTATTTCATTTTCTTCAATGATGTGTTCCTTTGCAATTCTAACAATGAACCGACAGAATGAAAACTTTAAAATCCGTAAAGGATAATACAAAGACATGTATCCGTTCTTATTACATGTCAATGAAAAACGTATATTAATCCTTGGCATTGAGTTAATAAAATAACTTAAATATGCAATTATACCTTCTTCCCTGCAATGTGTTAAAGGAAGGCGAAATCTGTTAATAAAGCAATCTTCCTTAACAACTATATCACATATAAATCGAATATTTGTATTCATTTTCCTTATTCTGTTAATAAAGTATACGCTTCGATTCACATAAGAGAACCAGGACGAGAGTAATTCGTGTTTTCTCGGGCATGTAATGTCACAAATACTGTCCGGAATAAACCATGTCTCCTCGAAATCTTTATTTTGCAAGTAGCATCTTATTGCATTTCTTTCTACGTCCGTTAAGATCGATTCGACGAACACTTGAGATTCCAGAAACCATTCTGGCATTGTCAGAAATCGTATGTACGAAAGGAATTGTTCCATGACTTGCCTCAGAGATTTTTCATTATAAACTCTTTCCTTGGCCCATAATAAAATTACTGTAAAGATGTCTGTTTCGTCTATATGTCTATTTACTGGCCTACGAACGAGTGTATGAATGGTTGTTGCTTCACAGTTTAGCCATTCGTCGGATTAAAAAATTTCATGCCATACCGAATTGAATTTATTCCAGCAGAGATATTTTATTCTCTTATTGTCCAGTTGACATGCAAAATCATATACATAACAGATGTCCTCAATTCTTGAAGAATCAGTCATGAAGTCTACGGCGATTTTATTTAAATAACTTATGTGTAATCGCTTGTTTACGTAGAGTATGTCCACTGCATTTTTCATCGATGTTACGGTTGTTTGTCCTTTTACCAGATACCTATAAATATAAAATGCGATTAGCGAGAACCTGTAATTAGAACTACTGTATATCATTTTAAGTAGATGATAATTGTTATTAAAGCTAAATGAAGAATATGAATGTGGACAGAATATGATCAACGTAATTATTTAAAAGATAATTACAGAAACTCACTCGTTGATTTGTCGCAAAATATCCGAGGAGTATGGTAAATAAAGAAAGACTGATGTTTTGTTTGAATAAGGATCTAGCATGGATTTTATTCTGTCGCTATTTCCACACAAAATAGATTTTGAGAAATGGATCTGTTGATTGTCTTTGCAAAATACTGTTATCCGATTCATCTGCCTAAATAAATTTTAAATATGCGAAATACTGTAAATAATGTAAGGAAAATTATTGTCGAATTTCCTGGAAGTATAATGTTTGCAAGTAAATGGCCAGTTTTTAGTTATCTTATGATAAGAAAATACATAACATTTTGTTTTATATGATCTTATTTCTGTTACCAAAAGTGAAAAAAATCCCTAATTTGAGCCGGGAGTAGGGGAAAATGGGGCAAAATGAGGACTTTAAAGTTTGAAAAGTTATAAGATGGCAGCCACTTTGATGAGAACGATAATTTTTTTATTCTCAGCAACTATAACATTTGATAATATATAATATATAATTTAATTTTTTAAAAACGTTTTTAAAAACAAGAAAATTTAGTATTTTAAAATTAGACTACATGTAAATGCACCATCTTGCCCCACCCATGGGGTAAGATTGGGATATCATTTTTATATACAAATTAAATGGTTAAACTGTCGTTTTCTTTAATATTGGCACAAAAACAGTGTGCCCGTTTATCACAACGACTACATTTAGCCCAACTGTAGATGCAGATTCTAACCCTTCACAATAATGACATTCTGGGTCATTTGTCGTTTGTTTCTTGTTAGGCCTACCCTTGCTGATGCTCTGGATTTGACTTTTGATTTTAACTTTTGATTTTACGGAATTTCTTTCGGTAAACAAGGACCGTTTTCCTAGGGGTGCCGAAACTGCTGTTGATGGTTTCTGTTGTTTCATCAGCTGCTGCTTGTACAGTGTATCTGTTAGGATTGCTGTTTTCCTTCTCCTTCTGCTATTTTCGAATTTTTTTCTTGGTTCCAACATGTGGAATTGGCATATTTCTATGGGAGAGACTTGAGTAAAAACTAAATGAGTAGACCTACTTGTAGTGGTGTAATCAGTGACCGTTTCTGCATCCAGATTATGCACACCTCCACATTCATGGTTTTGGTTGTCCCAAAACGAGCATCCTGGTGTGTCTTGCCGTTGAAGGGGCCTGTTTGTCGTCTCTGCAGCAATAAAGTCTGCCTCCGAAAATACTTCTGGATTCATTGGCCATATTCATGGTCAACCTGGAGCAAGACGGAGTATCCCATCTTGCCCCCACCATCTTGCACCAACGTGCACTTTTCAATACTGACTGCAAACATAGGTCAATTTTATTTCAAAACTAAACAATTACAGTAGACCCCTATAACACGGTAGATACGTTCCGTGTTATATGAATCCGTGTTACATTAAATATTTGCTGGGACGAATTCACAATTAAGAAAGAAATATAACTTCTTGTAAGACTATACATTTACACGAGTCTTTCTCCTTCAGTCCCTTCACACACTATTCAGATTATTATTTTATTATTATTTTTTAAGAATACGTATGCTACCACTAGAGGACTCTATAAC
Source organism: Centruroides vittatus (assembly GCF_030686945.1). Taxonomy (NCBI): domain Eukaryota; kingdom Metazoa; phylum Arthropoda; class Arachnida; order Scorpiones; family Buthidae; genus Centruroides; species Centruroides vittatus. The sequence continues at coordinate 13,733 of NW_027120712.1, read as the reverse complement.
TGTTTTACATTGGATGGTAGAACAGTAGCCTACAATAAAAGGTCAGTTCCGCCGAAGACTTGTTATTGCCTCTGAATAGTGTGTGAAGGGACTGAAGGAGAAAGACTCGTGTAAATGTATAGTCTTACAAGAAATTATATTTCTTTCTTAATTGAATCTGTGTTGTACGAGTCACTTAAATACACGAGCCAATCACAGCCTGGCACGTGTGCAGTTTAGGGGCTACGGCTGTTTGAAAGATTTTCTTCCATAAAGTTAATCGATTTTAGAGTAATTTGACAACATTTTCAAATCACGTATATTTTTTTGGGAATAATCCATATAAATTGAACCATACAATTGAACCATTTTTTGGATATAGGCAAAAAACGAAATCAGATAAGGTTGTGAAAAACTATAAAACAAAACAAGATTTCTATAAAATATCACTTTGTCCCCACCATCTTGCACCAACGTGCACTTTTCAATACTGACTGCAAACATAGGTCAATTTTATTTCAAAACTAAACAATTACAGTAGACCCCTATAACACGGTAGATACGTTCCGTGTTATATGAATCCGTGTTACATTATATCAAAAATAGCAAAAATAGTAACAATATCACTTCGGTTGGGATTGAAGACGAAGTGAGAATTAGTGATAAGATAATGTCAGACAGTGATAATAATAGGCTCCTGGCGAGTTTTTGGAACATCCAGGGTCTTAGTGGAAGATTACATAAAACCCCCTTAGAAAACTTACAAAATCAAATATCATAATTGGTTTTACAGAAACATGGTCGACATAGTTGAGCGATGCGCATAGGAATTTTTTAGAACAAGAAAACAGTATAATTGTTAGTAACGCTCAACGAATAAGCAGATTTGGTCGCCCCTTACGAGGAATACTGTTGTTAATTAAAAAGAGTCTGGGGACATTTTTTTTTACAATATATCAGATTGCTTTATAGCGGTGATAATAAAACTAAACAACAATTTTAAAACAATTTGGTGTAACTCTTATTTGGGATTAATTTTATTTTATCTCGCACCGTCCATAGAGAAGAAATCTGTTCTACACGAAGCTCAAATTTATGTAGAAAAATGGTCCACGATAGTTCGGTTATGGCTACTTGGAGGTGACTTTAATGCTCGCATAGGCGAGAATATTGATACTGTGTTTTCACAGATTTTTGATAATATAAGTAATATGAGATCATCTAATGATAAACTATCAAACATAGGAGGTGAAGCTCTTTTAGAATTTGTCCAGAATAATCAATTAATAGTCTTAAATGGTACGATAAATGGTAGGATAAATGTATATTCATCCCTGCTGAATATGCTTTTGTTTTCCCTAATGGCAAATCATTCATTGATTATATTATCTGTTCGGAACTTATGCTGGACTACTACAAATCTCTTACAGTGTTAGAAAACGATATGTCGGATCATTTTCCTGTACAGTTGAGTTGGAATATTACAAAGAAAAAAGACAAACAAAGAAGGCTGATGAGCGATTTCATAAACTAAATATTGATAATAGAACCTTTTACAACAAATAGAAATTTTTAAAAGAAATTGATGTAATTATTAACGAAATGTTAACTCGAGAGAAAGAGAATATGCCAAAACATAACTATTTAAACCTTACAACGAAATTAGAGGAGTTTAGATTTAAAAACAGCCAAGATTCTACAAGCGTGTATACAAAAGCGCATGGTCCGATAGTACCTGTTACAGTCATAAGATCAAAAAACAAAAGAGCCTTAAGTTGTTTAGAAAAACAAATTCAGAAGAATCCTTAATGGAGTATTTACAAAATAAAAAAATTTATAACAAATTAATCCAAGCAAAAAAGAAACTATATTATTCCAACATAAGCAAGAAATTAATAGAATCTAGAGACTCGAGAGTTTTTTGATCAACAGTTAACAAATTTCGTAAAGCGAAGTCAGGATATGGTACACAAAGGAGAGTAGATTTCGAAAATTGGATCAAATACTTTAGCGAATTTTCAGAATATTACTTGGCTGACTACAGACAAACACAAACGGAAGTTAACATAATGCAATCAGTAAGTCATGATCAGATATTTATGGTTGAAGAAGTTCAAGAACGCATTAAAAAATTAAAAGATAAATGAACACCCGGCGCTGATATGATACCTAATTCACTGATAAAAATACTTCCCTTGGAGCTATCTAACTACTTGTTTAGGCAATTCAACATATTTTATAATCAAAGTATTATCCCGGATACATGCAATGAAGTAATTTTTACAATGATACACAAACAAGGTGATAGGGATGAGCCGTCTAACTACAGACCAATTGCTCTTCTGTCTAGCTTTCGCAAAATATTCACATCTATTTTAGCCGACAAATTTAACATTTGGACTGCCTCAAACAATTATAGGAATGCTACACAATATGCCTTTATGGAAAACGGGGTAACCCAAACAGCACTGTTCGTTTTATTATCGTAAATTCAAATACAATTACTTAAGAAAAGACGAAAAGTTTTTGCTCTATTTTTGGACTTGGTAAAAGCTTACGATTTGATTAATATAAATGAGTTACAGAGAAAACTAAAAACTTATAAAGCATGTGACCGCTTGATAAATATGATAGGCATTTTGTTTGGAAGATATGAGACTATAATTAAACAAGGTAATACCTTCTGGTCACGTTTTGTTACTTATAGAGGGTTGTTACAGGCAGACCCATTATCTTCATATCTTTTCAATTTCTATCTATTTGATTTAAATGGATGTTTTGTAAGAGAGGAGGATGGTTTTCAAATTAACAACCAAACTATACACTCGATTACCTATGCTGCTGACATTGTTTTAATCGCCCCTATGGCAGCTGCACTTCGCAGACAGATTAAACAGATAACTGAATAACTGAAAGTAATTATAGTATATTAAAACTTACAAAATGTTTTAATTCACTAATATTTAATTGAACACTGCTTACATTTTTTTTTCAATATATATTGATAAACTGGAAATGTTTCCGTTACATTTCGCTTTCCGTAATTTTCTATATAAAATAATAAAAATAATGGTTATAAGACAATTAAGGCCCATCAATACCGACACAGAGAAAAGAGATATAAATGAATTCATTAATTTATAAATTACAAATTAATTTTTGAATATGCAGGGTGGTAATAACAGCTCTACGGGGGTCTGATCCTATTCAGTCCCCCGTAGAGCCCGTTCTGCTTATCGAATTTTGATAAAACTTGGTATTTTCGTTACATAAACAATGGGAAAGAGATTTCTGCAATAAAAGAATCACGGCCAAATGACGCTTTTTATAAATACTTATGCAAAGTAGGCAGACCTACTAAGAAGGAATGCATTCAAAGCCTGATAACGATTATGTTAATGTTAATCGTGCCCTTATAAATGAAAGACAGCATTGCTGGTAAAACTGTTTTATCGAACGGCAGCAATACAGTAGCTGTACTGCAAGAATATTGACATTTAAACCATTGCGAATGGAGCCCATGTCAAAGAACGAGATTTTGATTATGTTTTCAACCTACTTTAGGCGCCAAAGGTTCACCTGATGGTCGAATTTTGAATATGTTTTATTGCAGAAATCTATTTCCAGTGTCTTTATAACGTATATACCAAGTTTCATCTCAAATTCTGATAAGCAGAACAGGTTCTAGAGAGGTTTGAATATGGTCAGTTTAATTACAACCCCCTGTGTAGAATCAAAATTTAAAGTTTTTATTTTAATATGTTTTTCTACGAAACTTTTATTTCAATACAATGTATACTACTATTTAAATACTATATGGGATTACGTAAGTAGTCATTTCGGTAGTTTCGGTTACTATTTCCTAAAAATCGAAATCGTACAAAATGGGAAATGAACTGGTCTTTGCATCTATTTTGCAGAGAACAAGAAAATACCAGCAGATATTAAGAAAGACTTTATTCGATACTCATTGAGTATTCAATCGTGTCTGCAATGAGAAGATCGGATAGAAAGAAATGACCCTATATATGTGGGACAAGCAGTTACTTAAAAATTTTTCAGATCTTGAATCATTGTATTTCTAATTTTGATCAGATAATGGCAGTTTTAGCACCAGTAAAACTGAAAATCTATAAATTTAAGAAAATATGAAATTAAATACAGCACATTAGCAACATCCTCACTCCGTTTAATGACTTCAAAAGTAATAGTGCAATCACTGTAAACTTTTTGCCAAAGTATATTATCGGACATCACTAAAGATGGCACGAATGCATTTCCCCTCCAGCCCTTCTATCAGAGAAGACAATTCTAATTTTACCTCGTAAAGAAAATGGGAAAACAATGTCAATTATAATCTTATAGAACATGAAAAAAATACGTATCATTAGCTTTCGATATATTCTGAAATATCCGAAGTAGGATTCAGGAACGGACTGTCAAATACAACGAGTAAAGGCTTCTCTGCATAAAACATAAGGGCATTCCTGCATAACAAAATTGCAATGTAGGAATGGTTGAACGGGCAGTTAGTAAGTTAGTAATGATGAACTAGCTCTGTTTTATTTTACAGCGTATGATATTTTGTATTAAATCGAATTATTTACATATATTAATAACTGCTAAGCTAAAATAATCGCACATGAACCACTACCGCATTGTATTTTTGTATTCAGTGTGGCGCCACTAGCTCTTTGTGCAGTGAAGCAATTTACCTGTCAAATTTAATTAACAGACTTCCAAGACACCATATGATATTTCGAATGCAATAAAGACACATTTTTCAAATGCTACAACTTAATTTTCCTATTCCATTGGAGACTGAGATTCCAGCAACCCTATTCGATAGAAGGACTGGAAAGGATGGAAACTGGCATCAGTGTTTAGCATATTATGCATTGGAAAAGGGTCTAAGTAATTGCCCTATTAATTTTTGAAATAAACTGCCATTAGTGACTTTTGTTATCACTCTGTTTAACAAATAATGACAATCATATTTCCGTTGAAGTACATTAGTAAAACAATTAATTCTAGGCTAACAGAATTTAAACATTTGAAATATAAACGAAGAAAAAATTTTCTACAAAATGTAAAATGTTTTAATTTTGTGTTGTGATTAATATTTTAAAGGAACTGCAAAAAAATTTTATTAACTTACGAGAAACATTGAAGGCACGTTAGTTCATGAAGGAGCCTTTGATAGAAAATACACTTCTTACACCATCGATTGATTCTGTTGCAAATAATGTCGAGAAAGTCATTATTTCTCTTTACATTTCTTTATTACAAGTTCCTAAGTGTGTATACATTCTTAATGAAAAAAAACAATGTTTGCTTAAAAAGCAAGTAAAAACAGCTTGTTTACATTACGAGTTTTGAAAATGTACTATAAAACGATGTGACAATTTATTTATATTTCCTATACAACATCAATATTGTTACGAGAATAAAATGGGCGTGAAATGCGTTTCTTTTTAAAGCTTTTCTCCGTATGGCACTAAGAAGGCCCTTTTTAATAATCATTTTGGGATAGGCCAGGCCCACAATGGAAGTAACCGGGTGGTGTTGGTCGACAGTCCATGGAAAATTCATAAAAATTTTTGTTTGCCCAAATTTGATTCCGTGTTTCACACCAATGTAAGTTGATGCCGTAGGCAGTTATTACATGGCCCGGTGTCTGCTTCGACAGGTAAAATTCGGGCATTGCATGTCCACTAGATGAATAGCAGAATATTGCGATGCATGAAACTTTTCATACTACAGGAAAATCAGCATAAACCTATTTTTATATTTGATAAAACATTTTCTATTCATATTATTAATAAGGGTATAAGGGTATAAGTGATTCTAGTTATATAATTTTCTATAATTCAGTGTAAAATAACATCAAACTGTTTCAAATTTTTTAGATGCTTTTGAATCCTTTTTAGATGAATCCTATGATGTTCCAGGTAATTTAGATTTCGACATGCACCTCACAGAACCACACGAAAATTACATTCGTAAATTTATTGTATATTACCCTAGATTAATAATGAACTTTGAGAAAAACGATTGTCTAATATTGAATACAAATTTAATTATTATCCTATACCATTTTTAATTCTCTCAAACCTTACTCTATTCGTTACGTCTAAGTACTGAAATCTTATATAAATTCCTTTATATAGCAGTGTAGCCCCAAAATTCGTATATACATTTTTCGCATAACACACAAGGCATTTTTAATTCAATTATCATTTACACCGAAATATTACAAGACTCCATTTTCTTTAATGGTAGCATGTTAAATACCTCTCGACGCTCCTGAAATTGCTGAGTAACTAAAACCGTAGATATAAAAAATGGCACCGCTCATTGTCTGTTGGGTGCAATTTTTGATTATGATTCACTATACTCAAAGCTTGTAAAATGCAAACATTTCTTTAATATATATATATATATATATTGAAAATCGTCTAAAATAAGTCAATGTTTACGTCAAAAATAAATTACTGTTTCATTACTAAAAAGGAATTACTAAACGCGCGCGGTATGAATTTGAAGGATTGAGGGACAAATGAGGGATTTTTTTCACTTTTGGTAACAGAAATAAATTCGTATAAAATAAAATTTAATGTATTTTCTAATTAAAAGAAAACTGAAAATTTAAATTACTGTTATTTTATTCAATATTCTGTTTCATATAATTCAAAGTCGGCGACGTTTTCCAAAATCGCTCATTAGAGCAGTTGGCTGCTGGAACGCAACGTTCTCTAATCGGAGTTAAAGTTTAAGTAAACGTTAAATTTAGAGATTGCAAGAAATTTGCATTCGCAATGTCGTATAACACTAGCGGATTCGGTTATCGTTTACTAAAGATGATTGCCGGCTTAGGGTGCGACTATGCAGACGCGAATTCAGAGCGAGCGAGAGGTAGCGAGCGATTTAGATTTTTGCAAAGAAAAACCACGCACAAGCGATAAGCGAGAAATAACGCTGGAGAGAGCGAATTTCTGGTTCTCGCACATATCTGACAGATTTTGATATTTATCGCGTTCCGCCTCTTCTCGCCACATATTCTCGCTCGCTCGGAAAATTCGCTTGCTCGCGTCTGCATAGTCGCACCCTTGGAGTTAAAATCGGGAGCTGACTTCTGGAAAATCGACTTCTTGTTTTATTTTCTGCTATTAGAACACACGATTACTTAATTTAAAATTCAAACACGTTATTTTATAAATTATTAAAGTACCTTCATATTTACTTGTTTATGTTGGATGTTACTATTGCATTATTTTCTAAAGATAATGTTAGGATGACCGGAATGGCCCAGCGGGTCAAGGGTGGCAGCTACCGCTCCAAGGGACCCAGGATCGAATCTGAACGGGTCGAATAATCCACAGGAATTTTTCGGGGGTGGTCCGTTCGGATATGTCGGTCCCCGTCCCTCACCACCCGGCCGCCCCATTGTGGGCCTGGCCGAACCCATAATGGGCTTACTAAAAGAGGCCCTCTTAGTGCCCACTGGGCGGAAAGAGTTTTAAAAAAAAAATCGTAATATCACCGGTTTAACATTGAAATCCGTAAGTAATATAAGATGGGAGAGCAGAATAAACACGGAATAAATATATCAAATATTTTAATTGATTTTTTAAAACTCCTGTCAACTATACAGAACTATCATAAAAACATGCCAGTAAATTCCTATCGGTTGGGTTAAGTTATAAATGTAGTCTAGGGTGGGCAACCTTTTTTATAACGTGGGCCAGAATAAATTTTACGTTTTTTCCGCGGGCCGTAGTAGTTAATTGACGCCTTCTTGTGACTCGTAATTTTTTTAGTCTGCAAATATGAAATAAATAAATAAAAAGTTAATTACTACATTTATTTCTCTTATCGTTTTCGAAAATTACAAAGAATTGGAAAAATAGTTATTTTTCCAATTTAATAATCTATTAAAGATCTCGCGGGCCGGATAGAAACTTTTCGCTAGCCGTAGCTGGCCCGCGGGCCGGGGTTGCCCGCCGTTGATCTAGTCTACATAAGGTTGGTGCTCTGTAAACCGCATGTGCCAATGCCTATATAATCTGGCTGATTGGAAACTGACCCAGTTTCGACATTCCTTCCACCACCGAATTATTCGAATATACAATAGCAATCTTATCGTTTTTTTTCACATGTAGTATAGAAATTTGTAAAAGATACATAATGCGGTTATAATAAAAAATTAATTTTAATTAATGCTGTACGTTAAAATATGAAAATTTATATTTTATAAAATACAAGGGAAGGTCATTGGAAGGTGGAAGCGGCGCTTCCATCGCTTCCAATGACGGCATGCCACTGTTATTGTACTATTTTTAACAGTATTGCTTTCATAAATTCACATTTTGATACAAATAATACCAATAATACTATTTGCTGAATATAATGTCATTTAGTTTGAATATGTTGCATTTTCTGAATTACATCAAAACATGATCTGAGGGCCATGTTTTGATGTAATTTAGATCAGTACTAGTCTATAGACTGTGGTAAAGTTTCAGTTTTCTGACAGGTTGTATAACAACATTATGTAACTTACTAAACAGAATAAATGTTATATAATGTTGTTTGTGGACTGAAAACATGCTTTAAAATTTAAAATAAAATGTAGTCATTGAAATTAAAACTTTCAGTCATTTAAATTAATATTTAATAATATTGAGAGCGATGTAACTTATTAACAACTAGCAGGTAGGCCCGGCGCTGCTGGGCAAAAGTAACGGTAGCGAAGATTAAGATTATTACGTTATAGTTAACCTTACCCGTTTTTACAGAATGCAAGAATTGGGTTTCCCTGTTTCTAGACTAATTAGAGAATTGTTAGATGGGTCTAAAAATATGTTCAATTTCCCGCAAAAACGAAAAAAACTGCATCTGCGTCTTGCACGTCGCTTTCTCTTAACAATTTCATTGTTACGTAACACTTCCATTGTTGACACTTCCATTGTTACTTCACACTTCCATTGTTACTTAACACTTTCATTGTTGATGGAAGTGTTAAGACTTAATCCTGTCCCTCTCCCCGATTTTTATAAAGTTATTTATTTTAATCTCTATAAAAATAAATAAATTTAGTTTATATGCATAAGAAAGTTCCTAAATAATGGAAATTATTCTCTCTTGCAAACACTTTTGAAGGTTTACTTTACATAAATGTAAAGTATGTGAGAATCGATGAAGAGAAAGAAAGCCAGTTTTAATTTATAAAAATGTTTAATCTGAGCTCCTGTTTGCAGTTTGTTTAATCCAAAAAATGCATGTGAATATAGAAAACTAAATATATTCTTATTTTAACAAAATCTCCAAAATTCTTCTCTAATTTTCCATTTCAAAACTAAATAAATTTATCCTCGTATTTTATTATACGAACATAGACATAGCTTTTTATGTTAAAACCTATTTAGTTAAAGCCTTTAATTAAGTGTCAATAGGAACTTCTAAATGAAAAAAATACTCTATTTGAAATTATTAAAGGAATTCTGTGGCTCGAACTCGAAGGAACGTGCAGTTTACAGCACGTAGATAGAATGAAATCTATACCGTGATCTTAGAACTGCGGATCTAAAACGAAGGCTTCATAGAGAACATTGGTGTCCTGGCCATATATTTATAGACCTTGGTTTTGATGGAACTGCATGTGATCGAAGTTACTAACCTTAACATCCGAAAGACTTCATATGACCAATAGATAACCGACACGACTCTATTGCTAACAGGAAAAGTATGACATACAGGGGCAAGAAACCACTAAAAGAATTTAGAACATTGTGACAAAAAACTTCAGCCCTGCATGGTGACGATGTCTTGATTAATAATCTTTCGTTAGAATTAGTTTGTTTTATTTGGCGACACTTGAGCGATCTGCCGTGGTGGATGACCCCGGGAAGACTTTTATGGGAAATTGAACCCTATTTACTAACGCAATTGTTAACCCTATTGTTACTAACGCAAAGAAAACCTGTAAAATTTCACGTGGCCAGCCCGTTGGCTATACTTAAACTCACGACTAACTAATTACTAGTGTCCGGTGGTTATATCTACTCGGTTACTGAAGGGTGTTTATTAGAATCCAGAAAGTACCGTTCAGAAAAAAAAACATGAGTTGTTAGATGTAGAAAATTAAATACTTATAGGCTATTCACAGACTTAAACATTTGATTCCACGCAGGCAAGTGCTATGTGCTACTTGCCCCAGCAACGATGTCACTCGCCTATTTCGAGCTATATCATTGTCACAAGAATTAAGTGAATATAACATATTTTTAAATTATATCCTTTTTTTGTAATAATTATATTTAGTCGTCCGCGTAAAATAAAAAGTACGAAAATAGTAAAATTTTTTAAATAAAAATTCAGAACTAGGTCCAACCGTATTGGAAGAATGCCCACACGGACCTACTCACAGATCACCCCACTAACGAACGACGCGGAGGCTTTTGCCTCGTGTAAATAGGCAACAGTTCTTTTTCTGTCTTGGAAGACTTTCGTGGTGGTCCCGAATGTTCGTTTCGACCACCGTACAGTGTATAGTAGAAACAACGTCGTTCCTCATGCGGACATCCGGTCATCGTAGTACATCGCGAAGGCATTTTCTATCCTCAACGTTGTCCTCTAGTTCCGGCCTCCCTGAAGCTGGATTACAGGAACGCGCCACCGCTCCCAGCCGACAGAATTCTTTTCCCATTTGTTATTTATGACTATGTTCGACATTTTTTTTGTTTTAAATTTTATTTTCCACTCGGAATAAAAACTATTTAATCTGTCTCGGAAGGGGTCATCGATGGCGCTTTGGAAATCACGTTATAGATTTTTCTATTAGTCGAACTTAGTTATTATTTGCACTCCGAGATGGACCTTTCTCAAAGCACTGAGATTTACCCGTTTTCTGTCGTTTTCTATATCGATACACAAAGGAAACCAATATAAATGTACGATTAACTGAGAATTGACTTTTTCCATTGTATTGCAACATATTGATAGAATTTTTCTATAAATTAGGAAATTAAAATAGAAACAAATTTACAGTTTTAATTAATGTAGGCGCTGTATTATAAATTACTTTTAAAAAAATAGAAACCATAGTATAAAATATGCCACGTTTTTCTCTGATAAAACATACTTTCTGCGGCGCACACGCACATCTATGTAACAGACATTAATCCTGCTCAAGAGGTGGTATAGAGTTCAATGTTTTGACTAAAAGTAAAATGGCAGTCGATCCCAACAAGTGCGACGTAATTAAAGTCACAAGCACTCTATGTAGTGTATTGTAGCCGGTTGATTGTCCCTAACTAAAATAATGAACTCTTAAAGTGAACATAAGTCACGAGTGAGCATCTCTGCTGATTCTTTCAGCGACTCTGTTTAAATGAATTAAAATTTTATTAAGGATTATTCATTACTTCATTATATAAAAATGGCCAGGAGGGTCTAATGATGTGTTCACTTGTTTATAATCGATCAGCGCCGCCGTAACTTATCCGTTACAATTCCCAGACAACGCAACAGAGCTCGCGTAACGCTACGATTTCACCCATTGTTACTGTACGTATGGATACCCGGAGACAGAGTTAACTCCTCCCACAGGGAACGAAGCCAATGTGTTTCAGAATTACTTAATCTCGATAACAAGACGATGGAATCCAGTCTGAATACCAATAATCAGGAAATATTTTATCGACACAAATTGAAAAGTTTTAAATATTTTTGAAGGAATTCTTACTTTTCTCGAGCTGGATTGTATTTTTTTAAACAATTTGATTGAATAACTAGAAACTGAACTAATAAACAAATTTTATTAATAGGAATTAAGAAATATCCAATATTTAACAACTCATCTGTCTGAGTAAATATTAATGTTGAATACATTACGAAATGGATTAATGTTTTAAGATTTTATCAAATATTCTGTCCTGACTTCTAAACTTACTTTTGGTTGCAGACGAACACTTCATCGTCGACGTCTTCGAGAGTATGGAATTCGAAGTTAACGGTGTCGGAAGTACGAAAAAGTTTTAAGTTTTATGAAAATTCGATGAGCAAATTTATTAACTGGAATCTGAACTGGACCCGAATTGACCAAACCTTCCAGTCGTAAGTTATCTCATATGTAAAATATCTCGTAAATAATAAGGAAAAAGGTAGTTGTTGTGGTAGGCCGATAAACGGGAAAAAATGGCGTCCGAGTATTTGGCGCCGTCGGATCGATCGTCTGTTTTAAATAATTCTAGTTCGAAACTTGTAAGATGTTAAGGAATGCCGAAGAATTGATAGAATTTCTCTCGGCCGAATTAAAACCTTTTACAGAATGTCGCATGAAAAAACTCGTTTATTATAGTTGAACATTTTTACTTTCCCGCCTGTGGTAAAAGGTTGCAATGAATACATCACGTGTTTTTTTTTTCTTTTTTGTTTTCTTAAGAAACCTCAATTACTAAATAGAAATTTTTGGTGGAACCCGTAGGAAAAGACGGCCGGATGGCCGAGCGGTCAAGTTGCAGTGCTTTTACTACTTATCGGTCCGATGGCAACAGCAGTCGGCCGACCAACTGGTCGTTCCAGTCGGACAGATTTAAAAAGTTAAGTATTTGTAGTCGGGTCGGAGCAGTCGGTGAGATACAGCCAATGAAAGCTTCGAAATTACAACCAATCAGACTTTGAATATATGAAAACTATCGAATCAATCAAGCATAATTTTACAGTATTTTTATAAGTTTAAACTGAAAAAAAGACGCTGCCAACTTGTCTAACGGCAAGCTAAGCAAGCGGAACTGACCACAAAAATGGCGAAGGGGCGGAGCAAACGTGCGTTTTATCACGTGACATGCGACCTTGAAACTTTTCTATATGATTGTTTTTGACTGAATTCGTTACTCTATACCAGACATGGGCAAATGCGGCTCTTTCTGAGTTGCATGTGGCTCTTGCTGAAAGTGTTAATTTCTACTTTTTTTTATTATTTTTAGTTTTATTTCCATAATTTTATGAAAATATGTTTATTAAAAAAATTCAATATTTGTTTTATATTATATTTATATATATATAATAAAATCGCGGTACAGACCTGCGGCTCCCATGCATTTTGCAAAACCTACATTTCGGCTCTCACTGAACTTTTGCTTGCCCACCCCCTGCTCTAAACGTTTTAAAAGTCTTTCGACTCTATTTTCTCAGAATAATTAAACGCCAATTCGTAATTACATTAATTAGAAAGTAAATGTTAAAAATATTAATAATTTGGATGATAAGAATTCATGAAACTTGAGTACTCGCAGCCTACTTACCGTTTCTGCCGATTTTAGCGCCCCTAGCGGCAAGCATCCAAGTGATAGGACAACCACCGGAAAGAGGTTTCACCAGTGATGTCATGAGCATGTGCAATTGTCCGGCGCCATCTTCGAAGTTTACGTTTTATTTGTGTTTACGCGCGCTTTAGCTTTAGCTGGAGTTCTTTTTGTGTTGTTTATTCGTCGGGAATATCATTATGGAGAATTGTTGTGTAATTGGGTGTAATGGTAGTTCACTCGAGAACAAAGGAACGTCATTTTTTAAAATTCTATTATTATTTATCATCGAGAACACCAAAATCAGAACTTTCACGACGAAGGCAATCCGTATGGCTGTCGAGAATTAACCGGAAAAATTTCAATAGGGATAAAGTTGAATATCAATACAATAGTTTGTCAGAAACATTTCATTTCAGGTAAGCAATAAATCAGATTGCTGGTTAT